>NW_027362774.1:35615024-36215024 GCF_046119375.1 Phyllobates terribilis | reverse complement strand
TCTCCAGTCCTGATGCTTTTGTTACAATGTATCAGTCTGGAGTCCACTGCACAGAGATTGTCTAGGCTGGATACAACTGTAACAAACCCTCAGCTGTGGGGTTTTCAGCCGCCATCATCGGAGCCAGAAAAGATTTAGAAAATGTTGAGTTTATTAAAAGCTGCAGAACATCTCACTCACTGCTCTGTGATGTTAGAAGCAAGCTACTGCTCTCTGTTATCATCCACGGAATGTAACAAGGTTCACGGCTACAGGACACACTGTGACGTTACAGAGGCCCCCCCCCCCTCCGAGCCGGTGAGCGAAGGGTTAAAGCCTTTGTCCGGATTTTCCTCCGATTATCAGCCCTCAAATATAATCGGAGAAATTGTGTAATAAGATTGCGCCTCGTAGCGAGTCTTCATCAGATAAGGAGGAGCGAGATACCGCGGCCTCGGACTCTGCCCTGCGCGGGCGATCGCCAGGTCACATGACCACTATGCCGCACTACCAAGTGTTCTATGGCCCAGCTGTGGACTCGTTACAATGTATCAGTGCGGATGGCACAGCACAGCATGGGCTAGTCTGGAGACAACTGTAACAAATCCTCAGCTCAGTGACAGGACTAAGGATGCAAGCTCTGATTGGCGCCATTCACTGACAGCAAGCAGAGATCATTAAAATAGTGAGGGCCACAGAAGTAGGAAGTCAGAGCTCCTCTGCGCCTCTCGGGACTTTCTGGCTCCTCTGCGCCTCTCGGGACTTTCTGGCTCCTCTGCGCCTCTCGGGACTTCTGGCTCCTCTGCGCCTCTCGGGACTTCTGGCTCCTCTGCGCCTCTCGGGACTTCTGGCTCCTCTGCGCCTCTCGGGACTTTCTGGCTCCTCTGCGCCTCTCGGGACTTCTGGCTCCTCTGCGCCTCTCGGGACTTCTGGCTCCTCTGCGCCTCTCGGGACTTCTGGCTCCTCTGCGCCTCTCGGGACTTCTGGCTCCTCTGCGCCTCTCGGGACTTCTGGCTCCTCTGCGCCTCTCGGGACTTTCTGGCTCCTCTGCGCCTCTCGGGACTTTCTGGCTCCTCTGCGCCTCTCGGGACTTTCTGGCTCCTCTGCGCCTCTCGGGACTTTCTGGCTCCTCTGCGCCGCTCGGGACTTCTGGCTCCTCTGCGCCGCTCGGGACTTCTGGCTCCTCTGCGCCGCTCCGGACTTCTGGCTCCTCTGCGCCGCTCGGGACTTCTGGCTCCTCTGCGCCTCTCGGGACTTCTGGCTCCTCTGCGCCGCTCGGGACTTCTGGCTCCTCTGCGCCGCTCCGGACTTCTGGCTTAGTTCAGCTCATGGGTTTTCCACTATTTAGTCTTGTACTCCAGTCACATCCAGAGCTGCAATCACCTGTGAGCAGAGCACTAATCGCAGGCGGGAGCCTCGTATCTGTGTGCCGCCATTACCCCAGCAGCACATTGGCTGCGACCTTCAGGCGCTGGCGCCGGCCCAGAACCTCCTTCCAATGTCTTGGAAGAGTCATCTTCCTCAGCGCAGATCCAGATGACAGATTCTCTGGGGACTCCAGCGCTCATCCCATAGAGCGCTGCAGGAGGAGCTGTGAGAGTGCGCCATATACCGGACAGTGAGGAGAGCGGCGCCGGGCGAGACATCAGCGGTCCTGCCCAATATACAGCACAGACTACACCGTTATACAGACACACAGTAACTAATACTGCTGTCTGACTGCATCCTTAATCTCAAGAATTCACATCCTGATTGGTGGAAGGATTTAGGAATTACAGCTTTGTAATATGAAGCTGCCTCTTATTAAAGGGACCTGAAATAATTAGACAATTATTTCAAAAGCTCTTTAATGGGCTTCATGGGCTTTTCCCTCTTTAATCCATCATCAATTGAGCAGGTAAAAGGTCTGGAGCTGATTCCAGGTGTGGCATTTGCATGTCAGAGCTGTTGCTGTGAACCCACAACATGCGGTCAGAGGAGCTCTCAATGGAAGAGAAACTGACCATCATAAGGCTGAAAAAAAGTAGTTCACCAGAGACAGCAGAAATGTTAGGCGAGGCCAAATCCACAGTTTGTACATTGTGTAAAAACACAGCGCCCTGGTGAGCTGGGAACTCAAAAAGAGCTGGATGTCCATGGAAGACAACAGTGGTGGATGAGCGCAGAATCGTTCCCATGATGAAGAAAAACCCTTTCAAAACATACTGGTTAAAGACAAAAGGCCGAAACAGCCACAAACAATCGAGAACTGAAGTCACCGCTGTAAAGGCAACAAATCCCTCACATCGGAGGAGACCAGCGATGGTGACGGCCATGACCTCCAGACTTCAGACCATCATTGCTGCACAGCCTCACACCGGAAGAGACCAGCAATGGTGATGGCCATGGCCTCCAGACTTCAGGCCATCATTGCTGCAAAGCCTCACACCGGAGGAGACCAGCGATGGTGATGGCCATGACCTCCAGACTTCAGGCCGTCATTGCTGCACAGCCTCACACTGGAAGAGACCAGCGATGGTGATGGCCATGACCTCCAGACTTCAGGCCGTCATTGCTGCACAGCCTCACACTGGAGGAGACCAGCGATGGTGACGGCCATGGCCTCCAGACTTCTGGCCATCATTGCTACAAAGTCTCACACCGGAGGAGACCAGCGATGGTGACGGCCATGGCCTCCAGACTTCAGGCCATCATTGCTGCAAAGCCTCACACCGGAGGAGACCAGCGATGGTGATGTCAATGCCCTACAGACTTCAGGCCATCATTGCTGCACAGCCTCACACCGGAAGAGACCAGCGATGGTGAAGGCCATGACCTCCAGACTTCAGGCCATCATTGCTGCACAGCCTCACACCGGAGGAGACCAGCGATGGTGATATCCATGGCCTCCAGACTTCAGGCCATCATTGCTACAAAGTCTCACACCGGAGGAGACCAGTGATGGTGACGTCCATGGCCTCCAGACCTCAGGCCATCATTGCTGCACAGCCTCACACCGGAAGAGACCAGCGATGGTGATATCCATGGCCTCCAGACTTCAGGCCATCATTGCTACAAAGTCTCACACCGGAGGAGACAAGCGATGGTGATGTCAATGCCCTCCAGACTTCAGGCCGTCATTGCTGCAAAGCCTCACACAGGAGGAGACCAGCGATGGTGACAGCCATGGCCTCCAGACTTCAGGCCGTCATTGCTGTAAAGCCTCACACCAGAGGAGACCAGCGATGGTGACGTCTATGGTCTCCAGATTTCAGGCCATCATTGCTACAAAGCCTCACACCAGAGGAGACCAGCGATGGTAACGTCTATGGTCTCCAGATTTCAGGCCATCATTGCTACAAAGTCTCACACCGGAGGAGACCAGCGATGGTGACGTCTATGGTCTCCAGATTTCAGGCCATCATTGCTACAAAGCCTCACACCGGAGGAGACCAGCGATGGTGACGTCCATGGCCTCCAGACTTCAGGCCGTCATTGCTACAAAGTCTCACACCGGAGGAGACCAGTGATGGTGATGTCCATGGCCTCCAGACTTCAGGCCATCATTGCTACAAAGTCTCACACCGGAGGAGACCAGTGATGGTGACGTCCATGGCCTCCAGACCTCAGGCCATCATTGCTGCACAGCCTCACACCGGAAGAGACTAGCGATGGTGATGGCCATGACCTCCAGACTTCAGGCCATCATTGCTACAAAGCCTCACACCGGAGGAGACTAGCGATGGTGATATCCATGGCCTCCAGACTTCAGGCCATCATTGCTGCAAAGCCTCACACCGGAAGAGACCAGCGATGGTGATGGCCATGACCTCCAGACTTCAGGCCATCATTGCTGCGCAGCCTCACACCGGAGGAGACCAGAGATGGTGAAGGCCATGGCCTCCAGACTTCAGGCCATCATTGCTGGAAAGCCTCACACCGGAGGAGACCAGAGATGGTGAAGGCCATGGCCTCCAGACTTCAGGCCGTCATTGCTGCAAAGGATTCTTTACAAAGGGTTAAACATGAACATTTTATTTATGGGAAAGTGAATTTGTCCAATTACTTCTGAGCCCCTGAAATGAGGAGACTTTATAGAAAAATGTACAGCCAGGAAGGATTGCAATCTTTCGGATCAGATCCTTGGTATCACAGCAGCACCTGATCCACAGCTGGGGCCCTGATGGTGTAAACAGGCAGAAGACGGAGCAGCGGGAGGAGCAGCGATCTGCGTCATCTGCGGTCTACGCGGAGCACTTACTGCACTTTTATTAGACTGGACCTGTCACAGCCATCGCTGCTGCCTTGTAAATCACACAAGAAACTCGGCTGAACCCACCAGCAGACGGCAGCACGTCACTACACAGGCTGCAGGGGGACCACAAGGCTCAGCACAGGCTGCAGGGGGACCACAAAGCTCAGCACAGGCTGCAGGGGGACCACAAAGCTCAGCACAGGCTGCAGGGGGACCACAAGGCTCAGCACAGGGGGACCGTATGGCTCAGCACAGGCAGCAGGGACCACAAGGCTCAGCACAGGGGGACCACAAGGCTCAGCACAGGCTGCAGGGGGACCACAAGGCTCAGCACAGGGGGACCACAAGGCTCAGCACAGGCTTCAGGGGGACCACAAGGCTCAGCACAGACTGCAGGGGGACCACAAGGCTCAGCACAGGCTGCATGGGGACCACAAGGCTCAGCACAGGCTGCAGGGGGACCACAAGGCTCAGCACAGGGGGACCACAAGGCTCAGTACAGGCTGCAGGGGGACCACAAGGCTCAGCACAGGCTGCACGGGGCCCACAAGGCTCAGCAGAGGCTGCAGGGGGACCACAAGGCTCAGCAGTGGCTGCAGGGGGACCACAAGGCTCAGCAGTGGCTGCAGGGGGACCACAAGGCACAGCAGAGGCTGCAGGGGGAACACAATGCTCAGCACAGGGGGACCACAAGAGGCTCAGCACAGGCTGCAGGGGGACCACAAGGCTCAGCACAAGCTGCAGGGGGACCACAAGGCTCAGCACAGGCAGCAGGGGGACCACAAGGCTCAGCAGAGGCTGCAGGGGGACCACAAGGCTCAGCAGAGACTACAGGGGGACCACAAGGCTCAGCACAGGGGGACCACAAGGCTCAGCACAGGCTGCAGGGGGACCACAAGGCTAAATGTGGCACCCCAGGGGTCTGGTCTCCACAGTAATAGCAGTGTTATGTCTGAGAGCAGGTGGGAGGTCCTTTGGTCAGGGATCCTATGCATGCCACACCTCCTGCCCAGTCCTGGGAGGGGAAGAACTTCCCCTATATAAACCTGGGGCTGAGGCAGGGTTGGAGAGAAGAAGAGTTGAGAAGAAGAGAAGCAGCTATAGGAAAGAGAGATCAGGAGCTCAGTGGGAGCAGTGCTAAAAGGAATCAGGGGCTGGCAGCTGAAGAGCTCGCCCTGATTGAAGAGTTACCACCGGACCCGGAGTCCGAGGCTGTGGGGATTAACCCAGACCCAGCAGCAGAAACCGCCCGGCAGGGGATTTCAGGTCCTCTGGCCAAGAAACCCGAAGGCACGGTCACACGTGTGGGACCAGCACCGCCGTCGTGGAGCGGAAGCCACTAGAAGGCCCCGAGTCACCGGCCATACGGGTGAGCACCACACGGTACACTCAGGGACGTGGGCTACCTTTACCCGCCTCTAGCAAGGAAGCCAGAAGAGTACAATTAGTTGGGGAGGCCTACAACTCCGCCTGGCCAAGGGGAATCCCATCTGCTCAAGGACTGACCAGGCCCCGACCGCTAGCCAGTACTCCGGGAGGGTCTATCTTTGTCACCAGTAAAGACCCTGAACTACACCGCACCGTCTCTGAGTGGTTCCTGCTACCCCCATCATCCACGTCGGCTGCCCTGAGGCCATACCCCTCCCGTTGGGGATTATACCATCTACGCTGCACTATCCTACCACCGGCCTCAGCGGTCTGCCCTGCAGCGGCAGCTCCATAGCTGCATTCAACGGGTGGCGTAGTCGTCCTACATCTACTGCTAATATACCGCCACTTAGTCTGACTCCCTGGGCACGGACCGGGTCGCCGCCACGAGACTACTACCCCCAACAGGCCCGGCTCCGGGTAGTCCCCGCGTGCGCAACGCTACACCAAGTAGGCCCAGGGGTGCGTCAACTTTTGGCGTAGTCGGCAGGATTACGTGCCCGCAACCACCGGGTACTGCGTGCCTGAAAAAGACTGTTCAAACTTACCAGTGGTGAAGATTCCCGCCATCCGTGGAGGTTTCCCGCCATCCGGCGCCATCTTCTACCTTCTTCCCGCCATCCGCGAAGTTTTCCCACCATCCGGCGCCATCTTCTGCCTTCTTCCCGCCTTCCGTGGAGTTTTCCCGCCGTTGGACGCCATCTTGAAGACGCCGCGCGGGAAGAAGAGGGGCGTGGACTCCGAAAGCGTGCGAGAACTGAAGCCCCGCCTCACGTCCAAACGTCGCGTAAGGTCCTGGAAGGAGCCCAGCAGACGCTGACGTCACAGGAGCGCGACGGAAGGTCCTCAACCCTGACGATCCACTGCGGAGCCGCGGCCTACGGAAGAGGATCATCGCAAGGTAGGCCACGGTCCACTAGGGGGGGAGAAAGATGTCGGATACGGAGGAGAGCTTCACTGCCTCAACCCCCGCCAGCGCTACCGCTGCTGCAGTCATGCCTTTTACCATGCCCTATATCCCGGGAGCAGCTTGGCTACCCCAGTACTCAGGGGAGTCACATACCCTGAATGACTTTAGAGAAAAGCTGGATAGCCTCTTTCAGGTGTACCCCCTCACAGAGGAGCAAAAAGTGAGCATCCTGGTGGCCCAACTAACCGGGGCAGCCCAAAGGGAGGTAAAGTCCTGGCCACCTGGGAGGAGGACTGTTGCAGGGATACTAACCCGGCTGAGGGACACCTTTGATACCCGCACCTCAGCCGAGATTAAGCTTAGATTCTATGGGTGCAAGCAGCGAGCACATGAGAGTATAAGGGACTATGCACTAAACCTACAAGAGGCCCTGAGAGCCATTAAGCAGACCGACCCTGACGGCGTGGGAGACGAGGACAGGCTGTTGACCGAACAATTTATAGAGGGACTATATTGCAATGCCCACCGAACCCAGTTGCGGGCAATGGCCTTACAGGATCCTCATCTGGACTTTGCACAGTTCAAGGACAGAGCCATCCGGGTGCTCCGAGAACCGGCACCGGGTGGCGTGGTGACCCACAGGCGCCCTACTATCACTTACCACCAGGAGGCGGCGCCCTTGTCGGCAGGGCCTGTGGGGGCTGATGCGCAGGCTTTGAACAATGACCCGGCTCCAGACCTGCACCATCAGGTCCAAGAGCTAGCTAAAAGCGTTGCTGCGCTAACCCGAACTGTGCAGTCTTTACAGGTTTCCACTCCAGGGAAGATCCAGCTGGCATCCAGACCGGAGGACATCCCGTGGCGTCGACCAAGGAGGACCCCACCGGCCAGAGGAAGACCCAGCGACCGATACAACGAGGACGGACAACCCATCTGCCGCCGCTGCAATCAACCCGGACATATGGCAAGGTACTGTCCTTTAAACTGGCACAACCTGGGGTAGAGGGCCAACCCCCAGGAAAAAGATCACCAGGCCCATCGAGCTGGCGCGACAAATATGTGGGAGGACGTCCAGTCTTGCCTGTGGTACTGGATGGCATTCCTATGAGTGCCCTACTGGACACCGGGTCACAGGTCACCACCATCCCGTACGTGCTCTTCAAGCAGTACTGGAATGACTCGGATATCACCCGCTACCCTGACGACGACTTGAGTATCATCGCCAGCAATGGTCAGCCCGTGCCACAGATTGGATTTAAAGAGGTGACCATTAAAATCGGTAGAGTCGAACTGGCAGCACAGGGACTGATCATTGTAGACATTGACAAGCGCGAGAGTCACCCAAAGATAACTCTAGGAACTAATGTAATTGAAAATTGTCTTGCAGAGGTGATTTTCCTTTTACAGCAGGTTGCCAAGAACGCCAGCTCCGGCCAGCAGCGAGTGCTCCAGAAAGAGATCCGGGCACTGATGCGACGGCAACAGGTGGAACTCTCCGGTGGTGAGATTGGTAGCGTGAGAATGTGTGACCCTTTCCCTATTGCCATGCCCCCAAAAAGTGAAATGATGATTTGGTGCCGGGCAGCTATTGGTCTGAGAGGTAGAGATTACCAGGCCATGGTAGAACCAGTCTACTCAGACAGTAGGCCCACCATTTTGACAGCACGGGGGGTAGTTGATGTACGCCATGGGAGGGTACCCGTTCGCATAATAAATATCGGGAAAAGGGAAGTATACCTGCCCCGGTATGCTACGCTAGCCAAATTATATACTATCAACCAAAATTCTATACAGTCTGTGGAACCCTTGCCTCCATCTCACCCGGAGGAAGGTAACGGCTCTACGAAAATAATGGAGGATTGGTGTCAGCAACTACATTTGGGTACTGACTCCACTCCCTCCCACCAGAAACAGGGAGTCTACCGGGTGGTTCAAGAGTACGAGAGAGTGTTTAGTAAACACCCGTTAGACTTCGGGCGAGTCAAGGGGGTAGAACACCACATCCCCACGGGAGACCATCCTCCCATAAAAGAGAGGTATCGACCCGTACCCCCTGCACACTACCAACACGCCAAGGGGATGCTTAGAGACATGAAGGAGGCTGGGGTGATCAGGGATAGCTGTAGCCCCTGGGCAGCTCCACTAGTCTTGGTCAAAAAGAAAGACAACACCATGAGGATGTGTGTAGATTACCGGAAAATTAACCGTATCACACACAAAGATCCGTACCCCTTACCAAGAATAGAGGAGTCTTTGGCTGCTTTAAAATCTGCTAACTTCTTCTCCACCTTGGATCTCACTAGCGGGTACTGGCAGGTTCCTGTAGCAGAGGCGGATCGGGAGAAGACCGCATTCACCACCCCGATGGGACTTAGCGAGTTTACCTGCATGCCGTTTGGACTCTGCAACGCACCAGGAACCTTCCAGCGATTGATGGAGTGCTGTGTGGGACACCGGAACTTTGAGACGGTCCTGTTATACCTGGACGATGTCATCGTCTACTCCAAGACCTACGAGGACCACCTGAAGCACCTGGCGGAAGTGTTTGAAGCTCTGGCAAGTTACGGCCTAAAGGTGAAACCTTCCAAGTGTCACCTCCTGAAGCCAAAGTTGCAGTACCTGGGACACGTGGTGAGTGCTGACGGAGTGGCTCCCGACCCTGATAAGATCACCGCAATTAAGGAATGGCCAAGCCCCTCCAGCGTAAAGGAAGTGCGGCAGTTCCTCGGGTTGGTAGGCTACTACCGAAGGTTCATTCCCGGTTTCACCAAAAAGGCAGCTCCTATGCAGGACCTCCTGATAGGCCAGTCCAGGAAGGCCAAGAACCAGAAGCCACCCTTCAGATGGGAGAAGCTGGAAGAAGAGTCCTTCCGCCAGCTGAAGATGGCCCTCACGGGGGATGAAATCCTGGCGTACCCTGATTATAGCCAGCCCTTTATCCTCTACACCGACGCCAGTAACATCGGGCTAGGAGCCGTACTGTCCCAGATCCAGCAGGGGAAGGAACGGGTAATTGCTTACGCCAGCCGAAAACTGCGACCCACCGAAAGAAACCCTGAGAATTACAGCTCATTTAAGCTAGAGTTCCTGGCAGTGGTGTGGGCAGTCACCGAACGCTTTAAGCACTACCTTGCTGCTTCCCGGTTCACCGTGTACACGGATAACAACCCGTTGACACACCTGGACACTGCAAGACTCGGTGCCCTAGAGCAGAGATGGATGGCCCGCTTGTCCAACTACGAGTTTACAATCAAATACCGGGCAGGACGCTCCAATACCAACGCAGACGCCCTGTCCAGGATGCCAAACCTACCGGACGTAGGGGAAGATTCAGAAGAACTGGAAGAAGTTGAGCTCCCCGCGTTCCACCGTCATGGGACTATCCAGTATTCCCACCGTGTAAGAAGTAAGCAAACCGCTACGTTCAATCCCTTACCTCATTACAACTGGGTGGAGACGCAAGACAGTGACCCTGCCGTCCGTCTGGTAAAGGAGATGCTGACTCGGCCAGATGCACGCCTTGACCCAGACGCTCCGGAGGAAGCCAAGCAACTGTGGGCTGAGAAGAGTCGACTGTTCCTTTATAAGGGAAAGTTGTGCCGCAGAATGGTTAACTCCCGGACGCATGAACTAATCTGGCAAGTAGTGGTGCCAAGAAGAGACGCAGCTATGGTGATGGAGGCATACCACGACGGCGCTGGGCATTTCGGATGGAAGAAGCTGGCGTTCCTGCTGCGCGGGCGGTTCCATTGGGTAGGCATGAGAGGAACCATCGAGAGGTGGTGCAGAGACTGTGGCCCGTGCAACTTAAGAAGGAGGGACCGTGCCAGCCAGAAGACTCCCCTGCGGTCCATCATCACCAGACAGCCGTTGGAACTGGTAGCCTTGGATCATGTAAAGCTGACCCCAAGCAGAAGTGGCTACGTCTACGTGTTAACCATCGTGGATCACTACTCCCGGTTCTTGGTTGTCGTCCCCGTCAAGGACTTAACGGCTCACACAGCAGCTAGAGCCTTCCAGCAGCACTTCTGCCGTCCACATGGATACCCGGAGCAGGTGCTGACGGACCAGGGGCCTGCCTTTGAAGCGGAGGTCTTCCAGGAGTTCTGCACCCTGTATGGATGCCGGAAGATAAGAACAACACCCTATCACCCGCAAACTAATGGACTTTGTGAGAAAATGAACCAGGTGGTGATAGATCTCCTGAAAACATTGCCCCTGGAGGAACGCAGTCTGTGGCCTGAGAAGCTGCCCGACCTGGTGGACCTATACAACCACATCCCTGTAGGTTCCACCAACTGTACCCCGGCTTACCTAATGAGGGCAAGACCTGGTAAGCTTCCTGTTGATCTGGAGATGGGAGTCCTGACACCCGAGGACACTTCACCAGAA
This sequence comes from Phyllobates terribilis, assembly GCF_046119375.1. Classification (NCBI taxonomy): domain Eukaryota; kingdom Metazoa; phylum Chordata; class Amphibia; order Anura; family Dendrobatidae; genus Phyllobates; species Phyllobates terribilis. Next base: position 36,204,081 of record NW_027362774.1, on the reverse strand, counting down.
GCCAACTGGGACACAGAGAGGCAGCAGCAATACCGAAAAGTACAGGAGAGCGTGGAGCGTAGTCTCTGTCAAGCTAGGGAAAGACAAGAGAAAACTTACAACCAGTATGCTCCCGCTGTTCCCCTGGTGCCCGGAGAGCAGGTCTTGAAGAGGAAAAGACGGCTCCACAAGTTGGACGACCAGTGGGAGAAGGACCCGTACACCGTACTGCCCTCAAGCCACGACAACCCAAAGATCTGTACAATCAGTAAAGACGGAGGGGAAACCACAGCCATTGTATCCCGGGATCACCTGAAGAAGTGTCCCGAACAGCTACGGAACCCTGAAGAGGAACAAGAAGACCCTCGACCCGTAGAGGAAAGGGAAGATATGGTTAGTACTGTGCTCGGAGACTTCCCTCGGTCTTGGACTCAAGTCAATGGTGCTGTTGTGGTACCCGTCCTCACGTTCCTCCAACCAGCATCCCAAGGACCTACGGAGACACAGGTGGAGCTGGAAGAACAGCCGGTCCAGGAGGCAGAAGACCCCACACAAGCAGACCAGGAGAATCAACCCTCTGCTTATAGTGAGCCTGCCGTACCCCTAGTGAGCCAAAGAGTCCGTAGACGGCTGCCCAGTTTACCCTTGACAGCTCCTATACCCTGTAGCTCAGGACCAGTCAGCCAGCTCCGTAGGTCCACTAGGGTCACTAGAGGCCAGCTGCCCATACGGTGGAGGATCTAAATGTTCAAGTTATTTTATTAATGTTTACCTGTTTATTGTTGCTTGTGTATAATTATGTGTTTCTAGTTATTTATAGGAGTCTTTGGTGGATTTACCGGGAATCCTTTGTGTATATAGTTGGAGCGTAACCCAGGACGGACTGAAAGACTGTTAAGGACTCGGGGCAGGACAGACCCCTACCTGGTTACGTCTCCCTGTGTTGGTGAAATGGACACCCTTGTTTTCCTCAAAAGTTACACCCGGTTGCGGACACGCCGTGACCATCCTAATGTTTTTCTTTATTGCGTTGTTTCTGTTTGTAATTTGTTATGTTACAAAAATATGTTTAGTCCCGGAGTACTAACTTTCACTAGGGGGAAATGTGGCACCCCAGGGGTCTGGTCTCCACAGTAATAGCAATGTTATGTCTGAGAGCAGGTGGGAGGTCTCTTGGTCAGGAATCCTATGCATGCCACACCTCCTGCCCAGTCCTGGGAGGGGAAGAACTTCCCCTATATAAACCTGGGGCTGAGGCAGGGTTGGAGAGAAGAAGAGTTGAGAAGAAGAGAAGCAGCTATAGGAAAGAGAGATCAGGAGCTCTGTGGGAGCAGTGCTAAAAGGAATCAGGGGCTGGCAGCTGAAGAGCTCGCCCTGATTGAAGAGTTACCACCGGACCCGGAGTCCGAGGCTGTGGGGATTAACCCAGACCCAGCAGCAGAAACCGCCCGGCAGGGGATTTCAGGTCCTCTGGCCAAGAAACCCGAAGGCACGGTCACACGCGTGGGACCAGCACCGCCGTCGTGGAGCGGAAGCCACTAGAAGGCCCCGAGTCACCGGCCATACGGGTGAGCACCACACGGTACACTCAGGGACGTGGGCTACCTTTACCCGCCTCTAGCAAGGAAGCCAGAAGAGTACAATTAGTTGGGGAGGCCTACAACACCGCCTGGCCAAGGGGAGATCCCATCTGCTCAAGGACTGACCAGGCCCCGACCGCTAGCCAGTACTCCGGGAGGGTCTATCTTTGTCACCAGTAAAGACCCTGAACTACACCGCATCGTCTCTGAGTGGTTCCTGCTACCCCCATCATCCACGTCGGCTGCCCTGAGGCCATACCCCTCCCGTTGGGGGTTATACCATCTACGCTGCACTATCCTACCACCGGCCTCAGCGGTCTGCCCTGCAGCGGCAGCTCCATAGCTGCATTCAACGGGTGGCGTAGTCGTCCTACATCTACTGCTAATATACCGCCACTTAGTCTGACTCCCTGGGCACGGACCGGGTCGCCGCCACGAGACTACTACCCCCAACAGGCCCGGCTCCGGGTAGTCCCCGCGTGCGCAACGCTACACCAAGTAGGCCCAGGGGTGCGTCATAAGCACAATCTGCAGGGGGACCACAAGGCTCAGCACAGGCTGCAGGGGGACCACAAGGCTCAGCACAGGCAGCAGGGGGACCACGAGGCTCAGCACAGGCTGCAAGGGGACCACAAGGCTCAGCAGAGGCTGCAGGGGGACCACAAGGCTCAGCACAGGGGGACCACAAGGCTCAGCACAGGCTGCAGGGGGACCACAAGGCTCAGCAGTGGCTGCAGGGGGACCACAAGGCTCAGCACAGGCTGCAGGGGGGCCACAAGGCTCAGCACAGGGGGACTACAAGGCTGAGCTCAGGCTGCAGGGGGACCACAAGGCTCAGCACAGGCTGCAAGGGGACCACAAGGCTCAGCACAGGCTGCAAGGGGACCACAAGGCTCAGCACAGGCTGCAAGGGGACCACAAGGCTCAGCAGAGGCTGCAGGGGGACCACAAGGCACAGCAGAGGCTGCAGGGAGACCGCAAGGCACAGCAGAGGCTGCAAGGGGACCACAAGGCTCAGCAGAGGCTGCAGGGGGAACACAAGGCTCAGCAGTGGCTGCAGGGGGACCACAAGGCTCAGCACAGGTGGACCACAAGGCTCAGCACAGGCTGCAGGGGGACCACAAGGCTCAGCACAGGGGGACCACAAGGCTCAGCACAGGCTGCAGGGACCACAAGGCTCAGCACGGGGGTCCACAAGGCTCAGCAAAGGGGGACCACAAGGCTCAGCACAGGCTGCAGGGGGGACCACAAGGCTCAGCACAGGCTGCAGGGGGGCCACAAGGCTCAGCACAGACTGCAGGGGGACCACAAGGCTCAGCACAGGCTGCAGGGGGGACCACAAGGCTCAGCACAGGCTGCAGGGGGACCACAAGGCTCAGCAGAGGTTGCAGGGGGACCATAAGGCTCAGCACAGGGGGACCACAAGGCTCAGCACAGGCTGCAGGGGGACCAAAAGGATCAGCGCAGGGGGACCACAAGGCTCAGCACAGGCTGCAGGGGGACCACAAGGGTCAGCAACGGCTGCAGGGGGACCACAATGCTCAGCACAGGCTGCAGGGGAACCACAAGGCTCAGCAGAGGCTGCAGGGGGACGACAAGGCTCACCACAGGCTGCAGGGGGACTACAAGGCTCAGCACAGGGGGACCACAAGGCTCAGCACAGGGGGACCACAAGGCTCAGCACAGGCTGCAGGGGGACCATAAGGCCCAGCATAGGCTGCAGGGGGACCACAAGGCTCAGCACAGGCTGCAAGGGGACCACAAGGCTCAGCACAGGCTGCAAGGGGACCACAAGGCTCAGCAGAGGCTGAAGGGGGACCACAAGGCACAGCAGAGGCTGCAGGGGGGACCACAAGGCACAGCAGAGGCTGCAGGGGGACCACAAGGCTCAGCAGAGGCTGCAGGGGGACCACAAGGCTCAGCAGTGGCTGCAGGGTGACCACAAGGCTCAGCACAGGGGGACCACAAGGCTCAGCACAGGCTGCAGGGGGACCACAAGGCTCAGCACAGGGGGACCACAAGGCTCAGCACAGGGGGACCACAAGGCTCAGCACGGGGGTCCACAAGGCTCAGCACAGGGGGACCACAAGGCTCAGCACAGGCTGCAGGGAGACCACAAGGCTCAGCACAGGGGGACCACAAGGCTCAGTATAGGCTTCAGGGGGACCACAAGGCTCAGCACAGGCTTCAGGGGGACCACAAGGCTCAGCACAGGCTTCAGGGGGACCACAAGGCTCAGCACAGACTGCAGGGGGACCACAAGGCTCAGCACAGGCTGCAGGGTGACCACAAGGCTCAGCACAGGGGGACCACAAGGCTCAGCACAGGCTGCAGGGGGACCACAAGGCTCAGCACAGGCAGCAGGGGGACCACAAGGCCCAGCAGAGGCAGCAGGGGGACCACAAGGCTCAGCAGTGGCTGCAGGAGGACCACAAGGCTCAGGAGAGACTACAGGGGGACCACAAGGCTCAGCACAGGGGGACCACAAGGCTCAGCACAGGCTGCAGGGGGACCACAAGGCTAAGCACAAGCTGCAGGGGGACCACAAGGCTCAGCACAGGCTGCAGGGGGACAAAAAGGCTCAGCACAGGCAGCAGGGGGACCACAAGGCTCAGCACAGGCTGCAAGGGGACCACAAGGCTCAGCAGAGGCTGCAGGGGGACCACGAGGCTCAGCACAGGGGGACCACAAGGCTCAGCACAGGCTGCAGGGGGACCACAAGGCTCAGCACAGGCTGCAGGGGGACCACAAGGCTCAGCACAGGGGGACCACAAGGCTCAGCACAGGCTGCAGGGGGACCACAAGGCTCAGCACAGGGGGACTACAAGGCTGAGCTCAGGCTGCAGGGGGACCACAAGGCTCAGCACAGGCTGCAAGGGGACCACAACGCTCAGCACAGGCTGCAAGGGGACCACAAGGCTCAGCACAGGCTGCAAGGGGACCACAAGGCTCAGCAGAGGCTGCAGGGGGACCACAAGGCTCAGCAGAGGCTGCAGGGGGACCACAAGGCTCAGCAGAGACTGCAGGGGGACCACAAGGCTCAGCAGAGGCTGCAGGGGGACCACAAGGCTCAGCACAGACTGCAGGGGGACCACAAGGCTCAGCACAGGCTGCAGGGGGGACCACAAGGCTCAGCACAGGCTGCAGGAGGGACCACGAGGCTCACCACAGGCTGCAGGGGGGACCACAAGGCGCAGCACAAGCTGCAGGGGGGACCACAAAGCTCAGCACAGGCTGCAGGGGGGACCACAAGGCTCAGCACAGGCTGCAGGGGGGACCACAAGGCTCAGCACAGACTGCAGGGGGACCACAAGGCTCATCACAGGCTGCAGGGGGGACCACAAGGCTCAGCACAGGCTGCAGGGAGACCACAAGGCTCAGCAGAGGTTGCAGGGGGACCATAAGGCTCAGCACAGGGGGACCACAAGGCTCAGCACAGGCTGCAGGGGGACCACAAGGCTCAGCACAGGCTGCAGGGGGACCACAAGGGTCAGCAACGGCTGCAGGGGGACCACAATGCTCAGCACAGTCTGCAGGGGAACCACAAGGCTCAGCAGAGGCTGCAGGGGGACGACAAGGCTCACCACAGGCTGCAGGGGGACCACAAGGCTCAGCACAGGGGGACCACAAGGCTCAGCACAGGGGGACCACAAGGCTCAGCACAGGCTGCAGGGGGACCATAAGGCTCAGCATAGGCTGCAGGGGGACCACAAGGCTCAGCACAGGCTGCAGGGGGACCACAAGGCTCAGCAGAGGTTGCAGGGGGACCATAAGGCTCAGCACAGGGGGACCACAAGGCTCAGCACAGGCTGCAGGGGGACCAAAAGGATCAGCGCAGGGGGACCACAAGGCTCAGCACAGGCTGCAGGGGGACCACAAGGGTCAGCAACGGCTGCAGGGGGACCACAATGCTCAGCACAGGCTGCAGGGGAACCACAAGGCTCAGCAGAGGCTGCAGGGGGACGACAAGGCTCACCACAGGCTGCAGGGGGACCACAAGGCTCAGCACAGGGGGACCACAAGGCTCAGCACAGGGGGACCAAAAGGCTCAGCACAGGCTGCAGGGGGACCATAAGGCTCAGCATAGGCTGCAGGGGGACCACAAGGCTCAGCACAGGCTGCAAGGGGACCACAAGGCTCAGCACAGGCTGCAAGGGGACCACAAGGCTCAGCAGAGGCTGAAGGGGGACCACAAGGCACAGCAGAGGCTGCAGGGGGGACCACAAGGCACAGCAGAGGCTGCAGGGGGACCACAAGGCTCAGCAGAGGCTGCAGGGGGACCACAAGGCTCAGCAGTGGCTGCAGGGTGACCACAAGGCTCAGCACAGGGGGACCACAAGGCTCAGCACAGGCTGCAGGGGGACCACAAGGCTCAGCACAGGGGGACCACAAGGCTCAGCACAGGGGGACCACAAGGCTCAGCACGGGGGTCCACAAGGCTCAGCACAGGCTGCAGGGAGACCACAAGGCTCAGCACAGGGGGACCACAAGGCTCAGTATAGGCTTCAGGGGGACCACAAGGCTCAGCACAGGCTTCAGGGGGACCACAAGGCTCAGCACAGGCTTCAGGGGGACCACAAGGCTCAGCACAGACTGCAGGGGGACCACAAGGCTCAGCACAGGCTGCAGGGTGACCACAAGGCTCAGCACAGGGGGACCACAAGGCTCAGCACAGGCTGCAGGGGGACCACAAGGCTCAGCACAGGCTGCAGGGGGACCACAAGGCTCAGCACAGGCTGCAGGGAGACCACAAGGCTCAGCACAGGCAGCAGGGGGACCACAAGGCCCAGCAGAGGCAGCAGGGGGACCACAAGGCTCAGCAGTGGCTGCAGGAGGACCACAAGGCTCAGGAGAGACTACAGGGGGACCACAAGGCTCAGCACAGGGGGACCACAAGGCTCAGCACAGGCTGCAGGGGGACCACAAGGCTAAGCACAAGCTGCAGGGGGACCACAAGGCTCAGCACAGGCTGCAGGGGGACAAAAAGGCTCAGCACAGGCAGCAGGGGGACCACAAGGCTCAGCACAGGCTGCAAGGGGACCACAAGGCTCAGCAGAGGCTGCAGGGGGACCACGAGGCTCAGCACAGGGGGACCACAAGGCTCAGCACAGGCTGCAGGGGGACCACAAGGCTCAGCACAGGCTGCAGGGGGACCACAAGGCTCAGCACAGGGGGACCACAAGGCTCAGCACAGGCTGCAGGGGGACCACAAGGCTCAGCACAGGGGGACTACAAGGCTGAGCTCAGGCTGCAGGGGGACCACAAGGCTCAGCACAGGCTGCAAGGGGACCACAACGCTCAGCACAGGCTGCAAGGGGACCACAAGGCTCAGCACAGGCTGCAAGGGGACCACAAGGCTCAGCAGAGGCTGCAGGGGGACCACAAGGCTCAGCAGAGGCTGCAGGGGGACCACAAGGCTCAGCAGAGACTGCAGGGGGACCACAAGGCTCAGCAGAGGCTGCAGGGGGACCACAAGGCTCAGCACAGACTGCAGGGGGACCACAAGGCTCAGCACAGGCTGCAGGGGGGACCACAAGGCTCAGCACAGGCTGCAGGAGGGACCACGAGGCTCACCACAGGCTGCAGGGGGGACCACAAGGCTCAGCACAAGCTGCAGGGGGGACCACAAAGCTCAGCACAGGCTGCAGGGGGGACCACAAGGCTCAGCACAGGCTGCAGGGGGGACCACAAGGCTCAGCACAGACTGCAGTGGGACCACAAGGCTCATCACACGCTGCAGGGGGGACCACAAGGCTCAGCACAGGCTGCAGGGAGACCACAAGGCTCAGCAGAGGTTGCAGGGGGACCATAAGGCTCAGCACAGGGGGACCACAAGGCTCAGCACAGGCTGCAGGGGGACCACAAGGCTCAGCACAGGCTGCAGGGGGACCACAAGGGTCAGCAACGGCTGCAGGGGGACCACAATGCTCAGCACAGGCTGCAGGGGAACCACAAGGCTCAGCAGAGGCTGCAGGGGGACGACAAGGCTCACCACAGGCTGCAGGGGGACCACAAGGCTCAGCACAGGGGGACCACAAGGCTCAGCACAGGGGGACCACAAGGCTCAGCACAGGCTGCAGGGGGACCATAAGGCTCAGCATAGGCTGCAGGGGGACCACAAGGCTCAGCACAGGCTGCATGGGGACCCATAAGGCTCAGCACAGGCTGCAGGGGGACCACAAGGCTCAGCACAGGCTGCAGCGGGACCACAAAGCTCAGCAGAGGGGTACCACAAGGATCAGCACAGGCTGCAGGGGGACCACAAGGCTCAGCACAGGGGGACCACAAGGCTTGGCACAGGCTGCAGAGGGACCACAAGGCTCGGCACAGTCTGCAGGGGGACCACAAGGCTCGGCACAGGGGGACCACAAGGCTCGGCACAGGCTGCAGAGGGACCACAAGGCTCGGAACAGACTGCAGGGGGACCACAAGGCTCGGCACAGACTGCAGGGGGACCACAAGGCTCGGCACAGGCTGCAGGGGGACCACAAGGCTCAGCACATGCAGGGGGACCAGAAGGCTCGGCACAGACTGCAGGGGGACCACAAGGCTCAGCACTGGCTGCAGGGGGACCACAAGGCTCAGTACTGGCTGCAGGGTACCACCAGGCTCAGCACAGGCTGCAGGGGGGCCACAAGGCTCAGCACAGGGGGACCACAATGCTCAGCACAGGCTGCAGGGGAACCACAAGGCTCAGTACAGGCTGCAGGGGCACCACAAGGCTCAGCACAGGCTGTAGGGGGACGACAAGGCTCAGCACAGGCTGCAGGGGGACCACAAGGCTCAGCACAGGGGGACCACATGGTTCAGCACATGGGGACCACAAGGCTCAGCATAGTCTGCAGGGGGACCACAAGGCTCAGCACAGGCTGCAGGGGGACCACAAGGCTCAGCACAGGCTGCAGGGGGACCACAAAGCTCAGCATAGGGGTACCACAAGGCTCATCACAGGCTGCAGGGGGGCCACAAGGCTCAGCACAGGGGGACCACAAAGCTCAGCACAGGGGGACCACAAGGCTCAGCACAGGGGGACCACAAGGCTCGGCACAGGCTGCAGAGGGACCACAAGGCTCGGCACAGGCTGCAGGGGGACCACAAGGCTCGGCACAGACTGCAGGGGGACCACAAGGCTCAGCACCGGCTGTAGGGGGACCACAAGGCTCAGCACAGATTGCAGGGGGACCACAAGGCTCAGCAGAGGCTGCAGGGGGACCACAAGGCTCAGCACAGACTGCAGGGCGACCACAAGGCTCAGCACAGGCTGCAGGGGAGACCACAAGGCTCAGCACAGGCTGCAGGGGGACCACAATGCTCAGCACAGGCTACAGGGGAACCACAAGGCTCAGCACAGGCTGCAGGGGGACCACAAGGCTCAGCACAGGGGGACCACAAGGCTCAGCACAGGCTGCAGGGGGACTATAAGGCTCAGCATAGGCTGCAGGGGGACCACAAGGCTCAGCACAGGCTGCAGAGGGACCATAAGGCTCAGCACAGGCTGCAGGGGGACCACAAGGCTCAGCACAGGCTGCAGCGGGACCACAAAGCTCAGCAGAGGGGTACCACAAGGATCAGCACAGGGGGACCACAAGGCTCGGCACAGGCTGCAGGGGGACCACAAGGCTCGGCACAGGCTGCAGGGGTACCACAAGGCTCGGCACAGACTGCAGGGGGACCACAAGGCTCGGCACAGACTGCAGGGGGACCACAAGGCTCAGCACAGGCTGCAGGGGGACCACAAAGCTCAGCATAGGGGTACCACAAGGCTCAGCACAGGCTGCAGGGGGGCCACAAGGCTCAGCACAGGGAGACCACAAAGCTCAGCACAGGGGGACCACAAGGCTCAGCACAGGGGGACCACAAGGCTTGGCACAGGCTGCAGAGGGACCACAAGGCTCGGCACAGGCTGCAGGGGGACCACAAGGCTCGGCACAGACTGCAGGGGGACCACAAGGCTCAGCACCGGCTGCAGGGGGACCACAAGGCTCAGTACTGGCTGCAGGGGGACCACAAGGCTCAGCACAGGCTGCCGAGGGGCCACAAGGCTCAGCACAGGGGGACCACAATGCTCAGCACAGGATGCAGGGGAACCACAAGGCTCAGCAGAGGCTGCAGGGGGATGACAAGTCTCAGCACAGGCTGCAGGGGGACCACAAGGCTCAACACAGGGGGACCACAAGGCTCAGCACAGGGGGACCACAAGGCTCAGCACAGGGGGACCACAAGGCTCAGCTCAGGCTGCAGGGGGACCATAAGGCTCAGCATAGGCTGCCGGGGGACCACAAGGCTCAGCATAGGCTGCAGGTGGACCACATGGCTCAGCACAGGCTGCAGGGGGACCACAAGGCTCAGCACAGGCTGCAGAGGGACCACAAGGCTCAGCACAGGCTGCAGGGGGACCACAAGGCTCAGCACAGGCTGCAGGGGGACCACAAGGGTCAGCAACGGCTGCAGGGGGACCACAAGGTTCAGCACAGGCTGCAGAGGGACCACAAGGCTCAGCACAGGCTGCAGGGGGACCACAAGGCTCAGCACAGGGGGACCACAAGGCTCAGCACAGGGGGACCACAAGGCTCAGCACAGGCTGCAGGGGGATCACAAGGCTCAGCACAGACTGCAGGGGGACCACAAGGCTCGGCACAGGCTGCAGGGGGACCACAAAGCTCAGCACAGGCTGCAGGGGGACCACAAAGCTCAGCACAGGGGGACCACAAGGCTCAGCACAGGGGGACCACAAGGCTCGGCACAGGCTGCAGAGGGACCACCGGGCTCGGCACAGGCTGCAGGGGGACCAAAAGGCTCGGCACAGACTGCAGGGGGAGCACAAGGCTCAGCACAGGGGGACCACAAGGCTCAGCACAGGGGGACCACAAGGCTCGGCACAGGCTGCAGAGGGACCACCAGGCTCGGCACAGGCTGCAGGGGGACCACAAGGCTCGGCACCGACTGCAGGGGGACCACAAGGCTCAGTACTGGCTGCAGGGGGACCACAAGGCTCAGCACAGGCTGCAGGGGGGCCACAAGGCTCAGCACAGGGGGACCACAATGCTCAGCACAGGCTGCAGGGGAACCACAAGGCTCAGCAGAGGCTGCAGGGGGAAGACAAGGCTCAGCACAGGCTGCAGGGGGACCACAAGGCTCAACACAGGGGGACCACAAGGCTCAGCACAGGGGGACCACAAGGCTCAGCACAGGGGGACCACAAGGCTCAGCACAGGCTGCAGGGGGACCATAAGGCTCAGCACAGGCTGCAGGTGGACCACAAGGCTCAGCACAGGCTGCAGGGGGACCACAAGGCTCAGCATAGGCTGCAGGGGGACCACAAGGCTCAGCACAGTCTGCAGGGGGGACCACAAGGCTCAGCACAGGCTGCAGGGGGACCACAAGGCTCAGCACAGGCTGCAGGGGGACCACAAGGCTCAGCACAGGCTGCAGAGGGACCACAAGGCTCAGCACAGGGGGACCACAAGGCTCAGCACAGGCTGCAGGGGGACCATAAGGCTCAGCATAGGCTGCCGGGGGACAACAAGGCTCAGCACAGGCTGCAGGTGGACCACAAGGCTCAGCACAGGCTGCAGGGGGACCACAAGGCTCAGCATAGGCTGCAGGGGGACTACAAGGCTCAGCACAGGCAGCAGGGGGACGACAAGGCTCAGCACAGGCTTCAGGGGGACCACAAGGCTCAGCACAGGCTGCAGGGGGACCACAAGGCTCAGCACAGGCTGCAGGGGGACCACAAGGCTCAGCACAGGGGGACCACAAGGCTCAGCACAGGGGGACCACAAGTCTCAGCACAGGGGGACCACAAGGCTCGGCACAGGCTGCAGGGGGACCACAAGGCTCGGCACAGACTGCAGGGGGACCACAAGGCTCAGCACAGGCTGCAGGGGGACCACAAGGCTCAGCACAGGGGGACCACAAGGCTCAGCACAGGGGGACCACAAGGCTCAGAACAGGGGGACCACAAGGCTCAGAACAGGCTGCAGGGGGACCACAAGGCTCAGCACAGACTGCAGGGGGACCACAAGGCTCAGTACAGGCTGCAGGGGTACCACAAGGCTCGGCACAGGCTGCAGGGGGACCACAAGGCTCGGCACAGGCTGCAGGGGGACCACAAGGCTCAGCACAGGCTGCAGTGGGACCACAAGGCTCAGCAGTGGCTGCAGGGGGACCACAAGGCTCGGCACAGGCTGCAGGGGGACCACAAGGCTCAGCACAGGCTGCAGGGGGACCACAAGGCTTGGCACAGACTGCAGAGGGGACCACAAGGCTCAGCACTGGCTGCAGGGGGACCACAAGGCTCAGCACAGAGGGACCACAAGGCTCGGCACAGGCTGCAGGGGGACCACAAGGCTCAGCACAGGGGGACCACAAGGCTCGGCACAGGGTGCAGGGGGACCACAAGGCTCGGCACAGACTGCAGGGGGACCACAAGGCTCAGCAGAGGCTGCAGGGGTACCACAAGGCTCAGCAGAGGCTGCAGGGCTACCACAAGGCTCGGCACAGGCTGCAGGGGGACCACAAGGCTCAGCACAGGGGGACCACAAGGCTCGGCACAGGGTGCAGGGGGACCACAAGGCTCGGCACTGACTGCAGGGGGACCACAAGGCTCAGCAGAGGCTGCAGGGGTACCACAAGGCTCAGCAGAGGCTGCAGGGGTACCACAAGGCTCGGCACAGGCTGCAGGGGGACCACAAGGCTCAGCACAGGGGGAACACAAGGCTCAGCACAGGCTGCAGGGGGACCACAAGGCTCAGTAGCGGCTGCAGGGGATTATAGCTCCACAAGAGAGGTAACTTCACATGTGTAGAAATAACATCTGGCCACTAGAGGGCAGCGAGGTGCCACAATATATGTGGGGGGTTGTGAGCCCAGTGTTCCCCATTACTCAGGAGCAGGGCGGCCATGATTGCCCCCAATCTCATCACCCTGCTTTCCCAGGTCCCCAAGAGGCAAATCTACCCGGGAAAGTACTACAACCCTCATCAGAGCCGTCATCCAACGCTCCTAGAATCAGACATGCAAGAAGATTCAGCGGACTGCGGAGTCTCCACCAGATTTATGGGGGCAGCGCGGCCCCCACAGACACTCGATACTGTGTGATACATTCCAGCCAGATATTAATCAGAGGTCCGGGCAGAACTGTGTCCCCGGGGCCCCGCGCTCGCTGCTCCAGAGGAGACTCCACATAATTCTGCTAATCAAATACAGAAACTAAAAGAATCCTGAGAAATGATACTGTACACGACTCATCAGATGTATCACAGGAGAGGATTAGATACACGACTCATCAGATGTATCACAGGAGAGGATTAGATACACGGCTCATCAGGTGTATCACAGGAGAGGATTAGATACACGACTCATCAGGTGTATCACAGGAGAGGATTAGATACACGGCTCATCAGGTGTATCACAGGAGAGGATTAGATACACGACTCATCAGATGTATCACAGGAGAGGATTAGATACACGACTCATCAGGTGTATCACAGGAGAGGATTAGATACACGACTCATCAGGTGTATCGCAGGAGAGGATTAGATACACGACTCATCAGGTGTATCACAGGAGAGGATTAGATACACGACTCATCAGGTGTATCACAGGAGAGGATTAGATACACGGCTCATCAGGTGTATCACAGGAGAGGATTAGATACACGACTCATCAGGTGTATCACAGGAGAGGATTAGATACACGACTCATCAGGTGTATCACAGGAGAGGATTAGATACACGGCTCATCAGGTGTATCACAGGAGAGGATTAGATACACGACTCATCAGGTGTATCACAGGAGAGGATTAGATACACGACTCATCAGGTGTATCACAGGAGAGGATTAGATACACGACTCATCAGGTGTATCACAGGAGAGGATTAGATACACGACTCATCAGGTGTATCACAGGAGAGGATTAGATACACGACTCATCAGGTGTATCACAGGAGAGGATTAGATACACGACTCATCAGGTGTATCACAGGAGAGGATTAGATACACGACTCATCAGGTGTATCACGGGAGAGGATTAGATACACGGCTCATCAGGTGTATCACAGGAGAGGATTAGATACACGACTCATCAGGTGTATCACAGGAGAGGATTAGATACACGGCTCATCAGGTGTATCACGGGAGAGGATTAGATACACGGCTCATCAGGTGTATCACAGGAGAGGAATAGATACACGGCTCATCAGGTGTATCACAGGAGAGGATTAGATACACAGCTCATCAGGTGTATCACAGGAGAGGATTAGATACACGACTCATCAGGTGTATCACAGGAGAGGATTAGATACACGGCTCATCAGGTGTATCACGGGAGAGGATTAGATACACGGCTCATCAGGTGTATCACAGGAGAGGAATAGATACACGGCTCATCAGGTGTATCACAGGAGAGGATTAGATACACAGCTCATCAGGTGTATCACAGGAGAGGATTAGATACACGACTCATCAGGTGTATCACAGGAGAGGATTAGATACACGGCTCATCAGGTGTATCACAGGAGAGGATTAGATACACGGCTCATCAGGTGTATCACAGGAGAGGATTAGATACACGACTCATCAGGTGTATCACAGGAGAGGATTAGATACACGACTCATCAGGTGTATCACAGGAGAGGATTAGATACACGACTCATCAGGTGTATCACAGGCGAGGATTAGATACACGACTCATCAGGTGTATCACAGGAGAGGATTAGATACACGACTCATCAGGTGTATCACAGGCGAGGATTAGATACACGACTCATCAGGTGTATCACAGGAGAGGATTAGATACACGACTCATCAGGTGTATCACAGGAGAGGATTAGATACACGACTCATCATGTGTATCACAGGAGAGGATTAGATACACGACTCATCAGGTGTATCACAGGAGAGGATTAGATACACGACTCATCAGGTGTATCACAGGAGAGGATTAGATACACGGCTCATCAGATGTATCACAGGCGAGGATTAGATACACGACTCATCAGGTGTATCACAGGAGAGGATTAGATACACGGCTCATCAGGTGTATCACAGGAGAGGATTAGATACACGGCTCATCAGGTGTATCACAGGAGAGGATTAGATACACGACTCATCAGGTGTATCAGGGGAGAGGATTAGATACACGACTAATCAGGTGTATCACAGGAGAGGATTAGATACACGGCTCATCAGGTGTATCACAGGAGAGGATTAGATACACGGCTCATCAGATGTATCACAGGAAAGGATTAGATACACGACTCATCAGGTGTATCACAGGAGAGGATTAGATACACGGCTCATCAGGTGTATCACAGGAGAGGATTAGATACACGACTCAGCAGGTGTATCACAGGAGAGGATTAGATACACGACTCATCAGGTGTATCACAGGAGAGGATTAGATACACGACTCATCAGGTGTATCACAGGAGAGGATTAGATACACGACTCATCAGGTGTATCACAGGAGAGGATTAGATACACGACTCATCAGGTGTATCACAGGAGAGGATTAGATACACGACTCATCAGGTGTATCACAGGCGAGGATTAGATACACGACTCATCAGGTGTATCACAGGAGAGGATTAGATACACGACTCATCAGGTGTATCACAGGCGAGGATTAGATACACGACTCATCAGGTGTATCACAGGAGAGGATTAGATACACGACTCATCAGGTGTATCACAGGAGAGGATTAGATACACGACTCATCAGATGTATCACAGGAGAGGATTAGATACACGACTCATCAGGTGTATCACAGGAGAGGATTAGATACACGACTCATCAGGTGTATCACAGGAGAGGATTAGATACACGACTCATCAGGTGTATCACAGGAGAGGATTAGATACACGACTCATCAGGTGTATCACAGGCGAGGATTAGATACACGACTCATCAGGTGTATCACAGGAGAGGATTAGATACACGACTCATCAGGCGTATCACAGGCGAGGATTAGATACACGACTCATCAGGTGTATCACAGGCGAGGATTAGATACACGACTCATCAGGTGTATCACAGGAGAGGATTAGATACACGACTCATCAGGTGTATCACAGGAGAGGATTAGATACACGACTCATCAGGTGTATCACAGGAGAGGATTAGATACACGGCTCATCAGATGTATCACAGGCGAGGATTAGATACACGACTCATCAGGTGTATCACAGGAGAGGATTAGATACACGGCTCATCAGGTGTATCACAGGAGAGGATTAGATACACGGCTCATCAGATGTATCACAGGAAAGGATTAGATACACGACTCATCAGGTGTATCACAGGAGAGGATTAGATACACGGCTCATCAGGTGTATCACAGGAGAGGATTAGATACACGACTCATCAGGTGTATCACAGGAGAGGATTAGATACACGGCTCATCAGGTGTATCACGGAAGAGGATTAGATACACGGCTCATCAGGTGTATCACAGGAGAAGATTAGATACACGGCTCAGCAGGTGTATCACAGGAGAGGATTAGATACACGACTCATCAGGTCTATCACAGGAGAGGATTAGATACACGACTCATCAGGTGTATCACAGGAGAGGATTAGATACACGACTCATCAGGTGTATCACAGGAGAGGATTAGATACACGGCTCATCAGGTGTATCACGGGAGAGGATTAGATACACAGCTCATCAGGTGTATCACGGGAGAGGATTAGATACGCGACTCATCAGGTGTATCACAGGAGAGGATTAGATACACGACTCATCAGGTGTATCACAGGAGAGGATTAGATACACGACTCATCAGGTGTATCACAGGAGAGGATTAGATACACGACTCATCCGGTGTATCACAGGAGAGGATTAGATACATGACTCATCAGGTGTATCACAGGAGAGGACTAGATACACGGCTCATCTGGTGTATCACAGGAGAGGATTAGATACACGACTCATCAGGTGTATCACAGGAGAGGATTAGATACACGGCTCATCAGATGTATCACAGGAGAGGATTAGATACACGACTCATCAGGTGTATCACAGGAGAGGATTAGATACACGACTCATCAGGTGTATCACAGGAGAGGATTAGATACACGGCTCATCAGATGTATCACAGGAAAGGATTAGATACACGACTCATCAGGTGTATCACAGGAGAGGATTAGATACACGGCTCATCAGGTGTATCACAGGAGAGGATTAGATACACGACTCATCAGGTGTATCACAGGAGAGGATTAGATACACGGCTCATCAGATGTATCACGGGAGAGGATTAGACACACGGCTCATCAGGTGTATCACGGGAGAGGATTAGATACTCGGCTCATCAGGTGTATCACAGGAGAGGATTAGATACACGGCTCAGCAGGTGTATCACAGGAAAGGATTAGATACACGACTCATCAGGTATATCACAGGAGAGGATTAGACACACGACTCATCAGGTGTATCACAGGAGAGGATTAGATACACGACTCATCAGGTGTATCACAGGAGCGGATTAGATACACGACTCATCAGGTGTATCACAGGAAAGGATTAGATACACGACTCATCAGGTGTATCACGGGAGAGGATTAGATACACGGCTCATCAGGTGTATCACAGGAGAGGATTAGATACACGACTCATCAGGTGTATCACAGGAGAGGATTAGATACACGGCTCATCAGGTGTATCACGGGAGAGGATTAGATACACGGCTCATCAGGTGTATCACAGGAGAGGAATAGATACACGGCTCATCAGGTGTATCACAGGAGAGGATTAGATACACAGCTCATCAGGTGTATCACAGGAGAGGATTAGATACACGACTCATCAGGTGTATCACAGGAGAGGATTAGATACACGGCTCATCAGGTGTATCACGGGAGAGGATTAGATACACGGCTCATCAGGTGTATCACAGGAGAGGAATAGATACACGGCTCATCAGGTGTATCACAGGAGAGGATTAGATACACAGCTCATCAGGTGTATCACAGGAGAGGATTAGATACACGACTCATCAGGTGTATCACAGGAGAGGATTAGATACACGGCTCATCAGGTGTATCACAGGAGAGGATTAGATACACGGCTCATCAGGTGTATCACAGGAGAGGATTAGATACACGGCTCATCAGGTGTATCACAGGAGAGGATTAGATACACGGCTCATCAGGTGTATCACAGGAGAGGATTAGATACACGACTCATCAGGTGTATCACAGGAGAGGATTAGATACACGACTCATCAGGTGTATCACAGGAGAGGATTAGATACACGGCTCATCAGGTGTATCACAGGAGAGGATTAGATACACGACTCATCAGGTGTATCACAGGAGAGGATTAGATACACGACTCATCAGGTGTATCACAGGAGAGGATTAGATACACGACTCATCAGGTGTATCACAGGAGAGGATTAGATACACGGCTCATCAGGTGTATCACGGGAGAGGATTAGATACACGGCCCATCAGGTGTATCACAGGAGAGGATTAGATACACGGCTCATCAGGTGTATCACGGGAGAGGATTAGATACACGGCTCATCAGGTGTATCACAGGAGAGGATTAGATACACGGCTCATCAGGTGTATCACAGGAGAGGATTAGATACACGGCTCATCAGATGTATCACAGTAGAGGATTAGATACACGACTCATCAGGTGTATCACGGGAGAGGATTAGATACACGGCTCATCAGATGTATCACAGGAGAGGATTAGATACACGGCTCATCAGGTGTATCACAGGAGAGGATTAGATACACGGCTCATCAGATGTATCACAGGAGAGGATTAGATACACGACTCATCAGGTGTATCACAGGAGAGGATTAGATACACGGCTCATCAGGTATATCACAGGAGAGGATTAGATACACGACTCATCAGGTGTATCACAGGAGAGGATTAGATACACGGCTCATCAGGTATATCACAGGACAGGATTAGATACACGACTCATCAGGTGTATCACGGGAGAGGATTAGATACACGACTCATCAGGTGTATCACACAGGACAGGATTAGATACACGACTCATCAGGTGTATCACGGGAGAGGATTAGATACACGGCTCATCAGGTTTATCACGGGAGAGGATTAGATACACGACTCATCAGGTGTATCACAGGAGAGGATTAGATACACGGCTCATCAGGTGTATCACAGGAGAGGATTAGATACACGACTCATCAGGTGTATCACGGGAGAGGATTAGATACACGACTCATCAGGTGTATCACAGGAGAGGATTAGATACACGGCTCATCAAGTGTATCACAGGAGAGGATTAGATACACGGCTCATCAGGTGTATCACAGGAGAGGATTAGATACACGGCTCATCAGATGTATCACAGGAGAGGATTAGATACACGATTCATCAGGTGTATCACGGGAGAGGATTAGATACACGGCTCATCAGGTGTATCACAGGAGAGGATTAGATACACGACTCATCAGGTGTATCACGGGAGAGGATTAGATACACGACTCATCAGGTGTATCACACAGGACAGGATTAGATACACGACTCATCAGGTGTATCACGGGAGAGGATTAGATAAAAGGCTCATCAGGTGTATGACAGGAGAGGATTAGATACATGACTCATCAGGTGTATCACAGGAGAGGAATAGATACACGGCTCATCAGGTGTATCACAGGAGAGGATTAGATACACGGCTCATCAGGTGTATCACAGGAGAGGATTAGATACACGACTCATCAGGTGTATCACAGGAGAGGATTAGATACACGGCTCATCAGGTGTATCACAGGAGAGGATTAGATACACGACTCATCAGGTGTATCACAGGAGAGGATTAGATACACGGCTCATCAGGTGTATCACAGGAGAGGATTAGATACACGGCTCATCAGGTGTATCACAGGAGAGGATTAGATACACGGCTCATCAGGTGTATCACAGGCGAGGATTAGATACACAACTCATCAGGTGTATCACAGGAGAGGATTAGATACACGACTCATCAGGTGTATCACAGGAGAAGATTAGATACACGACTCATCAGGTGTATCACAGGAGAGGATTAGATACACGACTCATCAGGTGTATCACAAGAGAGGATTAGATACACGACTCATCAGGTGTATCACAGGAGAGGATTAGATACACGACTCATCAGGTGTATCACAAGAGAGGATTAGATACACGACTCATCAGGTGTATCACAGGAGAGGATTAGATACACGGCTCTTCAGGTGTATCACGGGAGAGGATTAGATACACGGCTCATCAGGTGTATCACAGGAGAGGATTAGATACACGGCTCATCAGGTGTATCACGGGAGAGGATTAGATACACGGCTCATCAAATGTATCACAGTAGAGGATTAGATACACGACTCATCAGGTGTATCACGGGAGAGGATTAGATACACGGCTCATCAGGTGTATCACAGGAGAGGATTAGATACACGACTCATCAGGTGTATCACGGGAGAGGATTAGATACACGGCTCATCAGGTGTATCACACAGGACAGAATTAGATACACGACTCATCAGGTGTATCACGGGAGAGGATTAGATACACGGCTCATCAGGTGTATCACGGGAGAGGATTAGATACACGACTCATCAGGTGTATCACAGGAGAGGATTAGATACACGGCTCATCAGGTGTATCACAGGAGAGGATTAGATACACGACTCATCAGGTGTATCACGGGAGAGGATTAGATACACGACTCATCAGGTGTATCACAGGAGAGGATTAGATACACGGCTCATCAGGTGTATCAAAGGAGAGGATTAGATACACGGCTCATCAGGTGTATCACAGGAGAGGATTAGATACACGGCTCAGCAGGTGTATCACAGGAGAGGATTAGATACACGGCTCATCAGGTGTATCACAGGAGAGGATTAGATACACGACTCATCAGGTGTATCACAGGAGAGGATTAGATACACGACTCATCAGGTGTATCACGGGAGAGGATTAGATACACGACTCATCAGGTGTATCACGGGAGAGGATTAGATACACGGGTCATCAGGTGTATCACGGGAGAGGATTAGATACACGGCTCATCAGGTGTATCACGGGAGAGGATTAGATACACGGCTCATCAGGTGTATCACGGGAGAGGATTAGATACACGGCTCATCAGGTGTATCACGGGAGAGGATTAGATACACGGCTCATCAGGTGTATCACAGGAGAGGATTAGATACACGACTCATCAGGTGTATCACAGGAGAGGATTAGATACACGACTCATCAGGTGTATCACAGGAGAGGATTAGATACACGGCTCATCAGATGTATCACAGGAGAGGATTAGATACACGGCTCAGCAGGTGTATCACAGGAGAGGATTAGATACACGGCTCATCAGATGTATCACAGGAGAGGATTAGATACACGGCTCATCTGGTGTATCACAGGAGAGGATTAGATACAGGACTCATCAGGTGTATCACAGGAGAGGATTAGATACACGGCTCATCAGGTGTATCACGGCAGAGGATTAGATACACGGCTCATCAGGTGTATCACAGGAGAGGATTAGATACACGACTCATCAGGTCTATCACAGGAGAGGATTAGATACACGACTCATCAGGTGTATCACAGGAGAGGATTAGATACACGGCTCATCAGGTGTATCACGGGAGAGGATTAGATACACGACTCATCAGGTGTATCACAGGAGAGGATTAGATACACGGCTCATCAGCTGTATCACAGGAGAGGATTAGATACAGGACTCATCAGGTGTATCACAGGAGAGGATTAGATACACGGCTCATCAGGTGTATCACGGGAGAGGATTAGATACACGGCTCATCAGGTGTATCACAGGAGAGGATTAGATACACGGCTCATCAGGTCTATCACAGGAGAGGATTAGATACACGACTCATCAGGTGTATCACAGGAGAGGATTAGATACACGGCTCATCAGGTGTATCACAGGAGAGGATTAGATACACGACTCATCAGATGTATCACAGGAGAGGATTAGATACACGACTCATCAGGTGTATCACAGGAGAGGATTAGATACACGGCTCATCAGGTGTATCACGGGAGAGGATTAGATACACGGCTCATCAGGTGTATCACGGGAGAGGATTAGATACACGACTCATCAGGTGTATCACAGGAGAGGATTAGATACACGGCTCATCAGCTGTATCACAGGAGAGGATTAGATACACGACTCATCAGGTGTATCACAGGAGAGGATTAGATACACGGCTCATCAGGTGTATCACGGGAGAGGATTAGATACACGACTCATCAGGTGTATCACAGGAGAGGATTAGATACACGACTCATCAGGTGTATCACGGGAGAGGATTAGATACACGACTCATCAGGTGTATCACAGGAGAGGATTAGATACACGGCTCATCAGGTGTATCACAGGATAGGATTAGATACACGGCTCATCAGGTGTATCACGGGAGAGGATTAGATACACGATTCATCAGGTGTATCACAGGAGAGGATTAGATACACGGCTCATCAGGTGTATCACAGGATAGGATTAGATACACGGCTCAGCAGGTGTATCACAGGAGAGGATTAGATACACGGCTCATCAGGTGTATCACAGGAGAGGATTAGATACACGGCTCATCAGGTGTATCACAGGAGAGGATTAGATACACGGCTCATCAGGTGTATCACAGGCGAGGATTAGATACACGACTCATCAGGTGTATCACAGGAGAGGATTAGATACACGACTCATCAGGTGTATCACAGGAGAGCATTAGATACACGACTCATCAGGTGTATCACAGGAGAGGATTAGATACACGACTCATCAGGTGTATCACAGGAGAGGATTAGATACACGACTCATCAGGTGTATCACAGGAGAGGATTAGATACACGGCTCATCAGGTGTATCACAGGAGAGGATTAGATACACGACTCATCAGGTGTATCACAGGAGAGGATTAGATACACGACTCATCAGGTGTATCACAGGAGAGGATTAGATACACGGCTCATCAGGTGTATCACAGGAGAGGATTAGATACACGACTCATCAGGTGTATCACAGGAGAGGATTAGATACACGACTCATCAGGTGTATCACAGGAGAGGATTAGATACACGACTCATCAGGTGTATCACAGGAGAGGATTAGATACACGACTCATCAGGTGTATCACAGGAGAGGATTAGATACACGGCTCATCAGGTGTATCACAGGAGAGGATTAGATACACGGCTCATCAGGTGTATCACAGGATAGGATTAGATACACGGCTCAGCAGGTCTATCACAGGAGAGGATTAGATACACGGCTCATCAGGTGTATCACGGGAGAGGATTAGATACACGGCTCATCAGGTGTATCACAGGAGAGGATTAGATACACGGCTCATCAGGTGTATCACGGGAGAGGATTAGATACACGGCTCATCAGGTGTATCACAGGAGAGGATTAGATACACGGCTCATCAGGTGTATCACGGGAGAGGATTAGATACACGGCTCATCAGTTGTATCACAGGAGAGGATTAGATACACGGCTCATCAGGTGTATCACAGGAGAGCATTAGATACACGGCTCATCAGATGTATCACAGGAGAGGATTAGATACACGACTCATCAGGTGTATCACGGGAGAGGATTAGATACACGGCTCATCAGGTGTATCAGATTAGAGGATTAGATACACGGCTCATCAGGTGTATCACAGGAGAGGATTAGATACACGACTCATCAGGTGTATCACGGGAGAGGATTAGATACACGACTCATCAGGTATATCACACAGGACAGGATTAGATACACGACTCATCAGGTGTATCACGGGAGAGGATTAGATACACGGCTCATCAGGTGTATCACGGGAGAGGATTAGATACACGACTCATCAGGTGTATCACAGGAGAGGATTAGATACACGGCTCATCAGGTGTATCACGGGAGAGGATTAGATACACAACTCATCAGGTGTATCACAGGAGAGGATTAGATACACGGCTCATCAGGTGTATCACAGGATAGGATTAGATACACGGCTCAGCAGGTCTATCACAGGAGAGGATTAGATACACGACTCATCAGCTGTATCACAGGAGAGGATTAGATACACGGCTCATCAGGTGTATCACATTAGAGGATTAGATACACGACTCATCAGGTGTATCACAGGAGAGGATTAGATACACGGCTCATCAGCTGTATCACAGGAGAGGATTAGATACACGACTAATCAGGTGTATCACAGGAGAGGATTAGATACACGGCTCATCAGGTGTATCACTGGAGAGGATAAGATACACGGCTCATCAGGTGTATCACAGGAGAGGAATAGATACACAGCTCATCAGGTGTATCACAGGAGAGGATTAGATACACGGCTCATCAGGTGTATCACAGGAGAGGATTAGATACACGACTCATCAGGTGTATCACAGGCGAGGATTAGATACACGGCTCATCAGGTGTATCACAGGAGAGGATTAGATACACGGCTCATCAGGTGTATCACAGGAGAGGATTAGATACACGGCTCATCAGGTGTATCACAGGCGAGGATTAGATACACGACTCATCAGGTGTATCACAGGAGAGGATTAGATACACGACTCATCAGGTGTATCACAGGAGAGGATTAGATACACGACTCATCAGGTGTATCACAGGATAGGATTAGATACACGGCTCAGCAGGTGTATCACGGGAGAGGATTAGATACACGACTCATCAGGTGTATCACAGGAGAGGATTAGATACACGGCTCATCAGGTGTATCACAGGATAGGATTAGATACACGGCTAAGCAGGTGTATCACAGGAGAGGATTGAGAGGATTTGATACACGACTCATCAGGTGTATCACAGGAGAGGATTAGATACACGGCTCATCAGGTGTATCACAGGAGAGGATTAGATACACGGCTCATCAGATGTATCACAGGAGAGGATTAGATACACGACTCATCAGGTGTATCACATGAGAGGATTAGATACACGACTCATCAGGTGTATCACAGGAGAGGATTAGATACACGACTCATCAGGTGTATCACAGGAGAGGATTAGATACACGACTCATCAGGTGTATCACAGGAGAGGATTAGATACACGACTCATCAGGTGTATCACAGGAGAGGATTAGATACACGGCTCATCAGGTGTATCACGGGAGAGGATTAGATAGACGGCTCATCAGGTGTATCACAGGAGAGGATTAGATACACGGCTCATCAGGTGTATCACAGGAGAGGATTAGATACACGGCTCAACAGATGTATCACAGGAGAGGATTAGATACACGACTCATCAGGTGTATCACGGGAGGGGATTAGATACACGGCTCATCAGTTGTATCACAGGAGAGGATTAGATACACGGCTCATCAGATGTATCACAGGAGAGGATTAGATACACGGCTCATCAGATGTATCACAGGAGAGGATTACATACACGACTCATCAGGTGTATCACGGGAGAGGATTAGATACACGGCTCATCAGGTGTATCACATTAGAGGATTAGATACACGACTCATCAGGTGTATCACAGGAGAGGATTAGATACACGGCTCATCAGGTGTATCACAGGAGAGGATTAGATACACGGCTCATCAGGTGTATCACAGGAGAGGATTAGATACACGACTCATCAGGTGTATCACAGGAGAGGATTAGATACACGACTCATCAGGTGTATCACAGGATAGGATTAGATACACGGCTCAGCAGGTGTATCACGGGAGAGGATTAGATACACGACTCATCAGGTGTATCACAGGAGAGGATTAGATACACGGCTCATCAGGTGTATCACAGGATAGGATTAGATACACGGCTAAGCAGGTGTATCACAGGAGAGGATTGAGAGGATTTGATACACGACTCATCAGGTGTATCACAGGAGAGGATTAGATACACGGCTCATCAGATGTATCACAGGAGAGGATTAGATACACGACTCATCAGGTGTATCACAGGAGAGGATTAGATACACGGCTCATCAGGTGTATCACAGGAGAGGATTAGATACACGGCTCATCAGGTGTATCACAGGAGAGGATTAGATACACGACTCATCAGGTGTATCACAGGAGAGGATTAGATACACGACTCATCAGGTGTATCACAGGAGAGGATTAGATACACGACTCATCAGGTGTATCACAGGAGAGGATTAGATACACGGCTCATCAGGTGTATCACGGGAGAGGATTAGATACACGGCTCATCAGGTGTATCACAGGAGAGGATTAGATACACGGCTCATCAGGTGTATCACAGGAGAGGATTAGATACACGGCTCATCAGATGTATCACAGGAGAGGATTAGATACACGACTCATCAGGTGTATCACGGGAGAGGATTAGATACACGGCTCATCAGTTGTATCACAGGAGAGGATTAGATACACGGCTCATCAGATGTATCACAGGAGAGGATTAGATACACGGCTCATCAGATGTATCACAGGAGAGGATTAGATACACGACTCATCAGGTGTATCACGGGAGAGGATTAGATACACGGCTCATCAGGTGTATCACATTAGAGGATTAGATACACGACTCATCAGGTGTATCACAGGAGAGGATTAGATACACGGCTCATCAGGTGTATCACAGGAGAGGATTAGATACACGACTCATCAGGTGTATCACGGGAGAGGATTAGATACACGACTCATCAGGTGTATCACACAGGACAGGATTAGATACACGACTCATCAGGTGTATCACGGGAGAGGATTAGATACACGGCTCATCAGGTGTATCACGGGAGAGGATTAGATACACGACTCATCAGGTGTATCACAGGAGAGGATTAGATACACGGCTCATCAGGTGTATCACAGGAGAGGATTAGATACACGACTCATCAGGTGTATCACGGGAGAGGATTAGATACACGACTCATCAGGTGTATCACAGGAGAGGATTAGATACACGGCTCATCAGGTGTATCACAGGATAGGATTAGATACACGGCTCAGCAGGTGTATCACGGGAGAGGATTAGATACACGACTCATCAGGTGTATCACAGGAGAGGATTAGATACACGGCTCATCAGGTGTATCACAGGATAGGATTAGATACACGGCTCAGCAGGTGTATCACAGGAGAGGATTAGATACACGGCTCATCAGGTGTATCACAGGAGAGGATTAGATACACGGCTCATCAGGTGTATCACAGGAGAGGATTAGATACACGACTCATCAGGTGTATCACAGGAGAGGATTAGATACACGACTCATCAGGTGTATCACAGGAGAGGATTAGATACACGGCTCATCAGATGTATCACAGGAGAGGATTAGATACACGGCTCAGCAGGTGTATCACAGGATAGGATTAGATACACGGCTCATCAGGTGTATCACAGGAGAGGATTAGATACACGGCTCATCAGGTGTATCACAGGAGAGGATTAGATACACGGCTCATCAGGTGTATCACAGGAGAGGATTAGATACACGGCTCATCAGGTGTATCACGGGAGAGGATTAGATACACGACTCATCAGGTGTATCACGGGAGAGGATTAGATACACGACTAATCAGGTGTATCACAGGAGAGGATTAGATACACGGCTCATCAGGTGTATCACAGTATAGGATTAGATACACGGCTCAGCAGGTGTATCACGGGAGAGGATTAGATACACGACTCATCAGGTGTATCACAGGAGAGGATTAGATACACGGCTCATCAGGTGTATCACAGGATAGGATTAGATACACGGCTAAGCAGGTGTATCACAGGAGAGGATTGAGAGGATTAGATACATGGCTCATCAGGTGTATCACAGGACAGGATTAGATACACGGCTCATCAGGTGTATCACAGGAGAGGATTAGATACACGACTCATCAGGTGTATCACAGGAGAGGATTAGATACACGACTCATCAGGTGTATCACAGGAGAGAATTAGATACACGGCTCATCAGGTGTATCACAGGAGAGGATTAGATACACAGCTCAGCAGGTGTATCACAGGAGAGGATTATATACACGGCTCATCAGGTGTATCACAGGAGAGGATTAGATACACAGCTCATCAGGTGTATCACAGGATAGGATTAGATACACGGCTCATCAGATGTATCACAGGAGAGGATTAGATACACGACTCATCAGGTGTATCACAGGAGAGGATTAGATACACGGCTCATCAGGTGTATCACAGGAGAGGATTAGATACACGACACAGCAGACAGTATCACAGGAGAGGATTAGATACACGGCTCATCAGGTATATCACAGGAGAGGATTAGATACACGACTCATCAGGTGTATCACAGGAGAGGATTAGATACACGGCTCATCAGGTATATCACAGGAGAGGATTAGATACACGACTCATCAGGTGTATCACGGGAGAGGATTAGATACACGACTCATCAGGTGTATCACACAGGACAGGATTAGATACACGACTCATCAGGTGTATCACGGGAGAGGATTAGATACACGGCTCATCAGGTTTATCACGGGAGAGGATTAGATACACGACTCATCAGGTGTATCACAGGAGAGGATTAGATACACGGCTCATCAGGTGTATCACAGGAGAGGATTAGATACACGACTCATCAGGTGTATCACGGGAGAGGATTAGATACACGACTCATCAGGTGTATCACAGGAGAGGATTAGATACACGGCTCATCAAGTGTATCACAGGAGAGGATTAGATACACGGCTCATCAGGTGTATCACAGGAGAGGATTAGATACACGGCTCATCAGATGTATCACAGGAGAGGATTAGATACACGATTCATCAGGTGTATCACCGGAGAGGATTAGATACACGGCTCATCAGGTGTATCACAGGAGAGGATTAGATACACGACTCATCAGGTGTATCACGGGAGAGGATTAGATACACGACTCATCAGGTGTATCACACAGGACAGGATTAGATACACGACTCATCAGGTGTATCACGGGAGAGGATTAGATAAACGGCTCATCAGGTGTATGACAGGAGAGGATTAGATACATGACTCATCAGGTGTATCACAGGAGAGGAATAGATACACGGCTCATCAGGTGTATCACAGGAGAGGATTAGATACACGACTCATCAGGTGTATCACAGGAGAGGATTAGATACACGACTCATCAGGTGTATCACAGGAGAGGATTAGATACACGGCTCATCAGGTGTATCACAGGAGAGGATTAGATACACGACTCATCAGGTGTATCACAGGAGAGGATTAGATACACGGCTCATCAGGTGTATCACAGGAGAGGATTAGATACACGGCTCATCAGGTGTATCACAGGAGAGAATTAGATACACGGCTCATCAGGTGTATCACAGGCGAGGATTAGATACACAACTCATCAGGTGTATCACAGGAGAGGATTAGATACACGACTCATCAGGTGTATCACAGGAGAAGATTAGATACACGACTCATCAGGTGTATCACAGGAGAGGATTAGATACACGACTCATCAGGTGTATCACAAGAGAGGATTAGATACACGACTCATCAGGTGTATCACAGGAGAGGATTAGATACACGACTCATCAGGTGTATCACAAGAGAGGATTAGATACACGACTCATCAGGTGTATCACAGGAGAGGATTAGATACACGGCTCATCAGGTGTATCACGGGAGAGGATTAGATACACGGCTCATCAGGTGTATCACAGGAGAGGATTAGATACATGGCTCATCAGGTGTATCACGGGAGAGGATTAGATACACGGCTCATCAAATGTATCACAGTAGAGGATTAGATACACGACTCATCAGGTGTATCACGGGAGAGGATTAGATACACGGCTCATCAGGTGTATCACAGGAGAGGATTAGATACACGACTCATCAGGTGTATCACGGGAGAGGATTAGATACACGGCTCATCAGGTATATCACACAGGACAGAATTAGATACACGACTCATCAGGTGTATCACGGGAGAGGATTAGATACACGGCTCATCAGGTGTATCACGGGAGAGGATTAGATACACGACTCATCAGGTGTATCACAGGAGAGGATTAGATACACGGCTCATCAGGTGTATCACAGGAGAGGATTAGATACACGACTCATCAGGTGTATCACGGGAGAGGATTAGATACACGACTCATCAGGTGTATCACAGGAGAGGATTAGATACACGGCTCATCAGGTGTATCACAGGAGAGGATTAGATACACGGCTCATCAGGTGTATCACAGGAGAGGATTAGATACACGGCTCAGCAGGTGTATCACAGGAGAGGATTAGATACACGGCTCATCAGGTGTATCACAGGAGAGGATTAGATACACGACTCATCAGGTGTATCACAGGAGAGGATTAGATACACGACTCATCAGGTGTATCACGGGAGAGTATTAGATACACGACTCATCAGGTGTATCACGGGAGAGGATTAGATACACGGGTCATCAGGTGTATCACGGGAGAGGATTAGATACACGGCTCATCAGGTGTATCACGGGAGAGGATTAGATACACGGCTCATCAGGTGTATCACGGGAGAGGATTAGATACACGGCTCATCAGGTGTATCACGGGAGAGGATTAGATACACGGCTCATCAGGTGTATCACAGGAGAGGATTAGATACACGACTCATCAGGTGTATCACAGGAGAGGATTAGATACACGACTCATCAGGTGTATCACAGGAGAGGATTAGATACACGGCTCATCAGATGTATCACAGGAGAGGATTAGATACACGGCTCAGCAGGTGTATC
Organism: Phyllobates terribilis; assembly: GCF_046119375.1. NCBI lineage: Eukaryota > Metazoa > Chordata > Amphibia > Anura > Dendrobatidae > Phyllobates > Phyllobates terribilis. Next base: position 36,173,814 of record NW_027362774.1, on the reverse strand, counting down.
ACAGGAGAGGATTAGATACACGGCTCATCAGATGTATCACAGGAGAGGATTAGATACACGGCTCATCAGGTGTATCACAGGAGAGGATTAGATACACGGCTCATCAGGTGTATCACAGGAGAGGATTAGATACACGGCTCATCAGGTGTATCACAGGAGAGGATTAGATACACGACTCATCAGGTGTATCACAGGAAAGGATTAGATACACGGCTCATCTGGTGTATCACAGGAGAGGATTAGATACAGGACTCATCAGGTGTATCACAGGAGAGGATTAGATACACGGCTCATCAGGTGTATCACGGGAGAGGATTAGATACACGGCTCATCAGGTGTATCACAGGAGAGGATTAGATACACGACTCATCAGGTGTATCACAGGAGAGGATTAGATACACGACTCATCAGGTGTATCACAGGAGAGGATTAGATACACGGCTCATCAGGTGTATCACGGGAGAGGATTAGATACACGACTCATCAGGTGTATCACAGGAGAGGATTAGATACACGGCTCATCAGCTGTATCACAGGAGAGGATTAGATACAGGACTCATCAGGTGTATCACAGGAGAGGATTAGATACACGGCTCATCAGGTGTATCACGGGAGAGGATTAGATACACGGCTCATCAGGTGTATCACAGGAGAGGATTAGATACACGGCTCATCAGGTCTATCACAGGAGAGGATTAGATACACGACTCATCAGGTGTATCACAGGAGAGGATTAGATACACGGCTCATCAGGTGTATCACAGGAGAGGATTAGATACACGACTCATCAGATGTATCACAGGAGAGGATTAGATACACGACTCATCAGGTGTATCACAGGAGAGGATTAGATACACGGCTCATCAGGTGTATCACGGGAGAGGATTAGATACACGGCTCATCAGGTGTATCACGGGAGAGGATTAGATACACGACTCATCTGGTGTATCACAGGAGAGGATTAGATACACGGCTCATCAGCTGTATCACAGGAGAGGATTAGATACATGACTCATCAGGTGTATCACAGGAGAGGATTAGATACACGGCTCATCAGGTGTATCACGGGAGAGGATTAGATACACGACTCATCAGGTGTATCACAGGAGAGGATTAGATACACGACTCATCAGGTGTATCACGGGAGAGGATTAGATACACGACTCATCAGGTGTATCACAGGAGAGGATTAGATACACGGCTCATCAGGTGTATCACAGGATAGGATTAGATACACGGCTCATCAGGTGTATCACGGGAGAGGATTAGATACACGACTCATCAGGTGTATCACAGGAGAGGATTAGATACACGGCTCATCAGGTGTATCACAGGATAGGATTAGATACACGGCTCAGCAGGTGTATCACAGGAGAGGATTAGATACACGGCTCATCAGGTGTATCACAGGAGAGGATTAGATACACGGCTCATCAGGTGTATCACAGGAGAGGATTAGATACACGGCTCATCAGGTGTATCACAGGCGAGGATTAGATACACGACTCATCAGGTGTATCACAGGAGAGGATTAGATACACGACTCATCAGGTGTATCACAGGAGAGCATTAGATACACGACTCATCAGGTGTATCACAGGAGAGGATTAGATACACGGCTCATCAGGTGTATCACAGGAGAGGATTAGATACACGACTCATCAGGTGTATCACAGGAGAGGATTAGATACACGACTCATCAGGTGTATCACAGGAGAGGATTAGATACACGGCTCATCAGGTGTATCACAGGAGAGGATTAGATACACGACTCATCAGGTGTATCACAGGAGAGGATTAGATACACGACTCATCAGGTGTATCACAGGAGAGGATTAGATACACGGCTCATCAGGTGTATCACAGGAGAGGATTAGATACACGACTCATCAGGTGTATCACAGGAGAGGATTAGATACACGACTCATCAGGTGTATCACAGGAGAGGATTAGATACACGACTCATCAGGTGTATCACAGGAGAGGATTAGATACACGACTCATCAGGTGTATCACAGGAGAGGATTAGATACACGGCTCATCAGGTGTATCACAGGAGAGGATTAGATACACGGCTCATCAGGTGTATCACAGGATAGGATTAGATACACGGCTCAGCAGGTCTATCACAGGAGAGGATTAGATACACGGCTCATCAGGTGTATCACGGGACAGGATTAGATACACGGCTCATCAGGTGTATCACAGGAGAGGATTAGATACACGGCTCATCAGGTGTATCACGGGAGAGGATTAGATACACGGCTCATCAGGTGTATCACAGGAGAGGATTAGATACACGGCTCATCAGGTGTATCACGGGAGAGGATTAGATACACGGCTCATCAGTTGTATCACAGGAGAGGATTAGATACACGGCTCATCAGGTGTATCACAGGAGAGGATTAGATACACGGCTCATCAGATGTATCACAGGAGAGGATTAGATACACGACTCATCAGGTGTATCACGGGAGAGGATTAGATACACGGCTCATCAGGTGTATCAGATTAGAGGATTAGATACACGACTCATCAGGTGTATCACAGGAGAGGATTAGATACACGGCTCATCAGGTGTATCACAGGAGAGGATTAGATACACGACTCATCAGGTGTATCACGGGAGAGGATTAGATACACGGCTCATCAGTTGTATCACAGGAGAGGATTAGATACACGGCTCATCAGATGTATCACAGGAGAGGATTAGATACACGGCTCATCAGATGTATCACAGGAGAGGATTAGATACACGACTCATCAGGTGTATCACGGGAGAGGATTAGATACACGGCTCATCAGGTGTATCACATTAGAGGATTAGATACACGACTCATCAGGTGTATCACAGGAGAGGATTAGATACACGGCTCATCAGGTGTATCACAGGAGAGGATTAGATACACGACTCATCAGGTGTATCACGGGAGAGGATTAGATACACGACTCATCAGGTGTATCACACAGGACAGGATTAGATACACGACTCATCAGGTGTATCACGGGAGAGGATTAGATACACGGCTCATCAGGTGTATCACGGGAGAGGATTAGATACACGACTCATCAGGTGTATCACAGGAGAGGATTAGATACACGGCTCATCAGGTGTATCACAGGAGAGGATTAGATACACGACTCATCAGGTGTATCACGGGAGAGGATTAGATACACGACTCATCAGGTGTATCACAGGAGAGGATTAGATACACGGCTCATCAGGTGTATCACAGGATAGGATTAGATACACGGCTCAGCAGGTGTATCACGGGAGAGGATTAGATACACGACTCATCAGGTGTATCACAGGAGAGGATTAGATACACGGCTCATCAGGTGTATCACAGGATAGGATTAGATACACGGCTCAGCAGGTGTATCACAGGAGAGGATTAGATACACGGCTCATCAGGTGTATCACAGGAGAGGATTAGATACACGGCTCATCAGGTGTATCACAGGAGAGGATTAGATACACGACTCATCAGGTGTATCACAGGAGAGGATTAGATACACGACTCATCAGGTGTATCACAGGAGAGGATTAGATACACGGCTCATCAGATGTATCACAGGAGAGGATTAGATACACGGCTCAGCAGGTGTATCACAGGATAGGATTAGATACACGGCTCATCAGGTGTATCACAGGAGAGGATTAGATACACGGCTCATCAGGTGTATCACAGGAGAGGATTAGATACACGGCTCATCAGGTGTATCACAGGAGAGGATTAGATACACGGCTCATCAGGTGTATCACGGGAGAGGATTAGATACACGACTCATCAGGTGTATCACGGGAGAGGATTAGATACACGACTAATCAGGTGTATCACAGGAGAGGATTAGATACACGGCTCATCAGGTGTATCACAGTATAGGATTAGATACACGGCTCAGCAGGTGTATCACGGGAGAGGATTAGATACACGACTCATCAGGTGTATCACAGGAGAGGATTAGATACACGGCTCATCAGGTGTATCACAGGATAGGATTAGATACACGGCTAAGCAGGTGTATCACAGGAGAGGATTGAGAGGATTAGATACATGGCTCATCAGGTGTATCACAGGACAGGATTAGATACACGGCTCATCAGGTGTATCACAGGAGAGGATTAGATACACGACTCATCAGGTGTATCACAGGAGAGGATTAGATACACGACTCATCAGGTGTATCACAGGAGAGAATTAGATACACGGCTCATCAGGTGTATCACAGGAGAGGATTAGATACACAGCTCAGCAGGTGTATCACAGGAGAGGATTATATACACGGCTCATCAGGTGTATCACAGGAGAGGATTAGATACACAGCTCATCAGGTGTATCACAGGATAGGATTAGATACACGGCTCATCAGATGTATCACAGGAGAGGATTAGATACACGACTCATCAGGTGTATCACAGGAGAGGATTAGATACACGGCTCATCAGGTGTATCACAGGAGAGGATTAGATACACGACACAGCAGACAGTATCACAGGAGAGGATTAGATACACGGCTCATCAGGTATATCACAGGAGAGGATTAGATACACGACTCATCAGGTGTATCACAGGAGAGGATTAGATACACGGCTCATCAGGTATATCACAGGAGAGGATTAGATACACGACTCATCAGGTGTATCACGGGAGAGGATTAGATACACGACTCATCAGGTGTATCACACAGGACAGGATTAGATACACGACTCATCAGGTGTATCACGGGAGAGGATTAGATACACGGCTCATCAGGTTTATCACGGGAGAGGATTAGATACACGACTCATCAGGTGTATCACAGGAGAGGATTAGATACACGGCTCATCAGGTGTATCACAGGAGAGGATTAGATACACGACTCATCAGGTGTATCACGGGAGAGGATTAGATACACGACTCATCAGGTGTATCACAGGAGAGGATTAGATACACGGCTCATCAAGTGTATCACAGGAGAGGATTAGATACACGGCTCATCAGGTGTATCACAGGAGAGGATTAGATACACGGCTCATCAGATGTATCACAGGAGAGGATTAGATACACGATTCATCAGGTGTATCACCGGAGAGGATTAGATACACGGCTCATCAGGTGTATCACAGGAGAGGATTAGATACACGACTCATCAGGTGTATCACGGGAGAGGATTAGATACACGACTCATCAGGTGTATCACACAGGACAGGATTAGATACACGACTCATCAGGTGTATCACGGGAGAGGATTAGATAAACGGCTCATCAGGTGTATGACAGGAGAGGATTAGATACATGACTCATCAGGTGTATCACAGGAGAGGAATAGATACACGGCTCATCAGGTGTATCACAGGAGAGGATTAGATACACGACTCATCAGGTGTATCACAGGAGAGGATTAGATACACGACTCATCAGGTGTATCACAGGAGAGGATTAGATACACGGCTCATCAGGTGTATCACAGGAGAGGATTAGATACACGACTCATCAGGTGTATCACAGGAGAGGATTAGATACACGGCTCATCAGGTGTATCACAGGAGAGGATTAGATACACGGCTCATCAGGTGTATCACAGGAGAGAATTAGATACACGGCTCATCAGGTGTATCACAGGCGAGGATTAGATACACAACTCATCAGGTGTATCACAGGAGAGGATTAGATACACGACTCATCAGGTGTATCACAGGAGAAGATTAGATACACGACTCATCAGGTGTATCACAGGAGAGGATTAGATACACGACTCATCAGGTGTATCACAAGAGAGGATTAGATACACGACTCATCAGGTGTATCACAGGAGAGGATTAGATACACGACTCATCAGGTGTATCACAAGAGAGGATTAGATACACGACTCATCAGGTGTATCACAGGAGAGGATTAGATACACGGCTCATCAGGTGTATCACGGGAGAGGATTAGATACACGGCTCATCAGGTGTATCACAGGAGAGGATTAGATACATGGCTCATCAGGTGTATCACGGGAGAGGATTAGATACACGGCTCATCAAATGTATCACAGTAGAGGATTAGATACACGACTCATCAGGTGTATCACGGGAGAGGATTAGATACACGGCTCATCAGGTGTATCACAGGAGAGGATTAGATACACGACTCATCAGGTGTATCACGGGAGAGGATTAGATACACGGCTCATCAGGTATATCACACAGGACAGAATTAGATACACGACTCATCAGGTGTATCACGGGAGAGGATTAGATACACGGCTCATCAGGTGTATCACGGGAGAGGATTAGATACACGACTCATCAGGTGTATCACAGGAGAGGATTAGATACACGGCTCATCAGGTGTATCACAGGAGAGGATTAGATACACGACTCATCAGGTGTATCACGGGAGAGGATTAGATACACGACTCATCAGGTGTATCACAGGAGAGGATTAGATACACGGCTCATCAGGTGTATCACAGGAGAGGATTAGATACACGGCTCATCAGGTGTATCACAGGAGAGGATTAGATACACGGCTCAGCAGGTGTATCACAGGAGAGGATTAGATACACGGCTCATCAGGTGTATCACAGGAGAGGATTAGATACACGACTCATCAGGTGTATCACAGGAGAGGATTAGATACACGACTCATCAGGTGTATCACGGGAGAGTATTAGATACACGACTCATCAGGTGTATCACGGGAGAGGATTAGATACACGGGTCATCAGGTGTATCACGGGAGAGGATTAGATACACGGCTCATCAGGTGTATCACGGGAGAGGATTAGATACACGGCTCATCAGGTGTATCACGGGAGAGGATTAGATACACGGCTCATCAGGTGTATCACGGGAGAGGATTAGATACACGGCTCATCAGGTGTATCACAGGAGAGGATTAGATACACGACTCATCAGGTGTATCACAGGAGAGGATTAGATACACGACTCATCAGGTGTATCACAGGAGAGGATTAGATACACGGCTCATCAGATGTATCACAGGAGAGGATTAGATACACGGCTCAGCAGGTGTATCACAGGAGAGGATTAGATACACGGCTCATCAGATGTATCACAGGAGAGGATTAGATACACGGCTCATCAGGTGTATCACAGGAGAGGATTAGATACACGGCTCATCAGGTGTATCACAGGAGAGGATTAGATACACGGCTCATCAGGTGTATCACAGGAGAGGATTAGATACACGACTCATCAGGTGTATCACAGGAAAGGATTAGATACACGGCTCATCTGGTGTATCACAGGAGAGGATTAGATACAGGACTCATCAGGTGTATCACAGGAGAGGATTAGATACACGGCTCATCAGGTGTATCACGGGAGAGGATTAGATACACGGCTCATCAGGTGTATCACAGGAGAGGATTAGATACACGACTCATCAGGTGTATCACAGGAGAGGATTAGATACACGACTCATCAGGTGTATCACAGGAGAGGATTAGATACACGGCTCATCAGGTGTATCACGGGAGAGGATTAGATACACGACTCATCAGGTGTATCACAGGAGAGGATTAGATACACGGCTCATCAGCTGTATCACAGGAGAGGATTAGATACAGGACTCATCAGGTGTATCACAGGAGAGGATTAGATACACGGCTCATCAGGTGTATCACGGGAGAGGATTAGATACACGGCTCATCAGGTGTATCACAGGAGAGGATTAGATACACGGCTCATCAGGTCTATCACAGGAGAGGATTAGATACACGACTCATCAGGTGTATCACAGGAGAGGATTAGATACACGGCTCATCAGGTGTATCACAGGAGAGGATTAGATACACGACTCATCAGATGTATCACAGGAGAGGATTAGATACACGACTCATCAGGTGTATCACAGGAGAGGATTAGATACACGGCTCATCAGGTGTATCACGGGAGAGGATTAGATACACGGCTCATCAGGTGTATCACGGGAGAGGATTAGATACACGACTCATCTGGTGTATCACAGGAGAGGATTAGATACACGGCTCATCAGCTGTATCACAGGAGAGGATTAGATACATGACTCATCAGGTGTATCACAGGAGAGGATTAGATACACGGCTCATCAGGTGTATCACGGGAGAGGATTAGATACACGACTCATCAGGTGTATCACAGGAGAGGATTAGATACACGACTCATCAGGTGTATCACGGGAGAGGATTAGATACACGACTCATCAGGTGTATCACAGGAGAGGATTAGATACACGGCTCATCAGGTGTATCACAGGATAGGATTAGATACACGGCTCATCAGGTGTATCACGGGAGAGGATTAGATACACGACTCATCAGGTGTATCACAGGAGAGGATTAGATACACGGCTCATCAGGTGTATCACAGGATAGGATTAGATACACGGCTCAGCAGGTGTATCACAGGAGAGGATTAGATACACGGCTCATCAGGTGTATCACAGGAGAGGATTAGATACACGGCTCATCAGGTGTATCACAGGAGAGGATTAGATACACGGCTCATCAGGTGTATCACAGGCGAGGATTAGATACACGACTCATCAGGTGTATCACAGGAGAGGATTAGATACACGACTCATCAGGTGTATCACAGGAGAGCATTAGATACACGACTCATCAGGTGTATCACAGGAGAGGATTAGATACACGGCTCATCAGGTGTATCACAGGAGAGGATTAGATACACGACTCATCAGGTGTATCACAGGAGAGGATTAGATACACGACTCATCAGGTGTATCACAGGAGAGGATTAGATACACGGCTCATCAGGTGTATCACAGGAGAGGATTAGATACACGACTCATCAGGTGTATCACAGGAGAGGATTAGATACACGACTCATCAGGTGTATCACAGGAGAGGATTAGATACACGGCTCATCAGGTGTATCACAGGAGAGGATTAGATACACGACTCATCAGGTGTATCACAGGAGAGGATTAGATACACGACTCATCAGGTGTATCACAGGAGAGGATTAGATACACGACTCATCAGGTGTATCACAGGAGAGGATTAGATACACGACTCATCAGGTGTATCACAGGAGAGGATTAGATACACGGCTCATCAGGTGTATCACAGGAGAGGATTAGATACACGGCTCATCAGGTGTATCACAGGATAGGATTAGATACACGGCTCAGCAGGTCTATCACAGGAGAGGATTAGATACACGGCTCATCAGGTGTATCACGGGACAGGATTAGATACACGGCTCATCAGGTGTATCACAGGAGAGGATTAGATACACGGCTCATCAGGTGTATCACGGGAGAGGATTAGATACACGGCTCATCAGGTGTATCACAGGAGAGGATTAGATACACGGCTCATCAGGTGTATCACGGGAGAGGATTAGATACACGGCTCATCAGTTGTATCACAGGAGAGGATTAGATACACGGCTCATCAGGTGTATCACAGGAGAGGATTAGATACACGGCTCATCAGATGTATCACAGGAGAGGATTAGATACACGACTCATCAGGTGTATCACGGGAGAGGATTAGATACACGGCTCATCAGGTGTATCAGATTAGAGGATTAGATACACGACTCATCAGGTGTATCACAGGAGAGGATTAGATACACGGCTCATCAGGTGTATCACAGGAGAGGATTAGATACACGACTCATCAGGTGTATCACAGGAGAGGATTAGATACACGACTCATCAGGTGTATCACACAGGACAGGATGAGATACACGACTCATCAGGTGTATCACGGGAGAGGATTAGATACACGGCTCATCAGGTGTATCACGGGAGAGGATTAGATACACGACTCATCAGGTGTATCACAGGAGAGTATTAGATACACGGCTCATCAGGTGTATCACGGGAGAGGATTAGATACACGACTCATCAGGTGTATCACAGGAGAGGATTAGATACACGGCTCATCAGGTGTATCACAGGATAGGATTAGATACACGGCTCAGCAGGTCTATCACAGGAGAGGATTAGATACACGACTCATCAGGTGTATCACAGGAGAGGATTAGATACACGGCTCATCAGGTGTATCACATTAGAGGATTAGATACACGACTCATCAGGTGTATCACAGGAGAGGATTAGATACACGGCTCATCAGCTGTATCACAGGAGAGGATTAGATACACGACTCATCAGGTGTATCACAGGAGAGGATTAGATACACGGCTCATCAGGTGTATCACTGGAGAGGATAAGATACACGGCTCATCAGGTGTATCACAGGAGAGGATTAGATACACAGCTCATCAGGTGTATCACAGGAGAGGATTAGATACACGGCTCATCAGGTGTATCACAGGAGAGGATTAGATACACGACTCATCAGGTGTATCACAGGCGAGGATTAGATACACGGCTCATCAGGTGTATCACAGGAGAGGATTAGATACACGGCTCATCAGGTGTATCACAGGAGAGGATTAGATACACGGCTCATCAGGTGTATCACAGGCGAGGATTAGATACACGACTCATCAGGTGTATCACAGGAGAGGATTAGATACACGACTCATCAGGTGTATCACAGGAGAGGATTAGATACACGACTCATCAGGTGTATCACAGGATAGGATTAGATACACGGCTCAGCAGGTGTATCACGGGAGAGGATTAGATACACGACTCATCAGGTGTATCACAGGAGAGGATTAGATACACGGCTCATCAGGTGTATCACAGGATAGGATTAGATACACGGCTAAGCAGGTGTATCACAGGAGAGGATTGAGAGGATTTGATACACGACTCATCAGGTGTATCACAGGAGAGGATTAGATACACGGCTCATCAGGTGTATCACAGGAGAGGATTAGATACACAGCTCATCAGATGTATCACAGGAGAGGATTAGATACACGACTCATCAGGTGTATCACATGAGAGGATTAGATACACGACTCATCAGGTGTATCACAGGAGAGGATTAGATACACGACTCATCAGGTGTATCACAGGAGAGGATTAGATACACGACTCATCAGGTGTATCACAGGAGAGGATTAGATACACGACTCATCAGGTGTATCACAGGAGAGGATTAGATACACGGCTCATCAGGTGTATCACGGGAGAGGATTAGATACACGGCTCATCAGGTGTATCACAGGAGAGGATTAGATACACGGCTCATCAGGTGTATCACAGGAGAGGATTAGATACACGGCTCATCAGATGTATCACAGGAGAGGATTAGATACACGACTCATCAGGTGTATCACGGGAGAGGATTAGATACACGGCTCATCAGTTGTATCACAGGAGAGGATTAGATACACGGCTCATCAGATGTATCACAGGAGAGGATTAGATACACGGCTCATCAGATGTATCACAGGAGAGGATTAGATACACGACTCATCAGGTGTATCACGGGAGAGGATTAGATACACGGCTCATCAGGTGTATCACATTAGAGGATTAGATACACGACTCATCAGGTGTATCACAGGAGAGGATTAGATACACGGCTCATCAGGTGTATCACAGGAGAGGATTAGATACACGACTCATCAGGTGTATCACGGGAGAGGATTAGATACACGACTCATCAGGTGTATCACACAGGACAGGATTAGATACACGACTCATCAGGTGTATCACGGGAGAGGATTAGATACACGGCTCATCAGGTGTATCACGGGAGAGGATTAGATACACGACTCATCAGGTGTATCACAGGAGAGGATTAGATACACGGCTCATCAGGTGTATCACAGGAGAGGATTAGATACACGACTCATCAGGTGTATCACGGGAGAGGATTAGATACACGACTCATCAGGTGTATCACAGGAGAGGATTAGATACACGGCTCATCAGGTGTATCACAGGATAGGATTAGATACACGGCTCAGCAGGTGTATCACGGGAGAGGATTAGATACACGACTCATCAGGTGTATCACAGGAGAGGATTAGATACACGGCTCATCAGGTGTATCACAGGATAGGATTAGATACACGGCTCAGCAGGTGTATCACAGGAGAGGATTAGATACACGGCTCATCAGGTGTATCACAGGAGAGGATTAGATACACGGCTCATCAGGTGTATCACAGGAGAGGATTAGATACACAACTCATCAGGTGTATCACAGGAGAGGATTAGATACACGACTCATCAGGTGTATCACAGGAGAGGATTAGATACACGGCTCATCAGATGTATCACAGGAGAGGATTAGATACACGGCTCAGCAGGTGTATCACAGGATAGGATTAGATACACGGCTCATCAGGTGTATCACAGGAGAGGATTAGATACACGGCTCATCAGGTGTATCACAGGAGAGGATTAGATACACGGCTCATCAGGTGTATCACAGGAGAGGATTAGATACACGGCTCATCAGGTGTATCACAGGAGAGGATTAGATACACGACTCATCAGGTGTATCACGGGAGAGGATTAGATACACGACTAATCAGGTGTATCACAGGAGAGGATTAGATACACGGCTCATCAGGTGTATCACAGGATAGGATTAGATACACGGCTCAGCAGGTGTATCACGGGAGAGGATTAGATACACGACTCATCAGGTGTATCACAGGAGAGGATTAGATACACGGCTCATCAGGTGTATCACAGGATAGGATTAGATACACGGCTAAGCAGGTGTATCACAGGAGAGGATTGAGAGGATTAGATACACGGCTCATCAGGTGTATCACAGGACAGGATTAGATACACGGCTCATCAGGTGTATCACAGGAGAGGATTAGATACACGACTCATCAGGTGTATCACAGGAGAGGATTAGATACACGACTCATCAGGTGTATCACAGGAGAGAATTAGATACACGGCTCATCAGGTGTATCACAGGAGAGGATTAGATACACAGCTCAGCAGGTGTATCACAGGAGAGGATTATATACACGGCTCATCAGGTGTATCACAGGAGAGGATTAGATACACGACTCATCAGGTGTATCACAGGAGAGGATTAGATACACAGCTCATCAGGTGTATCACAGGAGAGGATTAGATACACGGCTCATCAGATGTATCACAGGAGAGGATTAGATACACGACTCATCAGGTGTATCACAGGAGAGGATTAGATACACGACTCATCAGGTGTATCACAGGAGAGGATTAGATACACGGCTCATCAGGTGTATCACAGGAGAGGATTAGATACACGACTCAGCAGACAGTATCACAGGAGAGGATTAGATACACGGCTCAGCAGACAGTATCACGCTGGATTAGCTCTCCCTCTGTATATTCACCTTCTGGCCCCTCCTGTATGTCTGGGGTCTGGCGGTGGTGACATTATTGGGTAATGTGATCACATATGGACCCCCGGACCCCACGACGCTGATAACATCGGCTGTCGTCCATTAAATCCTCGTAAACCGCGACTCCTCCATGCAGGAATCCTGCGGCCACTGCGCCTGTGCTCTGCCTGTACTCTGCGCTCCGGCTGTACTCTGCGCTCCGCCTGTGCTCTGCGCTCCGCCTGTGCTCTGCCCTCTGCGCTCCGCCTGTGCTCTGCGCTCCGCCTGTACTCTGCGCTCCGCCTGTGCTCTGCGCTCCGCCTGTGCTCTGCGCTCCGTCTGTGCTCTGCGCTCCGCCTGTACTCTGCGCTCCGCCTGTACTCTGCGCTCCGCCTGTGCTCTGCTCTCTGCCTGTGCTCTGCCCTCTGCGCTCCGCCTGTGCTCTGCGCTCCGCCTGTACTCTGCGCTCCGCCTGTACTCTGCGCTCCGCCTGTACTCTGCGCTCCGCCTGTGCTCTGCGCTCCACCTGTACTCTGCGCTCCGCCTGTGCTCTGCGCTCCTCCTGTGATCTGCCCTCCGCCTGTGCTTGGTGCTCCTCCTGTGATCTGCCCTCCGCTCGTGCTCTGCTCTCCGCCCGTGCTCTGCCCTCTGCACTCCGCCTGTACTCTGCGCTCTGCCTGTACTCTGCGCTCTGCCTGTACTCTGCGCTCCTCCTGTGATCTGCCCTCCGCCCGTGCTCTGCCCTCTGCACTCCGCCTGTACTCTGCGCTCTGCCTGTACTCTGCGCTCCTCCTGTGATCTGCCCTCCGCCCGTGCTCTGCCCTCTGCACTCCGCCTGTACTCTGCGCTCTGCCTGTACTCTGCGCTCCTCCTGTGATCTGCCCTCCGCCCGTGCTCTGCCCTCTGCACTCCGCCTGTACTCTGCGCTCTGCCTGTACTCTGCGCTCCTCCTGTGATCTGCCCTCCGCCCGTGCTCTGCCCTCTGCACTCCGCCTGTACTCTGCCCTCCGGCCTCCACCCACCGCCTGTCATCTGCTCTCCGCCTGTGCTCAGCCCTCTGCCTGTGCTTTGCGCTCCGCCTGTGATCTGCGCTCTACTCTGCCCTCCGCCTGTTCTCTGCCCTCTGCCCGTGCTTTGCGCTCTGCCCGTGCTCTGCCCTCCGCCCGTGCTCTGCCCTCCGCCCGTGCTCTGCCCTCTGCACTCCGCCTGTACTCTGCGCTCCGCCTGTACTCTGCGCTCCGCCTGTACTCTGCTCTCTGTCTGTGCTCTGCGCTCCGCCTGTGATCTGCCCTCCGCCTGTGCTTGGTGCTCCTCCTGTGATCTGCGCTCTGCTCTACCCTCTGCCTGTTCTCTGCGCTCCGCCTGTTCTCTGCGCTCCGCCTGTGCTCTGCGCTCCGCTCTACCCTCCGCCTGTGCTCTCCGCTCCGCCTGTGCTCTGCCTTTCACGCTCCGCCTGTACTCTGCGCTCTGCTCTCCGCCTGTGCTCTGCTCTCTGCCTGTGCTCTCCCCTAAGCCTGTGTTCTGCGCTCCGCCTGTCCTCTGCCCTCCGCCTGTGCTCTCCCTCCGCCTGTGCTCTGATCTCCGCCTGTGCTCTGCCCTCTGCCCGTGCTTTGCGCTCCGCCCGTGCTCTGCCCTCTGCCCGTGCTCTGTCCTCCGCCCGTGCTCTGCCCTCTGCACTCCGCCTGTACTCTGCGCTCTGCCTGTGCTCTGCCTTTCGCGCTCCGCCTGTACTCTGCGCTCTGCTCTCCGCCTGTGCTCTGCTCTCTGCCTGTGCTCTGCCCTAAGCCTGTGTTCTGCGCTCCGCCTGTCCTCTGCCCTCCGCCTGTGCTCTCCCCTCCGCCCTCCGCCTGTGCTCTGATCTCCGCCTGTGCTCTGCCCTCTGCCCGTGCTTTGCGCTCCGCCCGTGCTCTGCCCTCTGCCCGTGCTCTGCCCTCCGCCCGTGCTCTGCCCTCTGCACTCCGCCTGTACTCTGCGCTCTGCCTGTGCTCTGCGCTCCTCCTGTGATCTGCCCTCCGCCTGTGCTTGGTGCTCCTCCTGTGATCTGCGCTCCGCTCTACCCTCCGCCTGTGCTCTCCGCTCCGCCTGTGCTCTGCCCTCCGGCCTCCACCCACCGCCTGTCATCTGCTCTCCGCCTGTGCTCTGCGCTCCGCCTGTGCTCAGCGCTCCGCCTGTGCTCAGCCCTCTGCCTGTGCTTTGCGCTCCGCCTGTGATCTGCGCTCTTGACGCGCCCCCTGGGCCATATTCTTTAGGGGGAATATCCGGAGCCGGATCAGATGGGAGTTGTAGTCTTCCGAGTGGCTGTGACCCGGTCCGTGCCCAGGGTGTCAAACTCAGTTGTATGTGGCAGTCCTACAGATGTTATTAAGTTCTTAATGTCGACTACGCCACCCGTTGTATTGCGGTCACTATGGCCGCCGCTGCAGCAGGGTCCGCTGAGGCTGATGGTGTTGGTGCAGCTTTTTATGGTATAACCCCCAACGGGTGGGGTATAGCCTCAGGGGGTCAGGTGCAGAGGATGGGGGTTGTGGTGGTGCAGCATAGGTGTTAAATGAAGACAGAGTCGGGTTGTGCAGTTTAGGGTATTTACTCACTGCTGATGTTCCAGTCACTCCAGCTTCAAGTGACCTCCCGAGCCGTGCTGCATCCACCAGGTCCTGGATCCAGCCAACCCCCAAGCGAGTCCGGAGCGTGACCCTGAGCTCTCCTTCTGTCCTTTCTCTGGCCGTCCCCACTATTGATCCACCTAGGTCCAGCTCCCTCGGGCCTTCTGTTGGGAGACCCTTGGCCTTGGGTTCCCTGACCCTCCACGTGGTATGCCTTCGTGGTGGATGTGGTGGGTGGCCGTGGCAGACGCTGCCCACGGCCTCCGGTCTCTGGCTGGGGTGTGTTTTTGCCCCCACCAGCTTGGGATCCGGTACCCTGATGCCTACTCTTCACCCGTGGATTGGATTTGGGGTCTCAGAGTCCTCTCTTCTGTTTCCCCCTCTGGGTCTCTCTTGCTTCTCCTCTCTCTCTCTCTTGGGCTTCTCTGCTCCTCTGCTTCTTACTCCTCTGCAAAGGCTGACAGACTGACCCTGTTCTTTGATGGTGCCCACCTTATATACACCCTCTATGTGTGAGCTCAGGTGACCAGCACCCAATGAGCTCCTATCTTTACCCAGGCTGCTCCCCCTATCTGCCCCTACACTACTTGGGATGTACCACCCCCCTCCCACTCCAGCCAGGAACAGACTCGGTCGTACCTGCACATTTCTAAGTGGGAGTACCGTCGGCCTGCTCCTCGGAAATGGGATGTATGTAGTGCATGCAGCCTACCGAGCTCAGTTCCACGCTCCATCCTTACCCGGGAGTGGAATATCACACCTCTGGGTTGAGGTGCAATACCCCTGTAGCAGCCGAATCCTCAGGGTGCTACATTCCCCCCTGGTAAATCACAGCACGTCCTCGGGCTGTAAGACATAACACCAAACATACAAATTTTTGCATAAACATATAAAATATATAAAACATTATATATATATAAAACTTTTCAGATAAAACATTCTCGTCGCCTCTGGCTCCTCCTCCGGTCACTGTGCAACGTGTGACCGGGTAAAGTGCGACAGTCTCTCTGGAAAACTGGTTTTCCTATAAAACCGGTAGGGGGCGCTTTAGGACGCGCAACTATTTACAGGGATATGGCCGCTCTCAGTCCTCGGCCAGGTATTGGGGAGGAATGACCGCTCTCAGTCCTCGGTCAGTGGGATTTAGGGAAAAACGGGTAACAGTTCACACATGCTGGTCCCAACGGGGACTATATTAGCAACAACAGTTTCAGTTTCAGTTTCAGTTTCCTGTGCCCCGACGGGCAACTATATACAGCTTCTGCTTCGCTGTCCTTAGCGACGGCGTCCTCCTGCTCTTGCTTTTTGGTTACCTTTGGCTTCAGACCCGTCCGGGTCCTCTTGCTCTTCCTCCTCACACCGCAGCTCTTCCTCCGTCAGGCGATGCACATGGAGGGCGTAGGGACCTTTGGCACACTTGTGCCGGGTGAAGGTGACCTCGTCCCCGATGTAAAGGTCACGACCTCTGTGTCCCTCCGGTAGGTGGGACTCAACGTCTCTCCTGGTCACAAAGACGTCGCCTAGGGTGTGGTGGTCTCGGATGAAGCCCCACCCATGCTGCAGGTTAAACTTTATCACAGTCCCGGTGGTGCGGGGACTATGCGCTGCACGGGGGTCTCTCCTGGCCCGGCTCTTCTGCTCCGCGCTCTTTACTTGAGCTTGCTGTTCCCGGACCCGCCTCTCTCTCCGCTCCCTCTCGAAGTCCTCGAGCTGTTGGCGGCAGCACTCAGCACGCTCCGCTGCAGCTGCCCGAGTCTCTTGAGTGAATCCCATAAGATCTTCTCCGGTGGGGTCCCACTCAAACTGTGCTTCCGCTAGCGGGGGCGAGATCCTCTTTACGGGCTTTGGAGCCGGGATCAGGGGTTCATCCAGGGGTCTCTCTCTCCGGAGTCGGGGATGGTGGAACTCCGGTGGCCATATAAATGGCTGCCCATCCGGGCACGTATGCTGGGCGTACAGGTCCTCTCCCAGATGCGGCACTCTTGGTCTTATGGGCGCGGTGGTGTTAGCGCCCGGGTTGCCCGGGCCTTGCGGCCAGGCCTGGGGTATCTGGAAGGTGAAGGGCACCGTAAGGACGGCGGCGCCCTGGGCTACTTGGCCCTGCGACCAGGCCGGGGGCTCCGCGGAGGTAGGGGGCGCTGTTGGTATTGCGGCGCCCGGGGGTACTAGGCCTTGCGACCAGGCTGGTGGTACTTCCTGCTTGGTCACGCTCGGGGTCGAGGCGTGTGACGTCACAGGGGTCGCGGCTCCCGTTTGAGGCCTAGTCGGCGGCGGTGACGTTGCAGCGACGGGCACGGCAGGATAGACTTCGGGCTCTGCGACGGGGAGCTGGGGCAGGTACGCGGTTTCCCGGTTTGGGGTATAGACGTCCCCTTTACCTGCCTCCACTCGTTCGGCTCCCTTCTCGGCACCGTCTCCGGCCTTCAGTCCTCCCGCGCCATCCTCAGAGGCGGTCTGTCTCCTCGTCTCGGGTGGCGTGCTCCGCTGACAGGTCTCGGTCTGCTGGGCCATCTCACGGCTCCACTCCGCCAACGTCTCTCGCTGCACCCGGGCCATCCTCCTTGCGAGGCCCTCCAGAGCGGTCTGTGCACACTCCCGGTCTCGGGGGAGCTGTGCTAGGACCTCCACTAGTCCTAGTGGGGTCGTTGTTTCCAGCAGGCTCCTGACCAACGGGTCGGTGCTGCTCTGCTCTCCTACAGTCGTCTCCAGCAGGCTCCTGGCCAGCGGGCCGGTGCTGCTCTGCTTTCTCGCCATCTCCGGGTAAGCTCCTCCGATACTCTTCTCCAGGCTTCTTGCCTCCGGGTGCGCTCGCTCTAGACTGCTCCAGGCGGCACCCATCTTTGTTCTCTCCTTTCGTCTCCTCCCACTTCGAGGGCGGTCCCGGGGCCACTTGGTGACTGTCAGCTCCATGGGCTGTTCTTTCACGCTGACAGACACCTCTAGCATCACAGTCTCTGTTGGTGGGGGCGGTTTCCACTTTTGGCGCCATTTTCGGTCCTGGCCCACGATGGGAGGTGGCCTCTCGCCACCCTCTGGCACGCCCATAATGGCGTCCGCTCTTCCAAGGCGGGAAACCTTTGGAAATGGCGGGAATCGCTTCCCAGTGGCGGGAAACTCTGCAGATGGCGGGAAAACGCTGTTAATGGCGGACAACCGGCTGGAATCGACTGGTGATGGGGTCCGATGGCGGGGACCCTCCGGAACCGGCAGGAGACTTCTTTTTGAGGTAAATTCATTCTTTTCTTCAGGCACGCAGTACCCGGGTGTTGCGGGCACGTAATCCTGCCGACTACGCCAAAGTAGACGCGCCCCCTGGGCCATATTCTTTAGGGGGAATATCCGGAGCCGGATCAGATGGGAGTTGTAGTCTTCCGAGTGGCTGTGACCCGGTCCGTGCCCAGGGTGTCAAACTCAGTTGTATGTGGCAGTCCTACAGATGTTATTAAGTTCTTAATGTCGACTACGCCACCCGTTGTATTGCGGTCACTATGGCCGCCGCTGCAGCAGGGTCCGCTGAGGCTGATGGTGTTGGTGCAGCTTTTTATGGTATAACCCCCAACGGGTGGGGTATAGCCTCAGGGGGTCAGGTGCAGAGGATGGGGGTTGTGGTGGTGCAGCATAGGTGTTAAAGGACGACAGAGTCGGGTTGTGCAGTTTAGGATGTTTACTTACTGCAGATGTTGTACCGGTCACTCCAGCTTCAAGTGACCTCCCGAGCCGTGCTGCGTCCACCAGGTCCTGGATCCAGCCAACCCCCAAGCGAGTCCGGAGCGTGACCCTGAGCTCTCCTTCTGTCCTTTCTCTGGCTGTCCCCACTATTGATCCACCCAGGTCCAGCTCCCTCGGGCCTTCTGTTGGGAGACCCTTGGCCTTGGGTTCCCTGACCCTCCACGTGGTATGCCTTCATGGTGGATGTGGTTGGTGGCCGTGGCAGACGCTGCCCACGGCCTCCGGTCTCTGGCTGGGGTGTGTTTTTGCCCCCACCAGCTTGGGTTCCGGTACCCTGATGCCTACTCTTCACCCGTGGATTGGATTTGGGGTCTCAGAGTCCTCTCTTCTGTTTCCCCCTCTGGGTCTCTCTTGCTTCTCCTCTCTCTCTCTCTTGGGCTTCTCTGCTCCTCTGCTTCTTACTCCTCTGCAAAGGCTGACAGACAGACTGACCCTGTTCTTTGATGGTGCCCACCTTATATACACCCTCTATGTGTGAGCTCAGGTGACCAGCACCCAATGAGCTCCTATCTTTACCCAGGCTGCTCCCCCTATCTGCCCCTACACTACATGGGATGTACCACCCCCCTCCCACTCCAGCCAGGAATAGACTCGGTCGTACCTGCACATTTCTAAGTGGGAGTACCGTCGGTCTGCTCCTCGGAAATGGGATGTATGTAGTGCATGCAGCCTACCGAGCTCAGTTCCACGCTCCATCCTTACCCGGGAGTGGAATATCACACCTCTGGGTTGAGGTGCAATACCCCTGTAGCAGCCGAATCCTCAGGGTGCTACACTCTACTCCGCCCGTGCTCTGCCCTCCACGTTCCACCTGTACTCTGCACTCTGCTCTCCGCCTGTGCTCTGCGCTCTGCTTTGCCCTCCGCCTGTGCTCTGCACTCTGCCTGTGCTCTGCGCTCTGCCCTCCGCCTGTGCTTTGCTCTCTGCTCTGCGCCTGTGCTCTGCCCTCCACTGTGCTCTGTGCTCCTCCGCCTGTGCTTTGCGCTCCTCCTGTGATCTCCCCTCCGCCTGTGCTCTGTGCTCCGCCTGTGCTCTGCTCTACCCTCCGCCTGTGCTGTGCTCTGCGCTCCACCTGTGCTTTGCTCTCTGCTCTGCGCCTGTGCTCTGCCCTCCACTGTGCTCTGTGCTCCTCCGTCTGTGCTTTGCGCTCTGCTCTGTGCTCCGCCTGTGCTTTGCGCTCCTCCTGTGATCTCCCCTCCGCCTGTGCTCTGCTCTACCCTCCGCCTGTGCTGTGCTCTGCGCTCCGCCTGTGCTCTGCGCTCAACCTGTGCTATGCCCTCCGCATGTGCTCTGCGCTCTGCTCTACCCTCCGCCTGAGCTCTGTGCTCTGCCCTCCGCCTGTGATCTGCGCTCTGCTCTGCCCTGCGCCTGTGCTCTGCCCTCTGCCTGTACTCTGCACTCCGCCTGTGCTCTGCGCTCTGCCTGTGCTCTGCGCTCCTCCTGTAATCTGCCCTCCGCCTGTGCTTGGTGCTCCTCCTGGGATCTGCGCTCTGCTCTACCCTCTGCCTGTGCTCTGCCCTCCGCCTGTGCTCTCCGCTCCGCCTGTGCTCTCCGCTCCGCCTGTGCTCTGCGCTCCGCCTGTGCTCTGCCCTCCGCCTGTGCTTTGCGCTCCGCCTGTGATCTGCGCTCTACTCTGCCCTCAGCCTGTGCTCTGCTCTCCGCCTGTGCTCTGCGCTCTGCTTTCCCCTCCGCCTGTGTTCTGCACTCCGCCTGTGCTCTGCGCTCTGCCCTCCGCCTGTGCTTTGCTCTCTGCTCTGCGCCTGTGCTCTGCCCTCCACTGTGCTCTGTGCTCCTCCGTCTGTGCTTTGCTCTCTGCTCTGTGCTCCGCCTGTGCTGTGCTCCGCCTGTGCTCTGCTCTACCCTCCTCCTGTGCTGTGCTCTGCGCTCCGACTGTGCTCTGCGCTCAACCTGTGCTATGCCCTCTGCATGTGCTCTGCGCTCAGCTCTACCCTCCGCCTGTGCTCTGCGCTCCGCCTGAGCTCTGTGCTCCGCCCTCCGCCTGTGATCTGCGCTCTGCCCTCCGCCTGTGCCCTGTGCTCTGCGCTCCGCCTGTGCTCCGCCTGTGCTCTGCCCTGCTCTCCGCCTGTGCTCTGAGCTCTGCTCTGCCCTCCGCCTGTGCCCTGTGCTCCGCCCATGCTCTGCGCTCCGCCCATGCTCTGCCCTCTGCCTGTGATCTGCACTCTGCTCTGCCCTCCGCCTGTGCTCTGCGCTCTGCTCTGCCCTCCGCCTGTGCTCTGCGCTCTGCTCTGCCCTCCGCCTGTGCTCTGCGCTCCACCTGTGCTCTGCGCTCCACTTCATGTTGCTGGAGACCCCACAGATCCGCAGCCGCGTTATCTTTATGATCCACCTGGAAACCATTGTGGGGTACGTGGGGGGCACAGAGAACGGCACGGCTGACATCTAGTCCTGCACCAGGTGGCTCAGGATGATCACAACCATTCATTCCCCAGATAACTGGGATTGGGGACCCTGTAATGATCATGGCAAGGGGGTCTCCGAGGGAAGATGGGACTTGTGGGGGTCTTTTGGGGGGAGAGCCAGGACCTGTGGGGGTCTCCGGGGGGACCCAGGACCTGTGGGGGTCTCCGGGGGGAGCCAGGACCTGTGGGGGTCTCCGGGGGGAGCCAGGACCTGTGGGGGTCTCCTTGGGGAAAGATGTGTTCTGTTTTCTGCTATTTCAAGCTAGAATTGTTCTTCTGGATTATAAGAAAAATGTCAGCCTTCAACAGCGCCACCCGTGTCTGCAGGTTGTGTGTGGTATCACAGCTCATCTCCGTTCACTTCAATACCAGACACGACCATGAGGAGTGGTGGCGCTGTAGGGTGGAGATGAATAGTGGGGAGCATCTCGGGGTCCCGCGTCCCCACCACACAGAGAAGCGACTTGTTGACTGATTGCTGCTCTGGACGCCACGTTCCCTTCCTGGTGAACAGACGCTCGGATTTGTTGCGCAAGAAGAAGCTGCTGGTAATTGGCAGCGGCCGCGCTCCGAGCGAGAAAAACAGTTCGAGGAATTCATCCTGCAACAAATTCAGGGGTCACTGGAGCCGGGGAGGGGGCCACACGGGAGCGAGGGAAGGGGGGCTCAGCCCCACGGACTGTACTAAATATCGCTACCCCGTGATCAGCGGCGCCAGGACCTCATGTGTCCATCCCAAACCAGTGACCCCACCAGTCACATAGATCAGCACCCAGGGTCACCCCCCAGAGGACACCCACAGACCGTGTCTGACTGGGATGCCAAGGGCCCACGAGTGACCACCTCCAGGGCCCCACTTTTCAGCTACAGATCTGACATTATCCTCAATCACAAATTTATATAGCAATGAACTGAGTAGATTGTTACATGAATAAGACGCCGCCATTGTCTGTACAGTCCAGCTCAGGGTTATTGGCACCCATGAAGTGCAAGACATGAATTAGCCAATGAATGATGACTTCACTGTTTTAAAAAGCCACATGGTAGGCCCTGCTCCTTTGTCACAATGGTGAAGACAAAGGAGCTGTCTGAGGACATCAGAACTGTTATTATTAGCAAACACAAGACTTTCAGAGGGTATAAGGCCATCTCCAAAGACCTTGGTATCCCAGTTTCAACAGTGCACAATGTTATTAAGAAGTTTGCCAAGTGTGGAACCGTCAAGAACCTCCCTGGACGTGGGGGAAAGAGGAAAGTGACAAGAGATGTCTTCAAAGGTTGGTGCAAATGGTGGAAAAAACACCACATCAAATATCCAAAGACCTGAAGGCCAACCTGGAACAGTCTGGGGTCATGGTTTCAACAAGAACCATACGCCGCACCCTAAACCAAACAGAGCTTTATGGGTGAAGGCAAAGGAAGAAACCATTGCTGAAGAAAAGACCTAAAAAGGAACGACTGATCTTTGCCATAGAATACCTTGACAAACCACAATCCTTCTGGGAAAATGTTCTGGGGACAGATGAAACAAAAATAGAGCTTTTTGGCAACGCAAAGCAACAGTTTGTTTACAGACGGCGCAATGAAGCTTATAAGGAAAAGAACACCTTACCAACAGTTAAGCATGGTGGAGGATTCATAATGCTGTGGGGTTGCTTTGCTGCGTCTGGTACTGGAGGCCTTGACCGTATCACAGGAATCATGAAATCAGAGAATTATCAAGATATTTTAGAACGAAATGTCCTACCCAGTGTAAGAGAACTTGGTTTGAGTTGAAGATCATGGATCCTCCAGCAAGACAATGACCCAAAGCAGACCTCCAAAAGTACACAGGAATGGTTGGAAAAGACAAAATGGAGTGTTTTAAAATGTCCAGCAATGAGTCCTGACCTCAATCCCATTGAAAATCTTTGGGATGAGCTGAAATCTGCCATTGGGAAAAAAGAAACTGCAAACATTCAAGAACCTGAACAAACTGCAAAGGATGATGGGAGAAAACTGCAGCTGAGAAGAGCAAGAAGCTTATAGATGGCGACAAGGAACGTGTGGAGGCTGCCAGCAATGACAAAGGGGGGGCAACCAAGTATTAATTAAGGGGGCAACCAAGTATTAATTAAGGGGGCAACCAAGTATTAATTAGGGGGGCAACCAAGTATTAATTAGGAGGGCAACCAAGTATTAATTAGGGGGGCAACCAAGTATTAATTAGGGGCCACCAAGTATTAATTAGGAGGCAACCAAGTATTAATTAGGAGGGCAACCAAGTATTAATTAGGAGGGCAACCAAGTATTAATTAGGAGGGCAACCAAGTATTAATTAAGGGGGCAACCAAGTATTAATTAGGGGGGCAACTAAGTATTAATTAGGAGGCAACCAAGTATTAATTAGGAGGGCAACCAAGTATTAATTAGGGGCCACCAAGTATTAATTAGGAGGCAACCAAGTATTAATTAGGAGGGCAACCAAGTATTAATTAGGAGGGCAACCAAGTATTAATTAGGAGGGCAACCAAGTATTAATTAAGGGGGCAACCAAGTATTAATTAGGGGGGCAACTAAGTATTAATTAAGGGGGCAACCAAGTATTAATTAGGGGGGCAACTAAGTATTAATTAGGAGGCAACCAAGTATTAATTAGGAGGGCAACCAAGTATTAATTAGGGGCCACCAAGTATTAATTAGGAGGCAACCAAGTATTAATTAGGGGGGCAGCCAAGTATTAATTAGGGGGGCCACCAAGTATTAATTAGGGGGGCAACCAAGTATTAATTAGGAGGCAACCAAGTATTAATTAGGAGGGCAACCAAGTATTAATTAGGAGGGCAACCAAGTATTAATTAGGAGGGCAACTAAGTATTAATTAGGAGGCAACCAAGTATTAATTAGGAGGGCAACCAAGTATTAATTAGGGGCCACCAAGTATTAATTAGGAGGCAACCAAGTATTAATTAGGAGGGCAACCAAGTATTAATTAGGGGGGCAGCCAAGTATTAATTAGGGGGGCCACCAAGTATTAATTAGGGGGGCAACCAAGTATTAATTAGGAGGCAACCAAGTATTAATTAGGAGGGCAACCAAGTATTAATTAGGAGGGCAACCAAGTATTAATTAGGGGGGGCACCAAGTATTAATTAGGGGGGCCACCAAGTATTAATTAGGGGGGCTACCACTTATTAATTAGGGGGGCAACTAAGTATTAATTAGGAGGCAACCAAGTATTAATTAGGAGGGCAACCAAGTATTAATTAGGGGGGCAACCAAGTATTAATTAGGGGGGCCACCAAGTATTAATTAGGGGGGCAACTAAGTATTAATTAGGAGGCAACCAAGTATTAATTAGGAGGGCAACCAAGTATTAATTAGGGGCCACCAAGTATTAATTAGGAGGCAACCAAGTATTAATTAGGAGGGCAACCAAGTATTAATTAGGGGGGCAACTAAGTATTAATTAGGGGGGCCACCAAGTATTAATTAGGGGGGCCACCAAGTATTAATTAGGGGGGCAACCAAGTATTAATTAGGAGGCAACCAAGTATTAATTAGGAGGGCAACCAAGTATTAATTAGGAGGGCAACCAAGTATTAATTAGGGGGGCCACCAAGTATTAATTAGGGGGGCAACTAAGTATTAATTAGGAGGCAACCAAGTATTAATTAGGAGGGCAACCAAGTATTAATTAGGGGCCACCAAGTATTAATTAGGAGGCAACCAAGTATTAATTAGGAGGGCAACCAAGTATTAATTAGGGGGGCAGCCAAGTATTAATTAGGGGGGCCACCAAGTATTAATTAGGGGGGCAACCAAGTATTAATTAGGAGGCAACCAAGTATTAATTAGGAGGGCAACCAAGTATTAATTAGGAGGGCAACCAAGTATTAATTAGGAGGGCAACCAAGTATTAATTAGGGGGGGCACCAAGTATTAATTAGGGGGGCCACCAAGTATTAATTAGGGGGGCTACCACTTATTAATTAGGGGGGCAACTAAGTATTAATTAGGGGGGCAACTAAGTATTAATTAAGGGGGCAACCAAGTTTTAATTAGGAGGGCAACCAAGTATTAATTAGGGGGGCAACTAAGTATTAATTAGGGGGGCAACTAAGTATTAATTAAGGGGGCAACCAAGTATTAATTAGGAGGGCAACCAAGTATTAATTAGGGGGGCAACTAAGTATTAATTAGGGGGGCAACCAAGTATTAATTAGGGGGGCAACTAAGTATTAATTAGGGGGGCAACTAAGTATTAATTAAGGGGGCAACCAAGTATTAATTAGGAGGGCAACCAAGTATTAATTAGGAGGGCAACTAAGTATTAATTAGGGGGGTCAACCAAGTATTAATTAGGGGGGCAACCAAGTATTAATTAGGGGGGCAACCAAGTATTAATTAGGAGGCAACCAAGTATTAATTAGGAGGGCAACCAAGTATTAATTAGGGGGGCAACCAAGTATTAATTAGGGGGGCCACCAAGTATTAATTAGGGGGGCCACCAAGTATTAATTAGGGGGGCAACCAAGTATTAATTAGGAGGCAACCAAGTATTAATTAGGAGGGCAACCAAGTATTAATTAGGGGGGCAGCCAAGTATTAATTAGGGGGGCAACTAAGTATTAATTAGAGGGGCCACCAAGTATTAATTAAGGGGGCAACCAAGTATTAATTAGGGGGGCAACCACGTATTAATTAGGGGGGCAACTAAGTATTAATTAGGGGGCAACTAAGTATTAATTAAGGGGGCAACCAAGTATTAATTAGGAGGGCAACCAAGTATTAATTAGGGGGGCCACCAAGTATTAATTAGGGGGCAACCAAGTATTAATTAGGGGGGCAACTAAGTATTAATTAGGGGGGCAACTAAGTATTAATTAAGGGGGCAACCAAGTATTAATTAGGAGGGCAACCAAGTATTAATTAGGAGGGCAACCAAGTATTAATTAGGAGGGCAACTAAGTATTAATTAGGGGGGTCAACCAAGTATTAATTAGGGGGGCAACCAAGTATTAATTAGGGGGGCAATCAAGTAATAATTAAGGGGGCAACCAAGTATTAATTAGGAGGGCAACTAAGTATTAATTAGGGGGGTCAACCAAGTATTAATTAGGGGGGCAACCAAGTATTAATTAGGGGGGCAATCAAGTAATAATTAAGGGGGCAGCCAAGTATTAATTAGGGGGGCAACTAAGTATTAATTAGGGGGGCAACTAAGTATTAATTAGGGGGGCAACTAAGTATTAATTAGGGGGGCAACTAAGTATTAATTAGGGGGGCAACTAAGTATTAATTAAGGGGGCAACCAAGTATTAATTAGGAGGGCAACCAAGTATTAATTAGGAGGGCAACCAAGTATTAATTAGGAGGGCAACTAAGTATTAATTAGGGGGGTCAACCAAGTATTAATTAGGGGGGCAACCAAGTATTAATTAGGGGGGCAATCAAGTAATAATTAAGGGGGCAACCAAGTATTAATTAGGAGGGCAACTAAGTATTAATTAGGGGGGTCAACCAAGTATTAATTAGGGGGGCAACCAAGTATTAATTAGGGGGGCAATCAAGTAATAATTAAGGGGGCAGCCAAGTATTAATTAGGGGGGCAACTAAGTATTAATTAGAGGGGCCACCAAGTATTAATTAGGGGGGCAACCAAGTATTAATTAGGAGGGCAACCAAGTATTAATTAGGAGGGCAACCAAGTATTAATTAGGAGGCAACCAAGTATTAATTAGGAGGGCAGCCAAGTATTAATTAGGGGGGCAGCCAAGTATTAATTAGGGGGGCAACTAAGTATTAATTAGAGGGGCCACCAAGTATTAATTAAGGGGGCAACCAAGTATTAATTAGGGGGGCAACCACGTATTAATTAGGGGGGCAACTAAGTATTAATTAGGGGGCAACTAAGTATTAATTAAGGGGGCAACCAAGTATTAATTAGGAGGGCAACCAAGTATTAATTAGGGGGGCAACTAAGTATTAATTAGGGGGGCAACTAAGTATTAATTAAGGGGGCAACCAAGTATTAATTAGGAGGGCAACCAAGTATTAATTAGGGGGGCAACCAATTATTAATTAGGGGGGCAACTAAGTATTAATTAGGGGGGCAACTAAGTATTAATTAGGGGGGCAACTAAGTATTAATTAAGGGGGCAACCAAGTATTAATTAGGAGGGCAACCAAGTATTAATTAGGAGGGCAACCAAGTATTAATTAGGAGGGCAACTAAGTATTAATTAGGGGGGTCAACCAAGTATTAATTAGGGGGGCAACCAAGTATTAATTAGGGGGGCAATCAAGTAATAATTAAGGGGGCAACCAAGTATTAATTAGGAGGGCAACTAAGTATTAATTAGGGGGGTCAACCAAGTATTAATTAGGGGGGCAACCAAGTATTAATTAGGGGGGCAATCAAGTAATAATTAAGGGGGCAGCCAAGTATTAATTAGGGGGGCAACTAAGTATTAATTAGAGGGGCCACCAAGTATTAATTAGGGGGGCAACCAAGTATTAATTAGGAGGGCAACCAAGTATTAATTAGGAGGGCAACCAAGTATTAATTAGGAGGCAACCAAGTATTAATTAGGAGGGCAGCCAAGTATTAATTAGGGGGGCAGCCAAGTATTAATTAGGGGGGCAACTAAGTATTAATTAGAGGGGCCACCAAGTATTAATTAAGGGGGCAACCAAGTATTAATTAGGGGGGCAACCACGTATTAATTAGGGGGGCAACTAAGTATTAATTAGGGGGCAACTAAGTATTAATTAAGGGGGCAACCAAGTATTAATTAGGAGGGCAACCAAGTATTAATTAGGGGGGCAACTAAGTATTAATTAGGGGGGCAACTAAGTATTAATTAAGGGGGCAACCAAGTATTAATTAGGAGGGCAACCAAGTATTAATTAGGGGGGCAACCAATTATTAATTAGGGGGGCAACTAAGTATTAATTAGGGGGGCAACTAAGTATTAATTAAGGGGGCAACCAAGTATTAATTAGGAGGGCAACCAAGTATTAATTAGGAGGGCAACCAAGTATTAATTAGGAGGGCAACTAAGTATTAATTAGGGGGGTCAACCAAGTATTAATTAGGGGGGCAATCAAGTATTAATTAAGGGGGCAGCCAAGTATTAATTAAGGGGGCAGCCAAGTATTAATTAGGGGGGCAACCAAGTATTAATTAGGGGGGCAACTAAGTATTAATTAGGAGGGCAACCAAGTATTAATTAGGGGGGCAACTAAGTATTAATTAAGGGGCAACCAAGTATTAATTAGGAGGGCAACCAAGTATTAATTAGGGGGGCAACCAAGTATTAATTAGGGGGGCAACCAAGTATTAATTAGGGGCCTTTATTGCTGCACATGCTGCTTATTCGGTTTCTTCTTTGAAATTGCAACATTGAAGTAGAAAAACAATGATTTATTGTTGTATAACTTTGGGTCACTAATTAAAAAATCCTGAGGATATAACTTTGGTGCATTTCCATTTATTTCTGAAGATATTGTACATTCTATGAAAAAAATTAAGGGACCAATAATGGTGATCAGCGCTGTATATAGTGATTCAAGCATACTGTGTTAAGTGCTGTTCATATAAGAGGGTGGTGGCCCAGCGGAGGATTCTCCTGTTCTGCTGTGGGCCAGTCCCTGCCTGCGTACAGAGCACACCTTCATACACAGTCATTATAGATAAGTGGCTACAAAAACTGCTAAAGTAGACATCGCTGTGGGACCGCCGCAGCCCCCGGAAGAGCGAGAACAGGACAGACCCACATCATAAAGACCCCTGCTTCACCAATACCTCTACAATACACCGGCCCGCACCCCAAGTGCCCGGGTGTCACTGTCCAGCACCTGTGTTATGTACAGCGGTCACCCAGCTTTCCCAGGATTCTGAAAGCCAACTCTGCTCATCATGCTGTAGAGACCGGTGATAACTGGGGAAGTAAATCCTCGTACACGTGACCCATATGTTCTTTAAGAAGCACAATCAGCTCCTGCAGACAGCGCCCCCTTCCCTGTGTGGTCAGACGCATTGCTGCCTGTTCTCCCGGTGATTTCCCCCGGACGCCTCTGTCTTGTGTCAGCGAAAAGCGGCCAAACAACCCAGGATCCAGACACGTGCGAGGACGGGGGCGAAATGTCCGCTCCACGTGAGGGGAGCTGAAGGGAGGACGATGGGAGTCGCAGGAGGACCGGGCATGCTGGGAGTTGTAGTGCACATGTACTATCGCAGGAGGACCGGGCATGCTGGGAGTTGTAGTGCACATGTACTATCGCAGGAGGCTCTGGCATGCTGGGAGTTGTAGTGCACATGTACTATCGCAGGAGGCTCTGGCATGCTGGGAGTTGTAGTGCACATGTACTATCGCAGGAGGACCGGGCATGCTGGGAGTTGTAGTGCACATGTACTATCGCAGGAGGACCGGGCATGCTGGGAGTTGTAGTGCACATGTACAATCACACGGACAGTGACGGCTCCGCACGTGCTGCGAGGTGAATGAAGTCCTTTCCCCGAACGCCAAAACCAGAGACTGGAGACTGCGACCAGGAAAGAGTGAGAAACAGGAAAAACCAGGAAACGTCTTCAGAGATCACTCGTGTACCCCGAGACAAAGTACAGCGAGCGCAGCTCTGGAGGAGAATACAGAATCAGAACTGGTATAATAAATGTGCACAATGACTGCACCAGCAGAATAGTGAGCGCAGCTCTGGAGTATAATACAGGAGGTAACTCAGGATCAGTAATGTAATGTATGTACACGGTGACTGCACCAGCAGAATAGTGAGTGCAGCTCTGGAGGATAATACAGGAGGTAACTCAGGATCAGTAATGTAATGTATGTACACAGTGACTGCACCAGCAGAATAGTGAGTGCAGCTCTGGGGTATAATACAGGAGGTAACTCACGATCAGTAATGTAATGTATGTACACAGTGACTGCACCAGCAGAATAGTGAGTGCAGCTCTGGAGTATAATACAGGAGGTAACTCAGGATCAGTAATGTAATGTATGTACACGGTGACTGCACCAGCAGAATAGTGAGTGCAGCTCTGGAGGATAATACAGGAGGTAACTCAGGATCAGTAATGTAATGTATGTACACAGTGACTGCACCAGCAGAATAGTGAGTGCAGCTCTGGGGTATAATACAGGAGGTAACTCACGATCAGTAATGTAATGTATGTACACAGTGACTGCACCAGCAGAATAGTGAGTGCAGCTCTGGAGTATAATACAGGAGGTAACTCAGGATCAGTAATGTAATGTATGTACACAGTGACTGCACCAGCAGAATAGTGAGTGCAGCTCTGGAGTATAATACAGGATGTAACTCAGGATCAGTAATGTAATGTATGTGCACAGTGACTGCACCAGCAGAATAGTGAGCGCAGCTCTGGAGTATAATACAGGAGGTAACTCAGGATCAGTAATGTAATGTATGTACACAGTGACTGCACCAGCAGAATAGTGAGTGCAGCTCTGGAGTATAATACAGGATGTAACTCAGGATCAGTAATGTAATGTATGTACACAGTGACTGCACCAGCAGAATAGTGAGTGCAGCTCTGGGGTATAATACAGGATGTAACTCAGGATCAGTAATGTAATGTATGTACACAGTGACCGCACCAGCAGAATAGTGAGCACAGCTCTGGAGTATAATACAGGATATAACTCAGGATCAGTAATGTAATGTATGTACACAGTGACTGCACCAGCAGAATAGTGAGTGCAGCTCTGGAGTATAATACAGGATGTAACTCAGGATCAGTAATGTAATGCATGCACACAGTGACTGCACCAGCAGAATAGTGAGTGCAGCTCTGGAGTATAATACAGGATGTAACTCAGGATCAGTAAAGTAATGTATGTACACAGTGACTCCACCAGCAGAATAGTGAGTGCAGCTCTGGAGTATAATACAGGATGTAACCCAGGATCAGTAATGTAATGTATGTACACAGTGACTGCACCAGCAGAATAGTGAGTGCAGCTCTGGAGTATAATACAGGATGTAACTCAGGATCAGTAATGTAATGTATGTGCACAGTGACTCCACCAGCAGCATACTGGGTGCAGCTCTGATCAGCTGCTAGTCAGTGTGCTGATTACGGGTGTGGTGGCTGCAGATCCTGCTGTGAGCTCCTGATCTCTGAGAACCAACACCTCTCCACCTGGGGACCTGCTTTCTCTCTTTCCCGGAGGGAGAGCTGGTTTCTGGGATGAGTGATGGAGCCAAGTCCCAGGCTTCTGCTTCCCGAACCAGGCCGGCGGGGGGCAGAAGAAACCAGCAACCGGCCTGCACATCAGAGGACTCGGGGGTGAGACGCTGCACCAGGAGTCGCAGCAATGTGGCTCCTACTCCCCCCGGGATTGTGGAGACCCCCAGAAGCCGCAAGGCTTCCAGCATGGAGGTAAAGCCTGACAGCGGCGTGCAAGATGGTGCTCCTTCCGGAGGAAAGCGGAGTGCTCACGGAGGTGAGGCCGACCTCCCTGAGGGGGGTTGGGCGCTGCAGGGACCCCGGGAGTCTGTGTCCACCTATGCCTCCCGGGTCATGATCCGCCTCCGTGAGTATGAAGATGCCAGTAAGCTCATCAGGAGGCTCCGGGAGGAGCTGCGCTGCACAAGCGCCAAAGCTGCGGGGGCCTCCAAACAGAGCAAGGCTAAGCTCCAGGCCGAGGTAAAGCGACTGACCAGCGAGATTCACCTGCTGGAACTGAGGAAAGCTGACATCAGGGAGCAGAGTGGTCCTTTCAAAGAAAAACTAATAAATGAAGACCGCTTTAGAGAAATGGCTGATACCAGAGAGCAAAGGCAGATGGGGCTGCAGCCTGAGAGCCAGGTGGATGATGAGAGTGATGATGACCAGCAGGAAGCCCCACCTGGCAGCCTGCAAAGTCACCCGCAGGCCACGTGCAGCGAGCTCCCTGCAGGACAGGCGACAGTGACATCCGGTCGCAGTTCTGCCGGCTCTGGGGAGGACAGTGACAGCAGCGGCCAGGGAGGGGCGCTAATGGCGGAGATTAAGCTCCTGGAGTCCCCAGTGTGCCTCCAAAACTTCCATCTTGGTGACGATCTACCAGAAGAGGCACCTGGGGGCCACAAAAAGGCAAAGAAGACCAAGCCAAAGCTGCAGGAGGCGGTAAGATACGTATATGCCCCCCTCCCTGTACCCCCTGAGTCGGCGGCAGGCTCAGCTCGCTGTATAAGCCCCGTTGCCCAGCCCAGCCCGGGTTCTGCTGTGGATCCGGTGCAAAGGCGCGGGGAGATTACAGACCGCGGTAGTGAGGCGCAGAGCTCCGTCTCTGCTTGTAGTAGCGGGGACGCAGCAGGAGGTGCATCAGCCGAAAGGCTGGACAGTGAGGGCGGCCCGGCGGCGGGCGTTCCATCAGGCCACGATGCTGTGGTGCGCTCCTCAGTGGGAGGGGGGAGCGGCCCGGTGTCGGGGGCAGCTCCGGTAGCCTCGGCGCCTCTGAATGCTGTTGCCGCTGATCACTTAGTTGAGAAGCGGCGGCAGTGTGAGGGGGCTGTCGGGGCTGAGCGTTCCGGTCCTCCCACAAAAGTGCTATTTTGTGTTGGCGTCGCTGGTCCGGAAGATCCTGATGCTAAAGATCAGCGGCGCCTAACAGCAGCTAAAGATCAGCGGCACATTATACCAAATGCCAAACAGCGGAAATTACCGACCAATGATGTGGAGGGCACACATAAGACCGGGGGTGAGGTCGCCTCCAGTTCTATGGAGGTGACTGAGCCCCTTGTGCCTGATGCAGAGGTCAAAATGTCATCCGCCATTGTTACTGGTCCAGCAGGAATGAATGTGGTGGTGGAGGTGAATGAGACTAATTCATTGTCTAGTGGTGTGGTTGCTGGTTTGGTGGAGGGTGAGATGGAGGTGGGTAATGGTGTTGCTGTTCGGGCTGATGTGGTCACTGGTCCGGTTGCCCCCCCGGGGGTGGCAACACCTGTCCAGAGTTATGCCAGTGTCACCTCCGGGGCAAATAGGGTATCCTCCTTGTCTCCGGGCTTTGGAGACGGCATGTTGCAACGGCGCCTTCTGGAGGCTCTAAAGAAGGGGGAGAGATCACTAATGGTAGAGGGTCGAGAGATTGATCTATCCTTCTGGATAGAGAGGCATGGCCTCGGGGCCTTCCGAGAGCAAAAAGGGGGAGATACAGTGTGGTCCCTCCCAACAGCCGGGCCAGGCAGTGTGCGTAGGAATGTGGTCCGTCTTCGGTGGAGGGGCAGTGATGCATGTCCTCCAAGGTCTAAAGTTGTGGAGCTCCTGCTGAGGATGGGCTTCAAGGCGATTGACATCTACGTCTTGATACATCCCTATTCCACGCCTGAGTTTGATGTCAGCTTTGTTCGGCCGGAGGGACTTGAGCTCTTCTGGGCGAATTATGAGTTGGCAAAAAATGAGCCCGGCTGGCGAGACTTTGCCGTTCAGGCAGTGTCTCGCCAAAACCAGATCAAGAAAGTGACCGTGATGACTCGTAACGAGTCGCTTTCTTGCTATGACATCATGACGTGGCTTGGTCGGTATGGAGAGGTGGTGGAGATGCCAAAGAAAAACCGCGACGAGTTTGGTATCTGGTCAGGGGCCTGGACGTTTATGGTAAAACTTAAGCGTTCAGGTGGTACGGTTGCCCACATTCCATCGTCTGCCTTCCTGGGTAGGGATCGTATCCTGGTCTTCTACCAGGGGCAACCGAAGCTCTGTCACAGGTGCGGCGACCCCACACACTTCAGTGCAAACTGCACTGTGCAGAAATGCGCGTTGTGTGGGGGTGTCGGCCATCTTGCCGCCTCTTGTGTGGAGATTAGGTGCCACCTGTGTGGTGAGTTAGGTCACCCATTCAGCCGTTGTCCTCGCTCCTTCGCTAATGCAGTCGAGACCCCGGTGGGAGTAAGCCGTGAGGCCGATTCTGCTGGGGAGGGGACTAGCAGGGGTGGGGGAGCCGAGGGGCCAGGGAAGAAAAGCAATAAAAAGACGCCTGCCCAGCTGAGGCGTCTAGACAAGCGCAGACAGGAGAGGGAGCGGGGCGAGCCCCAGACTACCGGGGCAGCCCCTGTCCTGGATGCCAGTGTTGCTGCTGAGGCCCCGAGGGATGATGAGTTGGATGAGGAGGTCAGGAGGATCCACAGGGAGGAAACCGCCTCTGCTTCAGAATCCTCCCATTATGAAAGTATGGATGAGGATAATAAGCGGTGGCTAGAGAACAAGCGTAAGCTCGGCACCAAAAAGAAGAAAAAGAAGGGAGATAAAACATCTTCTCCCGCTCTGACCAAGGTACCTAAGGAAGGTAAAACTGACTCCCCTCTGGTTGGTCTTTCTAACCGGTTCCAAGCCCTTGATAACATCTCTTCCTCTGAGGAGGAGGCCGAGGGTGAGGTTCCGGCTTCAGCGGAGCTTACAGGGGGCGCCGAGTCTCCTTCTCCTGGGGATGCAAGGTCCTTGGGGGGAGGGACTGGCCCAGAGTCCGGAGACGAGGACGAGAAAAGAAGGAAAAATGCTGGAATGGACACCTCTGTGTCATTAAAGAGGGGGAAGGATTCCTCCTCTGAGGCAGAGGGTAAGGGGAGTGGGAAGAAGAAAGCCATCTAACTCAATCACCAATGATGGCGGTACCCACTCCGTTGACGCTGGCGTCCATTAATGTCGCCAGCATTAAGTCAAACATGGCTAGATTTGCGGCCTTTGATTTTCTCAGCCGGGTTGAAGCTGACATTTTCTTTTTGCAAGAGACCAGGCTGCCAAATATGGCAGAGGTGTTTATAGCTAAGAGGGAGTGGAGACTCGGGCCCTCCTATTGGTCTCTTGCGGCCGAGCCGTATAGCGGAGTGGCGGTCCTTTTTACCGCAGCGGTAGAATGCCGACGGGTTATTGAGTTAGAAATGGGGAGGTGCCTGATATTAGATGTCCTCATGAAGGGACAGGAGCTTCGGCTCATTAACATTTATGGTCCCCAATCTAAGTGGGACCGGAAGTGTCTCTTTATGAGGATCAAGCCCTACCTTTTTACGAGTCGGCAGGTCGTCTTTGGAGGGGACTTCAACACTGTCACGAGACCCCGGGATAGAGGAGGTTCCAGAGACAAGCTGACTTATGATAGCGTCGCCCTTAATAGTATAGCTAGTGAGGCTCGCCTGGTGGATGTCCACATCCGGCACACCCCAGGCCACGAGGGGTTCACCTATCATAGAGGTAACTGTAGGTCCAGGATAGACAGGTTTTATTTAAAGGAGGAAGCCGTCTCTTCAGCAGTATCTGTTGTTGAGGTGGAGTTCTCCTATTGTGGCACCCCAGGGGTCTGGTTTCCACAGTAATAGCAATATTACGTCTGGGAGCAGGTGGGAGGTCTCCTGGTCAGGAATCCTATGCATGCCACACCTCCTGCCCAGTCCTGGGAGGGGAAGAACTTCCCCTATATAAAACTAGGGCTGAGGCAGGGTTAGAGGAGGAGAAGAGGAGTCCCAGACAGAGACATAGTCTGGTCTGGAGAGGAGCAGCTATAGGAAAGAAAGATCAGGAGCTCAGTGGGAGCAGTGCTAAAAGGAATCAGGGGCTGGAAGCTGTAGAGCTCGCCCTGATTGAAGAGTTCTTACCGGACCCGGAGTCCGAGGCTGTGGGGACTAATCCTTACCCAGCAGCAGAAACCGCCCGGCAGGGGATTTCAGGTCCTCTGGCCAAGAAACCCGAAGGCACAGTCACACGCAAGGGACCAGCACCACCGTCGTGGAGCGGAAGCTACCAGAAGGCCCCGAGTCACCGGCCATATGGGTGAGCACCACACGGTACACTCAGGGACGTGGGCTACTTTTATCAGCCTCTAGCAAGGTAGCCAGAAGAGTACGATTAGTTGGGGAGGCCTACAACTCCACCTGGCCAGGGGAGATTCCATCTGCTCACGGACTGACCAGGCCCCGATCGCTAGCCAGTACTCCGGGGGGGTCTACCTTTGCCACCAGTAAAGACCCTGAACTACACCGCACCGTCTCTGAGTGTTTCATCATCCACGTCCGCTGCCCTGAGGCCATACCCCTCCCGTTTGGGGTTATACCATCCCCGCTGCACAACCGTATCACCGGCCTCAGCGGTCTGCCCTGCAGCGGCGGTCTCATGACCGCATTCAACGGGTGGCGTAGTCGAACATTCTAACATCTACTGATAAATACTGCCGCTCAGTTTGACTCCCTGGGCACGGACCGGGTCACCGCCACGAAACTACTACCCCTCTCAGATCCGGCTCCGGGTAGGCCCCCGCGTGCGCAACGCTACTCAGCACAGGCCCAGGGGCGCGTCAACTTTGGCGTAGTCGGCAGGATCTCGTGCCCGCAACCACCGGGTACTGCGTGCCTGAAAAAGAGACTTTTAAACTTACCTGTGGTGAAGATTCCCGCCATCCGACGCCATCTTCTACCTTCTTCCCGCCATCCGTGGAGTTTTCCCGCCGTTGGACGCCATCTTCTGCCTTCTTCCCGCCATCCGTGGAGTTTTCCCGCCGTTGGACGCCATCTTGAAGACGCCGCGCGGGAAGAAGAGGGGCGTGGACTCCGAAAAGCCCGCGAGAACTGAAGCCCCGCCTCACGTCCGGACGTTGCGTAAGGTCCTGGAAGGAGCCCAGCAGACGCCGACGTCATAGGAGCGCGACGGAAGGTCCTCGACTCTGACGATCCACTGCGGAGCCGCGGCCTACGGAAGAGGATCATCGCAAGGTAGGCCACGGTCCACTAGGGGGGAGGAAGATGTCGGATACGGAGGAGAGCTTCACTGCCGCAGCCACCGCCAGCGCCACCGCTGCTGCGGTCATGCCTTTCACTATGCCCTATGTCCCGGGGGCAGCCTGGCTACCCCAGTACTCAGGGGAGTCACATACCCTGAATGACTTTAGAGAAAAGCTGGATAGCCTCTTTCAGGTGTACCCCCTCACAGAAGAGCAAAAAGTGAGCATCCTGGTGGCCCAACTAACCGGGGCAGCCCAAAGGGAGGTAAAGTCCTGGCCACCTGGGAGGAGGACTGTCGCAGGGATATTAACCCGGCTGAAGGACACCTTTGATACCCGCACCTCAGCTGAGATTAAGCTTAGATTCTACGGGTGCAAACAGCGAGCACATGAGAATATAAGGGACTATGCCCTGAACCTACAAGAGGCCCTGAGAGCCATTAAGCAGACCGACCCTGACGGCGTGGGAAACGAGGACAGGCTGTTGACCGAACAATTTATAGAGGGACTATATTGCAATGCCCACCGAACCCAGTTGCGGGCAATGGCCTTACAGGATCCTCATCTGGACTTTGCACAGTTCAAGGACAGAGCCATCCGGGTGCTCCGAGAATCGGCACCGGGTGGCGTTGTGACCCACAGGCGCCCTACTACCGCTTACCACCAGGAGGCGGCGCCCTTGTCGGCAGGGCCTGTGGGGGCTGATGCGCAGGCTTTGAACAATGACCCGGCTCCAGACCTGCACCATCAGGTCCAAGAGCTAGCTAAAAGCGTTGCTGCGCTAACCCGAACTGTGCAGTCGTTACAGGTTTCTGCTCCAGGGAAGATCCAGCTGGCATCCGGACCGGAGGACATCCCGTGGCGTCGACCAAGGAGGACCCCACCGGCCAGAGGAAGACCCAGCGACCGATACAACGAGGACGGACAACCCATCTGCCGCCGCTGTAATCAACCCGGACATATGGCAAGGTACTGTCCTTTAAACTGGCACAACCTGGGGTAGAGGGCCAACCCCTAGGAATAAGATCACCAGGCCCATCGAACTGGCGCGACAAATATGTGGGAGGACGTCCAGTCTTGCCTGTGGTACTGGATGGCATTCCTATGAGTGCCCTACTTGACACCGGGTCACAGGTCACCACCATCCCGTACGTGCTCTTCAAGCAGTACTGGAATGGCTCGGATATTACCCGCTACCCTGACGACGACTTGAGTATCATCGCCAGCAATGGTCAGCCCGTGCCACAGATTGGATTTAAAGAGGTGACCATTAAAATCGGTAGAGTCGAACTGGCAGCACAGGGACTGATCATTGTAGACATTGACAAACACGAGAGTCACCCAAAGATAACTCTAGGAACTAATGTGATTGAAAATTGTCTTGCAGAGGTGATTTTGCTTTTACAGCAGGTTGCCAAGAACGCCAGCTCCGGCCAACAGCGAGTGCTCCAGAAAGAGATCCGGGCACTGATGCGACGGCAACAGGTGGAACTCTCCGGTGGTGAGATTGGAAGCGTGAGAATGTGTGACCCTTTCCCAATTGCCATGCCCCCAAAAAGTGAAATGATGATTTGGTGCCGGGCAGCTATTGGTCTAAGAGGTAGAGACTACCAAGCAATGGTAGAACCCGTCTACTCAGACAGTAGGCCCACCATTTTGACAGCACGGGGGATGGTTGATGTACGCCATGGGAGGGTGCCCGTTCGCATAATAAACATCGGGAAGAGAGAAGTACACCTGCCCCGGTATGCCACGCTAGCCAAATTGTTCACCATAAACCAGAATTCTGTACAGGCCGTGGAACCCTTGCCTCCATCTCACCCAGAGGAAGGTAACGGCTCTAAGAAAACAATAGAGGACTGGTGTCAGCAACTACATTTGGGTACTGACTCCACTCCCTCACACCAGAAACAGGGAGTCTATCGGGTGGTTCAAGAGTACGAGAGAGTGTTTAGTAAACACCCGTTAGACTTCGGGCGAGTAAAGGGGGTAGAACACCGCATCCCCACGGGAGACCATCCTCCCATAAAGGAGAGATACCGACCCGTACCCCCTGCACACTACCAACACGCCAAGGGGATGCTTAGAGACATGAAGGAGGCTGGGGTGATCAGGGATAGCTGTAGCCCCTGGGCAGCTCCACTAGTCTTGGTTAAAAAGAAAGACAACACCATGAGAATGTGTGTAGATTACCGGAAAATCAACCGTATCACACACAAAGATGCGTACCCCTTACCAAGGATAGAGGAGTCTTTGGCTGCTTTAAAATCTGCTAACTTCTTCTCTACTTTGGATCTCACTAGCGGGTACTGGCAGGTTCCTGTAGCAGAGGCGGACCGGGAGAAGACCGCATTCACCACCCCGATGGGACTTAGCGAGTTTACCTGCATGCCGTTCGGACTCTGCAACGCACCAGGAACCTTCCAACGGTTGATGGAATGCTGTCTGGGACACCGAAACTTCGAGACGGTCCTGTTATACCTGGACGATGTCATCGTCTACTCCAAGACCTACGAGGACCACCTGAAACACCTGGCAGAAGTGTTCGAAGCCCTGGCAAACTACGGCCTAAAGGTGAAACCCTCCAAGTGTCACCTCCTGAAACCAAGGGTGCAGTACCTGGGACACGTGGTGAGTGCTGACGGAGTGGCTCCCGACCCTGATAAGATCACCGCAATTAAGGAATGGCCAAGCCCCTCCAGCGTAAAGGAAGTGCGGCAGTTCCTCGGGTTGGTAGGCTACTACCGAAGATTCATTCCCGGTTTCACCAAAAAGGCAGCTCCTATGCAGGACCTCCTGATAGGCCAGTCCAGGAAGGCCAAGAACCAGAAGCCGCCCTTCAGATGGGAGAAGCTGGAAGAAGAGTCCTTCCGCCAGCTGAAGATGGCCCTCACGGGGGATGAAATCCTGGCGTACCCGGATTACAGCCAGCCCTTTATCCTCTACACCGACGCAAGTAACATCGGGCTAGGAGCCGTACTGTCCCAGATCCAGCAGGGGAAGGAACGGGTAATTGCTTACGCCAGCCGAAAACTGCGACCCACCGAAAGAAACCCTGAGAATTACAGCTCATTCAAGTTAGAATTCCTGGCAGTGGTGTGGGCAGTCACCGAACTCTTTAAGCACTACCTCGCCTCTTCCCGGTTCACCGTGTACACGGATAACAACCCGTTGACACACCTGGATACGGCAAGACTCGGTGCCCTGGAGCAGAGATGGATGGCCCGCCTGTCCAACTATGAGTTCACGATCAAATACCGGGCAGGACGCTCCAATACCAACGCGGATGCCCTGTCCAGAATGCCAAACCTACCGGACGTAGGGGAAGATCCAGAGGAATTGGAAGAAGTTGAACTCCCCGCGTTCCACCGTCATGGGACTATCCAGTATTCCCACCGTGTAAGGAGTAAGCAATCCGCTACGTTCAATCCCTTACCTCATTACAACTGGGCGGAAACGCAAGACAGTGACCCCGCCGTCCGACTGGTGAAGGAGATGCTGACTCAGCCAGATGCCCGCCTTGACCCAGACGCTCCGGAGGAGGCCAAGCAACTGTGGGCTGAGAAGAGTCGACTGTTCCTTTACAAGGGGAAGTTGTGCCGCAGAATGGTTAACTCCCGGACGCATGAACTGATCTGGCAAGTAGTGGTGCCAAGAAGAGACGCGGCTATGGTACTGGAGGCATACCACGACGGAGCTGGGCACTTCGGGTGGAAGAAGCTGGAGTTCCTGCTGCGCGGGCGGTTCCACTGGGTAGGCATGAGGGGAACCATCGAGAGGTGGTGCAGAGACTGTGGACCGTGCCACCTAAGAAGGAAGGACCGTGCCAGCCAGAAGACTCCCTTGCAGCCCATCATCACCCGACAGGCACTGGAACTGGTAGCCCTGGACCATGTGAAACTGGCTCCAAGCAGATCTGGGTATGTCTACGCCCTCACAATCGTAGATCATTACTCCCAGTTCCTGGTGGTGGTCCCGGTCAAGGACTTAACGGCTCAAACAGCAGCTAGAGCCTTCCAGCAGCACTTCTGCCGTCCACACGGATACCCAGAGCCGGTGCTGACGGACCAAGGACCTGCCTTTGAAGCGGAAGTCTTCCAGGAGTTCTGCACTCTGTATGGCTGCCGGAAGATAAGAACAACACCCTATCATCCGCAAACCAATGGACTCTGTGAGAAAATGAACCAGGTGGTGATAGACCTTCTGAAAACATTGCCCCTGGAAGAACGCAATCTGTGGCCTGAGAAACTGCCTGATCTGGTGGACCTATACAACCACATCCCGGTAGGTTCTACCAACTGTACCCCGGCTTACCTAATGAGAGCAAGACCTGGTAAGCTCCCTGTTGATCTGGAGATGGGAGTCCTGACACCCGAGGACACTTCACCAGAAGCAGACTGGGACACAGAAAGGCAGCAGCAGTACCGGAAAGTACAGGAGAGCGTGGAGCGAAGTCTCTGTCAAGCTAGAGAGAGACAGGAGAAGACTTACAACCAATATGCTCCCGCTGTTCCCCTGGTACCTGGAGAGCAGGTCTTGAAGAGGAAGAGACGGCTCCACAAGTTGGACGACCAGTGGGAGAAGGACCCGTACACCGTACTACCCTCAAGCCATGAGAACCCGAAAGTCTGCACAATCAGTAAGGATGGAGGAGAAACCACAGCCATTGTATCCCGAGATCACCTGAAGAAGTGTCCCGAACAGCTACGGGACCCTGAAGAAGTACAAGGAGACCCTCGACCCGCAGAGGAAAGGGAAGATATGGTCAGTACTGTGCTCGGAGACTTCCCTCGGTCTTGGACTCAAGTAAATGGCGCTGTTGTGGTACCCGTCTTCACCTTCCTCCAACCAGCATCCCAAGTGCCTACGGAGAAACAGGTAGAGCTGGAAGAGCAGCCGGTCCAGGAGGCAGAAGACCCCACAAAAGCAGACCAGGAGAATCGATCCTCTGCTTATAGTGAGCCTGCCGTACCCCTAGTGAGCCAAAGAGCCCGTAGACAGCTGCCCAGTTTACCTTTGACAGCTCCTACATCTTGTAGCTCAGGACCAGTCAGTCAGCTCCGTAGGTCCACTAGAGCCACTAGAGGCCAGTTGCCCGTACGTTGGAGGATCTAAAGTGTTTAGACTGTTTTATTTGTATTTACCTGTTTATTGTTGCCTGTAAATAATTATGTATCTCTAGTTATTTCATAGGTGTCTTTAATGGATTATCCGGAATCCTTTGTATATATGTTTGGAGCGTAACCCAGGAAAGGACTAAGACTGTTAAAGACTCGGGGTAGGACAAACCCCTACCTGGTTACGGCTCCCTGTTCCTTGGTGAAATGGACACCCTTGTTTTCTTCAAAAACTGCACCCGGTTGCGGACACACCGTGACCATCCTAATGTGGTTTTCTTTATTATGCTGTTTCTGTTTATACTTGTTATGTTTACAAAAATATGTTTAGTCCCGGAGTACTAAATTTTACTAGGGGGGAATGTGGCACCCCAGGGGTCTGGTTTCCACAGTAATAGCAATATTACCTCTGAGAGCAGGTGGGAGGTCTCCTGGTCAGGAATCCTAAGCATGCCACACCTCCTGCCCAGTCCTGGGAGGGGAATAACTTCCCCTATATAAAACTAGGGCTGAGGCAGGGTTAGAGGAGGAGAAGAGGAGTCCCAGACAGAGACATAGTCTGGTCTGGAGAGGAGCAGCTATAGGAAAGAAAGATCAGGAGCTCAGTGGGAGCAGTGCTAAAAGGAATCAGGGGCTGGAAGCTGTAGAGCTCGCCCTGATTGAAGAGTTCTTACCGGACCCGGAGTCCGAGGCTGTGGGGACTAATCC
This sequence comes from Phyllobates terribilis, assembly GCF_046119375.1. Classification (NCBI taxonomy): domain Eukaryota; kingdom Metazoa; phylum Chordata; class Amphibia; order Anura; family Dendrobatidae; genus Phyllobates; species Phyllobates terribilis. Next base: position 36,130,308 of record NW_027362774.1, on the reverse strand, counting down.
TTACCCAGCAGCAGAAACCGCCCGGCAGGGGATTTCAGGTCCTCTGGCCAAGAAACCCGAAGGCACGGTCACACGCAAGGGACCAGCACCGCCGTCGTGGAGCGGAAGCTACCAGAAGGCCCCGAGTCACCAGCCATACGGGTGAGCACCACACGGTACACTCAGGGACGTGGGCTACTTTTATCAGCCTCTAGCAAGGTAGCCAGAAGAGTACGATTAGTTGGGGAGGCCTACAACTCCACCTGGCCAGGGGAGATTCCATCTGCTCACGGACTGACCAGGCCCCGATCGCTAGCCAGTACTCCGGGAGGGTCTACCTTTGCCACCAGTAAAGACCCTGAACTACACCGCACCGTCTCTGAGTGTTTCATCATCCACGTCCGCTGCCCTGAGGCCATACCCCTCCCGTTGGGGGTTATACCATCCCCGCTGCACAACCGTATCACCGGCCTCAGCGGTCTGCCCTGCAGCGGCGGTCTCATGACCGCATTCAACGGGTGGCGTAGTCGAACATTCTAACATCTACTGCTAAATACTACCGCTCAGTTTGACTCCCTGGGCACAGACCGGGTCACCGCCACGAAACTACTACCCCTCTCAGATCCGGCTCCGGGTAGGCCCAGGGGCGCGTCACTATCACTGTTTGATTTTGTTTTCCCTGAATGTTACAGAGACCCCCCGGATGGGAAGAGGCTTTTGGAGGCTCAATTCGTTTCTCTTGGAAGAAGCGGAGATAAGACAGTCCTTTGAGGATTTTCTTCAGAGCCAGGTACCCTTACTGGATCTTTGTAGTAGTAAGTCAGAGTGGTGGGAGATGTTCAAGAAAAGGGTGGCGAGATTCTTCCGCCAGCTCTCGAGCCTCAGGAGCCTGGACAGGTATCGCCTGTATCAGGGCCTGAGGAGGAAACTCGAGCATCTTGTCTCAACTGGAGGTAGCCGCGAGGAGATCTCCAGAGTGAAATCTTTGCTAATGAGGTGTCAGTATGATAGACACGCATCTTTGGTTTTTGAGAGGGATTACGGGAAGTACCGCTCGCCCGACCCTTACAGAAACTGCAAGATGTCAATGAATAGTAAAGTTGTTACAGGACGGGTTGACACTGCGGGGTCCCTGAAAAGATCCAGATCGGGGATCCTGGAGGTCGTCAGATCCTTCTACTCGCACCTCTTGGGGAAGAGGGATCTGGATTGGGATGAGATGTCGGCTTTTCTGGCTGAAGCCGTCCCCGAACCAGGGGTAGACCCCTCTCTTGGCGTTTTGACAGAGATGATCAGGGAAGAGGAAGTTAAGTTGGCGATTGAAGGGCTTGCCCTGAAGAAATCTCCCGGTCCGGATGGCTTAACATCTGAATTCTATAAGACCTTTAAGGACGCCTTGGTTCCCCTCTTGACTGAGGTATTCAATGAGTGTCTTTCCTCGGGCACTCTGCCAAAGTCAATGAGGAGGTCTGCCCTGATCATCTTGTCAAAGGGTAAGGACCCATCTTGCATTGAGAATTGGCGTCCCATAGCGCTTCTCAATGCAGACAGGAAGGTTTTGGCAAAGGTGCTGTTTAATCGGCTGGTGAAATTTGCACCCCAGCTCCTTTCGGGGGCCCAGCATTGCTCTGTTCCGGGCCGCAGTACAATTAGTGCTGTACTCTGTGCCCGAGAGGCGGTGGAGCAGGGTAGGGCTGGTCACTGGAAGGGGTACATGCTGTCATTGGACCAGGCAAAAGCGTTTGATCGGGTTAATCATGAGTACCTCTGGTCTGTCCTTCTGAGGTATGGCCTGCCGGGGGGGTTCGTTGATTGGCTTAAGACCTTGTACTCTGGGGCAGAGAGTTTCCCGCTTGTGAACGGTTGGATTGGCAGCTCTTTTGAGGTTGGGTGTGGTGTTCACCAGGGTTGTCCCTTGAGCCCGCTACTGTACGCGTTTTCGATTGACCCACTTCTTAGGAGGGTGGAGCGTGGACCGTTAGCTGGGATCGGGATGGACCGGGCAGCACCGGAAGCCACTCTGAGAGTGGTGGCGTATGCCGATGACGTCACCGTTTTTGTTTCCTCTGATGGGGAGGCAGAATGGCTGATGTCAGACGTAAATCGCTACTCGGAGGCATCCGGGTCTAAGATCAACCGGGATAAGTGTGAGAGTCTCTGGCTGGGAGGAGGAGATCCTGGTTTTGATCTCCCGGACACCCTTCCAGAACCCAAAGTCTCTGCAAAAGTTCTTGGCATTGAATTTGGCCAGGGGGATTACCCCAAACAAAATTGGGACAGCAGGCTAGAGATCGCCACTCAGAAGGTGAACCAATGGAAGGGTTGGTCTTTGACCCTAAGGGAAAGGGTAAACCTGATCAAAACTTACCTGCTCCCTTTGCTGATCTATCTGGGCAGTGTGTGCATCTTGCCAGAGCCTCTCTGGACTCGGGTCTACAGTTTGTTCTTTCAACTGTTATGGGGAATAGACTGAACCTGGTCAAGAGGGAGGTTACTTACCGTACGAGGAGACTAGGAGGGTTGGGTATGGTCAACCCTGTGGTATTCCTTGTGAATACCTTCATTAAGATCAATATTGCAAACCTCTGGAAAGAGAGGGCTCCTCCGTGGGTATTCTCCTGTAAGGGATGGTTTCAGCCTTTCTTCCAGGAATGGGAGACAGGAGGGCAAGTGAAGGATCTCCGCACACCGCATGGACATCTCCCGGCTTACGCTACCGTGGTTCTGAAGGTAATTCGCCGGTGGGGTCTGGGAATGTGGGAGGTCAGGACTCTGCCAAGGAAGCTCCTTGACAAAAGGGTTCTGTTGACCCATTTTCAAAGGCCTCTGGCGCTCAGGGATTGCCCAAGTCGGGATCTTGGGGTGGGTCTGCATCTTTTGAATTCTATCAGGATCCCCTCGAAGGTTTGGGACTTGGCTTGGCGCTGCTTCCATGGGAAACTGTGTGTGAGGGACAATCTGAAGTGTAGGAGCTCTGAGGACAGGAACTGTCCTCGGGAGCATTGTGGTACCATGCTTGAAAGCATGGACCACTTCCTGCTTCGTTGTCCCTTTAACACAGAGGTGTACAAGAGGGTGGGCGCCTCCATTGGCTGGCCCCGGCTGGCCGGTCTCTCTTATGCGGAATGGGCCTATGGAGCATTCGGGGACCTGGGTGGTCGGGACCGCTGCACCTTATTTCTAGTTAGCGCAGTGGTTAGGTATCACACGTGGAACGCACGGTGCTTAGTATCGACGCAGCGGAAAATCCTCCCAGTGGACGATGTGTTTAGGACCATACTCGGTGACCTGGTGAAGGTGCGCTCTCTGGAGTATGAGAGACTGGGTACACGGAGGGCCGCTCTCCTCTGGAGGGGCTTTTCTTTTAGTGTGCCCTAGTCTGGTCATCTCCTCTCCTGGTGGTGGGCTGCTGCTGACACCATAGATTTTTGTTTTATTGATCAGTAGACAGTGATGTAGGGCTGCAGGTGCTGAACTTGGGCTTTGTCAGTTGTGGTTATTGTATTGTTTGTTTCTGTATATATTGTATATATGGGTTTGGGTGGAGGTGTTAGGTTGGGTGGAGGGAAAAGGGGGGAGGTGGGTTCATCTTGTGGGACACTGGTTATTTGGGTGAAAAACTGGCAGTGCCTGATCTGGCCTATGGACGATGGACTGAGGCGCAGGAGCAGCTCTCAGGTCAGTGCCGGGGAGGGACGGGTGGGCTCGAGTGTGGGGGGTTTTGTTTTGTCTTGTATATATTTGTATAGTTAGCATTTATTTTATTTATTAAAAAAAAAAAAAAAAAAAAGAATGTATATATTAGTTTGTATATAATTTGTCGGTTATTGTTTATTATATTGTTATTATTTGTTTGGTAACCGGACCAGATGTCATGGTGTAGGTAGTTATTATAGTGTATATATGTATAATATGTGTGTGAGGAGAGAGGGAGCGGCTGGACCAGCAGAATAGAGAGTGCAGCTCTGGAGTATAATACAGGATGTAACTCAGGATCAGTAATGTAATGTATGTACACAGTGACTGCACCAGCAGAATAGTGAGTGCAGCTCTGGAGTATAATACAGGAGGTAACTCAGGATCAGTAATGTAATGTATGTACACAGTGACTGCACCAGCAGAATAGTGAGTGCAGCTCTGGAGTATAATACATGATGTAACTCAGGATCAGTAATGTAATGTATGTACACAGTGACTTCACCAGCAGAATAGTGAGTGCAGCTCTGGAGTATAATACAGGATGTAACTCAGGATCAGTAACGTAATGTATGTACACAGTGACTGCACCAGCAGAATAGTGAGTGCAGCTCTGGAGTATAATACAGGATGTAACTCAGGATCAGTAATGTAATGTATGTACACAGTGACTGCACCAGCAGAATAGTGAGTGCAGCTCTGGAGTATAATACACGATGTAACTCAGGATCAGTAATGTAATGTATGTACACAGTGACTGCACCAGCAGAATAGTGAGTGCAGCTCTGGAGTATAATACAGGAGGTAACTCAGGATCAGTAATGTAATGTATGTACACAGTGACGGCACCAGCAGAATAGTGAGTGCAGCTCTGGAGTATAATACAGGAGGTAACTCAGGATCAGTAATGTAATGTATGTACACAGTGACTGCACCAGCAGAATAGTGAGTGCAGCTCTGGAGTATAATACAGGATGTAACTCAGGATCAGTAATGTAATGTATGTACACAGAGACTGCACCAGCAGAATAGTGAGTGCAGCTCTGGAGTATAATACAGGATGTAACTCAGGATCAGTAATGTAATGTATGTACACAGAGACTGCACCAGCAGAATAGTGAGTGCAGCTCTGGAGTATAATACAGGATGTAACTCAGGATCAGTAATGTAATGTATGTACACAGTGACTGCACCAGCAGAATAGTGAGTGCAGCTCTGGAGTATAATACATGATGTAACTCAGGATCAGTAATGTAATGTATGTACACAGTGACTGCACCAGCAGAATAGTGAGTGCAGCTCTGGAGTATAATACAGGAGGTAACTCAGGATCAGTAATGTAATGTATGTACACAGTGACTACACCAGCAGAATAGTGAGTGCAGCTCTGGAGTATAATACAGGAGGTAACTCAGGATCAGTAATGTAATGTATGTACACAGTGACTGCACCAGCAGAATAATGAGTGCAGCTCTGGAGTATAATACAGGATGTAACTCAGGATCAGTAATGTAATGTATGTACACAGTGACTGCACCAGCAGAATAGTGAGTGCAGCTCTGGAGTATAATACAGGAGGTAACTCAGGATCAGTAATGTAATGTATGTACACAGTGACTGCACCAGCAGAATAATGAGTGCAGCTCTGGAGTATAATACAGGATGTAACTCAGGATCAGTAATGTAATGTATGTACACAGTGACTGCACCAGCAGAATAGTGAGTGCAGCTCTGGAGTATAATGCAGGATGTAACTCAGGATCAGTAATGTAATGTATGTACACAGTGACTGCACCAGCAGAATAGTGAGTGCAGCTCTGGAGTATAATATAGGAGGTAACTCGGGATCAGTAATGTAATGTATGTACACAGTGACTGCACCAGCAGAATAATGAGTGCAGCTCTGGAGTATAATACAGGATGTAACTCAGGATCAGTAACGTAATGTATGTACACAGTGACTGCACCAGCAGAATAGTGAGTGCAGCTCTGGAGTATAATACAGGAGGTAACTCAGGATCAGTAATGTAATGTATGTACACAGTGACTGCACCAGCAGAATAATGAGTGCAGCTCTGGAGTATAATACAGGATGTAACTCAGGATCAGTAATGTAATGTATGTACACAGTGACTGCACCAGCAGAATAGTGAGTGCAGCTCTGGAGTATAATGCAGGATGTAACTCAGGATCAGTAATGTAATGTATGTACACAGTGACTGCACCAGCAGAATAGTGAGTGCAGCTCTGGAGTATAATATAGGAGGTAACTCGGGATCAGTAATGTAATGTATGTACACAGTGACTGCACCAGCAGAATAATGAGTGCAGCTCTGGAGTATAATACAGGATGTAACTCAGGATCAGTAACGTAATGTATGTACACAGTGACTGCACCAGCAGAATAGTGAGTGCAGCTCTGGAGTATAATACAGGATGTAACTCAGGATCAGTAATGTAATGTATGTACACAGTGACTGCACCAGCAGAATAGTGAGTGCAGCTCTGGAGTATAATACACGATGTAACTCAGGATCAGTAATGTAATGTATGTACACAGTGACTGCACCAGCAGAATAGTGAGTGCAGCTCTGGAGTATAATACAGGAGGTAACTCAGGATCAGTAATGTAATGTATGTACACAGTGACGGCACCAGCAGAATAGTGAGTGCAGCTCTGGAGTATAATACAGGAGGTAACTCAGGATCAGTAATGTAATGTATGTACACAGTGACTGCACCAGCAGAATAGTGAGTGCAGCTCTGGAGTATAATACAGGATGTAACTCAGGATCAGTAATGTAATGTATGTACACAGAGACTGCACCAGCAGAATAGTGAGTGCAGCTCTGGAGTATAATACAGGATGTAACTCAGGATCAGTAATGTAATGTATGTACACAGAGACTGCACCAGCAGAATAGTGAGTGCAGCTCTGGAGTATAATACAGGAGGTAACTCAGGATCAGTAATGTAATGTATGTACACAGTGACTGCACCAGCAGAATAGTGTGTGCAGCTCTGGAGTATAATACAGGATGTAACTCAGGATCAGTTATGTAATGTATGCGCACAGTGACTGCACCAGCAGAATAGTGAGTGCAGCTCTGGAGTATAATACAGGAGGTAACTCAGGATCAGTAATGTAATGTATGTACACAGTGACTGCACCAGCAGAATAGTGAGTGCAGCTCTGGAGTATAATACAGGATGTAACTCAGGATCAGTAATGTAATGTATGCGCACAGTGACTGCACGAGCAGAATAGTGAGTGCAGCTCTGGGGTATAATACAGGAGGTAACTCAGGATCAGTAATGTAATGTATGCGCACAGTGACTGCACCAGCAGAATAGTGAGTGCAGCTCTGGAGTATAATACAGGATGTAACTCAGGATCAGTAATGTAATGTATGTACACAGTGACTGCACCAGCAGAATAGTGAGTGCAGCTCTGGAGTATAATACAGGATGTAACTCAGGATCAGTAATGTAATGTATGTACACAGAGACTGCACCAGCAGAATAGTGAGTGCAGCTCTGGAGTATAATACAGGATGTAACTCAGGAGCAGTAATGTAATGTATGTACACAGTGACTGCACCAGTAGAATAGTGAGTGCAGCTCTGGAGTATAATACATGATGTAACTCAGGATCACTAATGTAATGTATGTACACAGTGACTGCACCAGCAGAATAGTGAGTGTAGCTCTGGAGTATAATACAGGAGGATACTCAGGATCAGTAATGTAATGTATGTACACAGTGACTGCACCAGCAGAATAGTGAGTGCAGCTCTGGAGTATAATACAGGATGTAACTCAGGATCAGTAATGTAATGTTTGTACACAGTGACTGCACCAGCAGAATAGTGAGTGCAGCTCTGGAGTATAATACAGGAGGTAACTCAGGAACAGTAATGTAATGTATGTACACAGTGACTCCACCAGCAGAATAGTGAGTGCAGCTCTGGAGTATAATACAGGATGTAACTCAGGATCAGTAATGTAATGTATGTACACAGTGACTGCACCAGCAGAATAGTGAGTGCAGCTCTGGAGTATAATACAGGAGGTAACTCAGGATCAGTAATGTAATGTATGTACACAGTGTCTTCACCAGCAGAATAGTGAGTGCAGCTCTGGAGTATAATACAGGATGTAACTCAGGATCAGTAATGTAATGTATGTACACAGTGACGGCACCAGCAGAATAGTGAGTGCAGCTCTGGAGTATAATACAGGAGGTAACTCAGGATCAGTAATGTAATGTATGTACACAGTGACTGCACCAGCAGAATAGTGAGTGCAGCTCTGGAGTATAATACAGGAGGTAACTCAGGATCAGTAATGTAATGTATGTACACAGTGACTTCACCAGCAGAATAGTGAGTGCAGCTCTGGAGTATAATACAGGATGTAACTCAGGATCAGTAATGTAATGTATGTACACAGTGACTGCACCAGCAGAATAGTGTGTGCAGCTCTGGAGTATAATACAGGATGTAACTCAGGATCAGTAATGTAATGTATGTACACAGTGACTGCACCAGCAGAATAGTGAGTGCAGCTCTGGAGTATAATACAGCAGGTAACTCAGGATCAGTAATGTAATGTATGTACACAGTGACTGCACCAGCAGAATAGTGAGTGCAGCTCTGGAGTATAATACAGGAGGTAACTCAGGATCAGTAATGTAATGTATGTACACAGAGACTCCACCAGCAGAATAGTGAGTGCAGCTGTGGAGTATAATACACGATGTAACTCAGGATCAGTAATGTAATGTATGTACACAGTGATTGCACCAGCAGAATAGTGAGTGCAGCTCTGGAGTATAATACAGGATGTAACTCAGAATCAGTAATGTAATGTATGTACACAGTGACTGCACCAGTAGAATAGTGAGTGCAGCTCTGGAGTATAATACAGGATGTAACTCAGGATCAGTAATGTAATGTATGTACACAGTGACTGCACCAGTAGAATAGTGAGTGCAGCTCTGGAGTATAATACAGGAGGTAACTCAGAATCAGTAATGTAATGTATGTACACAGTGACTGCACCAGTAGAATAGTGAGTGCAGCTCTGGAGTATAATACAGGATGTAACTCAGGATCAGTAATGTATGTACACAGTGACTGTACCAGCAGAATAGTGAGTGCAGCTCTGGAGTATAATACGGGAGGTAACTCAGGAGCAGTAATGTAATGTATGTACACAGTGACTGCACCAGTAGAATAGTGAGTGCAGCTCTGGAGTATAATACATGATGTAACTCAGGATCAGTAATGTAATGTATGTACACAGTGACTGCACCAGCAGAATAGTGAGTGCAGCTCTGGAGTATAATACAGGATGTAACTCGGGATCAGTAATGTAATGTATGTACACAGTGACTGCACCAGCAGAATAGTGAGTGCAGCTCTGGGGTATAATGCAGGAGGTAACTCAGGATCAGTAATGTAATGTATGTACACAGTGACTGCACCAGCAGAATAGTGAGTGCAGCTCTGGAGTATAATATAGGAGGTAACTCAGGATCAGTAATGTAATGTATGTACACAGTGACTGCACCAGCAGAATAGTGAGTGCAGCTCTGGAGTATAATACAGGATGTAACAAAGGATCAGTAATGTAATGTATGTACACAGTGACTGCACCAGCAGAATAGTGAGTGCAGCTCTGGAGTATAATACACGATGTAACACAGGATCAGTAATGTAATGTATGTACACAGTGACTTCACCAGCAGAATAGTGAGTGCAGCTCTGGAGTATAATACAGGATGTAACTCAGGATCAGTAATGTAATGTATGTACACAGTGACTCCACCAGCAGAATAGTGAGTGCAGCTCTGGAGTATAATACAGGATGTAACTCAGGATCAGTAATGTAATGTACACAGTGACTCCACCAGCAGAATAGTGAGTGCAGCTCTGGAGTATAATATAGGAGGTAACTCAGGATCAGTAATGTAATGTATGTACACAGTGACTGCACCAGCAGAATAATGAGTGCAGCTCTGGAGTATAATACAGGAGGTAACTCAGGATCAGTAATGTAATGTATGTACACAGTGACTGCACCAGCAGAATAGTGAGTGCAGCTCTGGAGTATAATACAGGATGTAACTCAGGATCAGTAATGTAATGTATGTACACAGTGACTGCACCAGCAGAATAGTGAGTGCAGCTCTGGAGTATAATACAGGATATAACTCAGGATCAGTAATGTAATGATTAGGGAGCCCCTCTTTCATCTTTCCTGCTTCCACTATTTCCAGCATTGTGTTTATTTAGAAGCAGATGAAGAACTTTCTGGTGATTGACAGTAAAATTCTGCAGGTGGGGGATGCTTTGGTGCAGCGCTCGTCTTCCAACATTTGTGGTGGTCCATAAACATTGATTCATTGTTTGTCAGGTTCAATTTAGTGCTGAACATAAATCTTGAGGGCGAGTGGGTGACAGGTCCGGGGCTCGGTTACTGCGAGATAATTAGAAACATGAAGATAATGAGGATCAGCAAATACAGCGTGCGGGGCGATCCCGACCACAACCACTAGAGGAACATCACTGAGAATGCCTCCTATCCATCACTAGAGATCAGCGGTGACATCACTGAGAATGCCGCCTATCCATCACCAGAGATCAGCGGTGACATCACTGAGAATGCCGCCTATCCATCACTAGAGATCAGCGGTGACATCACTGAGAATGCCGCCTATCCATCACCAGAGATCAGCGGTGACATCACTGAGAATGCCGCCTATCCATCACTAGAGATCAGCGGTGACATCACTGAGAATGCCGCCTATCCATCACCAGAGATCAGCGGTGACATCACTGAGAATGCCGCCTATCCATCACCAGAGATCAGCGGTGACATCACTGAGAATGCCGCCTATCCATCACTAGAGATCAGCAGTGACATCACTGAGAATGCCGCCTATCCATCACCAGAGATCAGCGATGACATCACTGAGAATGCCGCCTATCCATCACCAGAGATCAGCGGTGACATCACTGAGAATGCCGCCTATCCATCACCAGAGATCAGCGGTGACATCACTGAGAATGCCGCCTATCCATCACTAGAGATCAGCGGTGACATCACTGAGAATGCCGCCTATCCATCACTAGAGATCAGCGGTGACATCACTGAGAATGCCGCCTATCCATCACCAGAGATCAGCGGTGACATCACTGAGAATGCCGCCTATCCATCACCAGAGATCAGCGGTGACATCACTGAGAATGCCGCCTATCCATCACCAGAGATCAGAGGTGACATCACTGAGAATGCCGCCTATCCATCACCAGAGATCAGAGGTGACATCACTGAGAATGCCGCCTATCCATCACCAGAGATCAGCGGTGACATCACTGAGAATGCCGCCTATCCATCACCAGAGATCAGCGGTGACATCACTGAGAATGCCGCCTATCCATCACTAGAGATCAGCGGTGACATCACTGAGAATGCCGCCTATCCATCACCAGAGATCAGCGGTGACATCACTGAGAATGCCGCCTATCCATCACCAGAGATCAGTGGTGACATCACTGAGAATGCCGCCTATCCATCACCAGAGATCAGCGGTGACATCACTGAGAATGCCGCCTATCCATCACCAGAGATCAGAGGTGACATCACTGAGAATGCCGCCTATCCATCACCAGAGATCAGCGGTGACATCACTGAGAATGCCGCCTATCCATCACTAGAGATCAGCGGTGACATCACTGAGAATGCCGCCTATCCATCACCAGAGATCAGAGGTGACATCACTGAGAATGCCTCCTATCCATCACCAGAGATCAGCGGTGACATCACTGAGAATGCCGCCTATCCATCACCAGAGATCAGAGGTGACATCACTGAGAATGCCGCCTATCCATCACTAGAGATCAGTGGTGACATCACTGAGAATGCCGCCTATCCATCACTAGAGATCAGCGGTGACATCACTGAGAATGCCGCCTATCCATCACCAGAGATCAGCGGTGACATCACTGAGAATGCCTCCTATCCATCACTAGAGATCAGCGGTGACATCACTGAGAATGCCGCCTATCCATCACCAGAGATCAGCGGTGACATCACTGAGAATGCCGCCTATCCATCATCAGAGATCAGAGGTGACATCACTGAGAATGCCGCCTATCCATCACCAGAGATCAGCGGTGACATCACTGAGAATGCCGCCTATCCATCACCAGAGATCAGTGGTGACATCACTGAGAATGCCGCCTATCCATCACCAGAGATCAGCGGTGACATCACTGAGAATGCCGCCTATCCATCACCAGAGATCAGTGGTGACATCACTGAGAATGCCGCCTATCCATCACCAGAGATCAGCGGTGACATCACTGAGAATGCCTCCTATCCATCACTAGAGATCAGCGGTGACATCACTGAGAATGCCGCCTATCCATCACCAGAGATCAGCGGTGACATCACTGAGAATCCCTCCTATCCATCATCAGAGATCAGCGGTGACATCACTGAGAATGCCACCTATCCATCACTAGAGATCAGCGGTGACATCACTGAGAATGCCGCCTATCCATCACCAGAGATCAGCGGTGACATCACTGAGAATGCCGCCTATCCATCACTAGAGATCAGCGGTGACATCACTGAGAATGCCGCCTATCCATCACCAGAGATCAGCGGTGACATCACTGAGAATGCCGCCTATCCATCACTAGAGATCAGCGGTGACATCACTGAGAATGCCGCCTATCCATCACTAGAGATCAGCGGTGACATCACTGAGAATGCCGCCTATCCATCACCAGAGATCAGCGGTGACATCACTGAGAATGCCGCCTATCCATCACTAGAGATCAGCGGTGACATCACTGAGAATGCCACCTATCCATCACTAGAGATCAGCGGTGACATCACTGAGAATGCCGCCTATCCATCACTAGAGATCAGAGGTGACATCACTGAGAATGCCGCCTATCCATCACTAGAGATCAGCGGTGACATCACTGAGAATGCCTCCTATCCATCACCAGAGATCAGCGGTGACATCACTGAGAATGCCGCCTATCCATCACTAGAGATCAGCGGTGACATCACTGAGAATGCCGCCTATCCATCACTAGAGATCAGCGGTGACATCACTGAGAATGCCTCCTATCCATCACTAGAGATCAGCGGTGACATCACTGAGAATGCCGCCTATCCATCACCAGAGATCAGCGGTGACATCACTGAGAATGCCGCCTATCCATCACTAGAGATCAGAGGTGACATCACTGAGAATGCCGCCTATCCATCACTAGAGATCAGCGGTGACATCACTGAGAATGCCGCCTATCCATCACTAGAGATCAGCGGTGACATCACTGAGAATGCCGCCTATCCATCACCAGAGATCAGAGGTGACATCACTGAGAATGCCGCCTATCCATCATCAGGGATCAGCGGTGACATCACTGAGAATGCCTCCTATCCATCATCAGGGATCAGCGGTGACATCACTGAGAATGACACCTATCCATCATCAGGGATCAGCTGTGACATCACTGAGAATGCCACCTATCCATCACCAGAGATCAGCGGTGACATCACTGAGAATGCCTCCTATCCATCATCAGGGATCAGCTGTGACATCACTGAGAATGCCACCTATCCATCACCAGAGATCAGCGGTGACATCACTGAGAATGCCTCCTATCCATCATCAGGGATCAGCTGTGACATCACTGAGAATGCCTCCTATCCATCATCAGGGATCAGCTGTGACATCACTGAGAATGCCGCCTATCCATCACCAGAGATCAGTGGTGACATCACTGAGAATGCCGCCTATCCATCACTAGAGATCAGCGGTGACATCACTGAGAATGCCTCCTATCCATCATCAGGGATCAGCGGTGACATCACTGAGAATGCCTCCTATCCATCACCAGAGATCAGTGGTGACATCACTGAGAATGCCTCCTATCCATCACCAGAGATCAGCGGTGACATCACTGAGAATGCCTCCTATCCATCACTAGAGATCAGAGGTGACATCACTGAGAATGCCGCCTATCCATCACCAGAGATCAGAGGTGACATCACTGAGAATGCCGCCTATCCATCACTAGAGATCAGCGGTGACATCACTGAGAATGCCTCCTATCCATCATCAGGGATCAGCGGTGACTTCACTGAGAATGCCGCCTATCCATCACTAGAGATCAGCGGTGACATCACTGAGAATGCCTCCTATCCATCATCAGGGATCAGCTGTGACATCACTGAGAATGCCTCCTATCCATCACCAGAGATCAGCGGTGACATCACTGAGAATGCCGCCTATCCATCACTAGAGATCAGCGGTGACATCACTGAGAATGCCTCCTATCCATCATCAGGGATCAGCTGTGACATCACTGAGAATGCCTCCTATCCATCATCAGAGATCAGTGGTGACATCACTGAGAATGCCTCCTATCCATCACCAGAGATCAGTGGTGACATCACTGAGAATGCCGCCTATCCATCACCAGAGATCAGCGGTGACATCACTGAGAATGCCGCCTATCCATCACTAGAGATCAGCGGTGACATCACTGAGAATGCCTCCTATCCATCATCAGGGATCAGCTGTGACATCACTGAGAATGCCGCCTATCCATCATCAGGGATCAGCTGTGACATCACTGAGAATGCCGCCTATCCATCATCAGGGATCAGCTGTGACATCACTGAGAATGCCTCCTATCCATCACCAGAGATCAGTGGTGACATCACTGAGAATGCCGCCTATCCATCACTAGAGATCAGAGGTGACATCACTGAGAATGCCGCCTATCCATCACCAGAGATCAGCGGTGACATCACTGAGAATGCCGCCTATCCATCACTAGAGATCAGAGGTGACATCACTGAGAATGCCTCCTATCCATCACTAGAGATCAGAGGTGACATCACTGAGAATGCCTCCTATCCATCACCAGAGATCAGTGGTGACATCACTGAGAATGCCGCCTATCCATCACCAGAGATCAGTGGTGACATCACTGAGAATGCCGCCTATCCATCACCAGAGATCAGAGGTGACATCACTGAGAATGCCTCCTATCCATCACTAGAGATCAGAGGTGACATCACTGAGAATGCCTCCTATCCATCACTAGAGATCAGAGGTGACATCACTGAGAATGCCGCCTATCCATCACCAGAGATCAGAGGTGACATCACTGAGAATGCCGCCTATCCATCACCAGAGATCAGAGGTGACATCACTGAGAATGCCTCCTATCCATCACTAGAGATCAGCGGTGACATCACTGAGAATGCCGCCTATCCATCACTAGAGATCAGCGGTGACATCACTGAGAATGCCGCCTATCCATCACCAGAGATCAGAGGTGACATCACTGAGAATGCCGCCTATCCATCACTAGAGATCAGCGGTGACATCACTGAGAATGCCGCCTATCCATCACCAGAGATCAGAGGTGACATCACTGAGAATGCCTCCTATCCATCACCAGAGATCAGCGGTGACATCACTGAGAATGCCGCCTATCCATCACTAGAGATCAGCGGTGACATCACTGAGAATGCCGCCTATCCATCACCAGAGATCAGCAGTGACATCACTGAGAATGCCGCCTATCCATCACTAGAGATCAGCGGTGACATCACTGAGAATGCCGCCTATCCATCACCAGAGATCAGCGGTGACATCACTGAGAATGCCGCCTATCCATCACCAGAGATCAGCGGTGACATCACTGAGAATGCCGCCTATCCATCACCAGAGATCAGCGCTGACATTACTGAGAATGCCTCCTATCCATCACCAGAGATCAGCGGTGACATCACTGAGAATGCCGCCTATCCATCACCAGAGATCAGCGGTGACATCACTGAGAATGCCGCCTATCCATCACCAGAGATCAGCAGTGACATCACTGAGAATGCCTCCTATCCATCACCAGAGATCAGCAGTGACATCACTGAGAATGCCTCCTATCCATCACCAGAGATCAGCGGTGACATCACTGAGAATGCCTCCTATCCATCACCAGAGATCAGTGGTGACATCACTGAGAATGCCGCCTATCCATCACCAGAGATCAGCGGTGACATCACTGAGAATGCCGCCTATCCATCACCAGAGATCAGCGGTGACATCACTGAGAATGCCTCCTATCCATCACCAGAGATCAGCAGTGACATCACTGAGAATGCCGCCTATCCATCACCAGAGATCAGCAGTGACATCACTGAGAATGCCGCCTATCCATCACCAGAGATCAGCAGTGACATCACTGAGAATGCCTCCTATCCATCACTAGAGATCAGTGGTGACATCACTGAGAATGCTGCCTATCCATCACCAGAGATCAGTGGTGACATCACTGAGAATGCCGCCTATCCATCACCAGAGATCAGCGGTGACATGTACACTACATTCTGCTCTCTCTGCGGGATGAATCTATGGGCTGATTCCTGATATTGTAGAGATCCCTTCGCTTCGCGCTGCAGCTGCCGACCAGATATTATATAATTGTGAGCGGAATAATTCAAGATCCCCGACAACAGGATATCAATACCGGGCTGCTTATCCCGGCATTGCCCATGACTGCAGCTCTGGAGGTGACTGGAGGATAAGACATGATGTACCAGCAGAATAGTGACCGCAGCTCTGGAGGTGACTGGAGGATAAGACATGATGTAACAGCAGAATAGTGAGTGCAGCTCTGGAGGTGACTGGAGGATACATCATGATGTAACAGCAGAATAGTGACTGCAGCTCTGGAGGCGACTGAAGTATAAGACATGATGTAACAGCAGAATAGTGAGTGCAGCTCTGGAGGTGACTGGAGGATAAGACATGATGTAACAGCAGAATAGTGAGTGCAGCTCTGGAGGTGACTGGAGGATACATCATGATGTAACAGCAGAATAGTGACTGCAGCTCTGGAGGCGACTGAAGTATAAGACATGATGTAACAGCAGAATAGTGAGTGCAGCTCTTGAGGTGACTGGAGGATAAGACATGATGTAACAGCAGAATAGTGAGTGCAGCTCTGGAGGTGACTGGAGGATACATCATGATGTAACAGCAGAATAGTGACTGCAGCTCTGGAGGTGACTGGAGGATAAGACATGATGTAACAGCAGAATAGTGACTGCAGCTCTGGAGATGACTGGAGGATAATACATGATGTAACAGTAGAATAGTGACTGCAGCTCTGGAGGTGACTGGAGGATAAGACCTGATGTAACAGCAGAATAGTGAGTGCAGCTCTGGAGGTGACTGGAGGATAAGACATGATGTACCAGCAGAATAGTGAGTGCAGCTCTGGAGGTGACTGGAGGATAAGACATGATGTACCAGCAGAATAGTGACCGCAGCTCTGGAGGTGACTGGAGGATAAGACATGATGTAACAGCAGAATAGTGAGTGCAGCTCTGGAGGTGACTGGAGGATAAGACATGATGTAACAGCAGAATAGTGAGTGCAGCTCTGGAGGTGACTGGAGGATAAGACATGATGTAACAGCAGAATAGTGAGTGCAGCTCTGGAGGTGACTGGAGGATGTACATGGTTGCTTGCGTTACATGGACATTACATTTCTTTCTATAAATGGTTAATGTGGAGATTCCGGAGTATAACTGATGATGATGAAGATGCCGCGTCCTTCGGTGTCGCCCGCGTTACGCCCGCCCTGTGTACGTTCATCGCCCGCTCAGGGGCCTCGGATTTTCGGAAATGTCAGGTTTCCTCGTCTGAACGTCCGGCAGCTGCTGATGTTTGTAATACGGATGTTGTAGAATAAACAGGACTGGAAATACGGGGGTCCGAGAGCGTTTACTGGGGGGACGGCGAGGGAGAGACAAGCGGCAGAGATCGTATATACAGAAAGAAAGGAGCCCCCCGATCATAGAGCCGAGGCCCACCATCAGTCATGGATGCACTGCACAATCCAGGGAGGAGTAATATCTGTCCATCCTGAGCCTCCTGGTTCATGAACAGAATGTCGGATGCTCAGTGAAGACTGACACGTTTGACATCAGTTCTGGGATCTGTAATCACCCTCAATAGTAGGAGTGTAACATCTCACAGGTCATTAGACTTGGGGGGTTATTTTAGGGGGGGATCGGTGACGTCAGTGGCCCCGGCTCGCCCTCCTCTCGGTACTTTCCTGACCGCAGATGCGTCTGTTTCTTTCTCTCCGATCAACAGTCTATAAATTATATCCCGGCCTGCGGTGACGTCCCGGATGATGTACAGACAGTGGTCGTAAACCGTGGGGGGCGACCAGCTCAATCCGTGAGGGGCGAAGCGGCCAAGACCTGGAGCCGCAACAACCAGAACCTGCGGAGAACTCACACCTCAGCCCGGAGACCCCCAGAGATCTGACACCTCAGCCCGGAGACCCCCGGAGATCTGACACCTCAGCCCCGAGACCCCCGGAGCGCTGACAACTCAGCCCCGAGACCCCCGGAGATCTGAGAACTCTGCCCGGAGACCCCCGGATCTCTGACACCTCAGCCCCGAGACCCCCGAATCTCTGACACCTCAGCCCGAAGACCCCCAGAGATCTGACACCTCAGCCCAGAGGCCCCCGGAGATCTGACAACTCAGCCCGGAGATCTAACAACTCAGCCCGGAGACCCCCGGATCTCTGACACCTCAGCCCCTAGACCTCCGGATCTCTGACACCGCAGCCCGAAGACCCCCAGAAATCTGATACCTCAGCCGGGAGACCCCTGGAGCTCTGACAACTCAGCCTGGAGACCCCCGGATCTCTGACACCTCAGCCCGAAGACCCCCAGAAATCTGATACCTCAGCCCGGAGACCCCCGGAGCTCTGACACCTCAGCCCGGAGACCCCCGGAGATCTGACACCTCAGCCAGGAGACCCCCGGAGATCTGACAACTGAGCCCCGACACCCCCGGATATCTGACACCTCAGCCCGGAGACCCCCGGAGATCTGAGAACTCAGCCCCGAGACCCCCGGAGATCTGACACCTGAGCCCCGAGACCCCCGGAGATCTGACACCTGAGCCCCGAGACCCCCGGAGATCTGACACCTCAGCCCCGAGACCACCGGAGATCTGACACCTCAGCCCCGAGACCACCGGAGATCTGACACCTCAGCCCCGAGACCCCCGGAGATCTGACACCTCAGCCCCGAGACCCCGGAGCTCTGACACCTCAGCCCCGAGACCCCGGAGCTGCGCCATCTTTAATATACGGGGGCGTCCTATACATTGCACATCAGTGGCTAGATCAGATATCATCTTGTGCAGAATGAAATATGGCGCCGGCCCTGATAACTACAAAACATCAACCGGAAGACACAGAGAATGGCGACTACTCACTGACAGCAGAGACAGGAGAAGGGGGCCCTCTGCTCAGTCAGTGGCATCTCTGCCCTCCCTCCAGCGGACCCTCTGCTCAGTACGTGGCATCTCTGCCCTCCCTCCAGCGGACCCTCTGCTCAGTACGTGGCATCTCTGCCCTCCCTCCAGCGGACCCTCTGCTCAGTACGTAGCATCTCTGCACTCCCTCCAGCGGACCCTCTGCTCAGTACGTGGCACCTCTGCCCTCTCTCCAGCGGACCCTCTGCTCTGTACGTGGCATCTCTGCCCTCCCTCCAGCAGACCCTCTGCTCAGTACGTGGCATCTCTGCCCTCTCTCCAGCGGACCCTCTGCTCAGTACGTGGCACCTCTGCCCTCCCTCCAGCGGACCCTCTGCTCAGTACGTGGCATCTCTGCACTCCCTCCAGAGGACCCTCTTCTCAGTACGTGGCATCTCTGCCCTCCCTCCAGCGGACCCTCTGCTCAGTAGGTGGCATCTCTGCACTCCCTCCAGCGGACCCTCTGCTCAGTACGTGGCATCTCTGCCCTCCTTCCTGCGGACCCTCTGCTCAGTACGTGGCATCTCTGCCCTCCCTCCAGCGGACCCTCTACTCAGTACGTGGCATCTCTGCCCTCCCTCCAGCGGACCCTCTGCTCATTATGTGGCATCTCTGCCCTCCCTCCAGCGGACCCTCTGCTCAGTACGTGGCATCTCTGCTCTCCCTCCAGCGGACCTTCTGCTCATTATGTGGCATTTCTGCCCTCCCTCCAGCGGACCCTCTGCTCAGTACGTGGCATCTCTGCCCTCCCTCCAGCGGACCCTCTGCTCATTATGTGGCATCTCTGCCCTCCCTCCAGCGGACCCTCTGCTCAGTACGTGGCATCTTTGCCCTCCCTCCAGCGGACCCTCTGCTCAGTACGTGGCATCTCTGCTCTCCCTCCAGCGGACCCTCTGCTCAGTACGTGGCATCTCTGCTCTCCCTCCAGCAGACCCTCTGCTCAGTACGTGGCACCTCTGCCCTCCCTCCAGCGGACTCTCTGCTCAGTACGTGGCATCTCTGCCCTCCCTCCTGCGGACCCTCTGCTCAGTACGTGGCATCTCTGCCCTCCCTCCAGCGGACCCTCTGCTCAGTACGTGGCATCTCTGCCCTCCCTCCAGCGAACCCTCTCCTCAGTACGTGGCATCTCTGCCCTCCCTCCTGCGGACCCTCTGCTCAGTACGTGGCATCTCTGCCCTCCCTCCAGCGGACCCTCTGCTCAGTACGTGGCATCTCTGCCCTCCCTCCTGCGGACTCTCTGCTCAGTACGTGGCATCTTTGCCCTCCCTCCAGCGGACCCTCTGTTCAGTACGTGGCATCTCTGCCCTCCCTCCAGCGGACCCTCTGTTCAGTACGTGGCATCTCTGCCCTCCCTCCAGCGGACCCTCCGTTCAGTACGTGGTATCTCTGCACTCCCTCCTGCGGACCCTCTGCTCAGTATGTGGCATCTCTGCACTCCCTCCTGCGGACCCTCTGCTCAGTATGTGGCATCTCTGCACTCCCTCCTGCGGACCCTCTGCTCAGTACGTGGCATCTCTGCCCTCCCTCCAGCGGACCCTCTGCTCAGTACAAGCAACCTCTGCCCTCCCTCCAGCGGACCCTCTGCTCAGTACGTGGCACCTCTGCCCTCCAGCGGACCCTCTGCTCAGTAGGTGGCACCTCTGCCCTCCCTCCAGCGGACCCTCTGCTCAGTAAGTGGTATCTATGCCCTCCCTCCAGCGGACCCTCTGCTCAGTACGTGGCATCTCTGCCCTCCCTCCAGCGGACCCTCTGCTCAGTACGTGGCATCTCTGCCCTCCCTCCAGCGGACCCTCTGCTCAGTACGTGGCACCTCTGCCCTCCCTCCAGCGGACCCTCTGTTCAGTACGTGGCATCTCTGCCCTCCCCCCAGCGGACCCTCTGTTCAGTACGTGGCATCTCTGCCCTCCCTCCAGCGGACCCTTTGCTCAGTTCGTGGCATCTCTGCCCTCCCTCCAGCGAACCCTCTGTTCAGTACGTGGCATCTCTGCCCTCCCTCCAGCGGACCCTCTGCTCAGTACGTGGCATCTCTGCACTCCCTCCAGCGGACCCTCTGCTCAGTACGTGGCATCTCTGCCCTCCCTCCAGCGGACCCTCTGCTCAGTACGTGGCACCTCTGCCCTCCCTCCAGCGGACCTTCTGCTCAGTACGTGGCACCTCTGCCCTCTCTCCAGCGGACCCTCTGCTCTGTGACATCTCTGCCCTCCCTCCAGCGGACCCTCTGCTCAGTACGTGGCATCTCTGCACTCCCTCCAGAGGACCCTCTGCTCAGTACGTGGCATCTCTTCCCTCCCTCCAGTGGACCCCCTGCTCAGTAAGTGGTATCTATGCCCTCCCTCCAGCGGACCCTCTGCTCAGTAAGTGGTATCTCTGCCCTCCCTCCAGCGGACCCTCTGCTCAGTACGTGGCATCTCTGCCCTCCCTCCAGCGGACCCTCTGCTCAGTACGTGGCACCTCTGCCCTCCCTCCAGCGGACCCTCTGTTCAGTACGTGGCATCTCTGCCCTCCCTCCAGCGGACACTCTGCTCAGTACGTGGCATCTCTGCCATCCCTCCAGCGGACCCTCTGCTCAGTAAGTGGTATCTATGCCCTCCCTCCAGCGGACCCTCTGCTCAGTACGTGGCACCTCTGCCCTCCCTCCAGCGGACCCTCTGTTCAGTACGTGGCATCTCTGCCCTCCCTCCAGCGGACCCTCTGCTCAGTACGTGACATCTCTGCCCTCCCTATAGCGGACCCTCTGCTCAGTACGTGGCACCTCTGCCCTCCCTCCAGTGGACCCTCTGCTCAGTACGTGGCACCTCTGCCCTCCCTCCTGCGGACTATCTGCTCAGTACGTGGCACCTCTGCCCTCCCTCCAGCGGACCCTCTGCTCAGTACGTGGCATCTCTGCACTCCCTCCAGCAGACCCTCTGCTCAGTACGTGGCATCTTTGCCCTCCCTCCAGCGGACCCTCTGCTCAGTACGTGGCACCTCTGCCCTCTCTCCAGCGGACCCTCTGCTCAGTACGTGGCACCTCTGCCCTCCCTCCTGCGGACCCTCTGCTCAGTATGTGGCACCTCTGCCCTCCCTCCAGCGGACCCTCTGCTCAGTACGTGGCATCTCTGTACTCCCTCCAGCAGACCCTCTGCTCAGTACGTGGCATCTCTGCCCTCCCTCCTGCGGACCTTCTGCTCAGTACGTGGCACCTCTGCCCTCTCTCCAGCGGACCCTCTGCTCTGTGACATCTCTGCCCTCCCTCCAGCGGACCCTTTGCTCAGTACGTGGCATCTCTGCTCTCCCTCCAGCGGACCCTCTGCTCAGTACGTGGCATCTCTGCCCTCCCTCCAGCGGACCCTCTGCTCAGTACGGGGCACCTCTGCCCTCCCTCCAGCGGACCCTCTGCTCAGTACGTGGCACCTCTGCCCTCCCTCCAGCGGACCCTCTGCTCAGTACGTGGCATCTCTGCACTCCCTCCAGAGGACTCTCTGCTCAGTACGTGGCATCTCTGCCCTCCCTCCAGCGGACCCTCTGCTCAGTAAGTGGTATCTATGCCCTCCCTCCAGCGGACCCTCTGCTCAGTACGTGGCATCTCTGCCCTCCCTCCAGCGGACCCTCTGCTCAGTAAGTGGTATCTATGCCCTCCCTCCAGCTGACCCTCTGCTCAGTAAGTGGTATCTATGCCCTCCCTCCAGCGGACCCTCTGCTCAGTACGTGGCACCTCTGCCCTCCCTCCAGCAGACCCTCTGTTCAGTATGTGGCATCTCTGCCCTCCCTCCAGCGGACCCTCTGCTCAGTAAGTGGTATCTATGCCCTCCCTCCAGCGGACCCTCTGCTCAGTAAGTGGCATCTATGCCCTCCCTCCAGCGGACCCTCTGCTCAGTACGTGGCACCTCTGCCCTCCCTCCAGCGGACCCTCTGTTCAGTACGTGGCATCTCTGCCCTCCCTCCAGCGGACCCTCTGCTCAGTACGTGGCATCTCTGCCCTCCCTCCAGCGGACCCTCTCCTCAGTACGTGGCACCTCTGCCCTCCCTCCTGCGGACCCTCTGCTCAGTACGTGGCACCTCTGCACTCCCTCCAGCGGACCCTCTGCTCAGTACGTGGCATCTCTGCACGCCCTCCAGCGGACCCTCTGCTCAGTACGTGGCATCTCTGCGCTCCCTCCAGTGGACCCTCTGCTCAGTACGTGGCACCTCAGCCCTTCCTCCAGCGGACTCTCTGCTCAGTACGTGGCATCTCTGCACTCCCTCCAGCGGACCCTCTGCTCAGTACGTGGCATCTCTGCCCTCCCTCCAGCGGACCCTCTGCTCAGTACGTGGCATCTCTGCCCTCCCTCCAGCGGACCCTCTGCTCAGTACGTAGCATCTCTGCCCTCCCTCCAGTGGACCCTCTGCTCAGTACGTGGCATCTCTGCGCTCCCTCCAGCGGACCCTCTGCTCAGTACGTGGCATCTCTGCTCTCCCTCCAGCGGACCCTCTGCTCAGTACGTAGCATCTCTGCCCTCCCTCCAGCGGACCCTCTGCTCAGTACGTGACACCTCTGCCCTCCCTCCAGCGGACCCTCTGCTCAGTACGTGGCATCTCTGCCCTCCCTCCAGCGGACCCTCTGCTCAGTACGTGGCATCTCTGCACTCCCTCCAGCGGACCCTCTGCTCAGTACGTGGCATCTCTGCCCTCCCTCCAGCGGACCCTCTGCTCAGTACGTGGCACCTCTGCCCTCCCTCCAGCGGACCTTCTGCTCAGTACGTGGCACCTCTGCCCTCTCTCCAGCGGACCCTCTGCTCTGTGACATCTCTGCCCTCCCTCCAGCGGACCCTCTGCTCAGTACGTGGCATCTCTGCACTCCCTCCAGAGGACCCTCTGCTCAGTACGTGGCATCTCTTCCCTCCCTCCAGTGGACCCCCTGCTCAGTAAGTGGTATCTATGCCCTCCCTCCAGCGGACCCTCTGCTCAGTAAGTGGTATCTCTGCCCTCCCTCCAGCGGACCCTCTGCTCAGTACGTGGCATCTCTGCCCTCCCTCCAGCGGACCCTCTGCTCAGTACGTGGCACCTCTGCCCTCCCTCCAGCGGACCCTCTGTTCAGTACGTGGCATCTCTGCCCTCCCTCCAGCGGACACTCTGCTCAGTACGTGGCATCTCTGCCATCCCTCCAGCGGACCCTCTGCTCAGTAAGTGGTATCTATGCCCTCCCTCCAGCGGACCCTCTGCTCAGTACGTGGCACCTCTGCCCTCCCTCCAGCGGACCCTCTGTTCAGTACGTGGCATCTCTGCCCTCCCTCCAGCGGACCCTCTGCTCAGTACGTGACATCTCTGCCCTCCCTATAGCGGACCCTCTGCTCAGTACGTGGCACCTCTGCCCTCCCTCCAGTGGACCCTCTGCTCAGTACGTGGCACCTCTGCCCTCCCTCCTGCGGACTATCTGCTCAGTACGTGGCACCTCTGCCCTCCCTCCAGCGGACCCTCTGCTCAGTACGTGGCATCTCTGCACTCCCTCCAGCAGACCCTCTGCTCAGTACGTGGCATCTTTGCCCTCCCTCCAGCGGACCCTCTGCTCAGTACGTGGCACCTCTGCCCTCTCTCCAGCGGACCCTCTGCTCAGTACGTGGCACCTCTGCCCTCCCTCCTGCGGACCCTCTGCTCAGTATGTGGCACCTCTGCCCTCCCTCCAGCGGACCCTCTGCTCAGTACGTGGCATCTCTGTACTCCCTCCAGCAGACCCTCTGCTCAGTACGTGGCATCTCTGCCCTCCCTCCTGCGGACCTTCTGCTCAGTACGTGGCACCTCTGCCCTCTCTCCAGCGGACCCTCTGCTCTGTGACATCTCTGCCCTCCCTCCAGCGGACCCTTTGCTCAGTACGTGGCATCTCTGCTCTCCCTCCAGCGGACCCTCTGCTCAGTACGTGGCATCTCTGCCCTCCCTCCAGCGGACCCTCTGCTCAGTACGGGGCACCTCTGCCCTCCCTCCAGCGGACCCTCTGCTCAGTACGTGGCACCTCTGCCCTCCCTCCAGCGGACCCTCTGCTCAGTACGTGGCATCTCTGCACTCCCTCCAGAGGACTCTCTGCTCAGTACGTGGCATCTCTGCCCTCCCTCCAGCGGACCCTCTGCTCAGTAAGTGGTATCTATGCCCTCCCTCCAGCGGACCCTCTGCTCAGTACGTGGCATCTCTGCCCTCCCTCCAGCGGACCCTCTGCTCAGTAAGTGGTATCTATGCCCTCCCTCCAGCGGACCCTCTGCTCAGTAAGTGGTATCTATGCCCTCCCTCCAGCGGACCCTCTGCTCAGTACGTGGCACCTCTGCCCTCCCTCCAGCAGACCCTCTGTTCAGTATGTGGCATCTCTGCCCTCCCTCCAGCGGACCCTCTGCTCAGTAAGTGGTATCTATGCCCTCCCTCCAGCGGACCCTCTGCTCAGTAAGTGGCATCTATGCCCTCCCTCCAGCGGACCCTCTGCTCAGTACGTGGCACCTCTGCCCTCCCTCCAGCGGACCCTCTGTTCAGTACGTGGCATCTCTGCCCTCCCTCCAGCGGACCCTCTGCTCAGTACGTGGCATCTCTGCCCTCCCTCCAGCGGACCCTCTCCTCAGTACGTGGCACCTCTGCCCTCCCTCCTGCGGACCCTCTGCTCAGTACGTGGCACCTCTGCACTCCCTCCAGCGGACCCTCTGCTCAGTACGTGGCATCTCTGCACGCCCTCCAGCGGACCCTCTGCTCAGTACGTGGCATCTCTGCGCTCCCTCCAGTGGACCCTCTGCTCAGTACGTGGCACCTCAGCCCTTCCTCCAGCGGACTCTCTGCTCAGTACGTGGCATCTCTGCACTCCCTCCAGCGGACCCTCTGCTCAGTACGTGGTATCTCTGCCCTCCCTCCAGCGGACCCTCTGCTCAGTACGTGGCATCTCTGCCCTCCCTCCAGCGGACCCTCTGCTCAGTACGTAGCATCTCTGCCCTCCCTCCAGTGGACCCTCTGCTCAGTACGTGGCATCTCTGCGCTCCCTCCAGCGGACCCTCTGCTCAGTACGTGGCATCTCTGCTCTCCCTCCAGCGGACCCTCTGCTCAGTACGTAGCATCTCTGCCCTCCCTCCAGCGGACCCTCTGCTCAGTACGTGACACCTCTGCCCTCCCTCCAGCGGACATTCTGCTCAGTACGTGGCATCTCTGTTCTCCCTCCAGCGGACCCTCTGCTCAGTACGTGACACCTCTGATCTCCCTCCAGCGGACCCTCTGCTCAGTACGTGGCATCTCTGCTCTCCCTCCAGCGGACCCTCTGCTCATTATGTGGCATCTCTGCCCTCCCTCCAGCGGACCCTCTGCTCAGTACGTGGCATCTCTGCCCTCCCTCCAGCGGACCCTCTGCTCAGTACGTGGCATCTCTGCCCTCCCTCCAGCGGACCCTCTGCTCAGTACGTGGCATCTCTGCCCTCCCTCCAGCGGACCCTCTGCTCAGTACGTGGCATCTCTGCCCTCCCTCCAGCGGACCCTCTGCTCAGTACGTGGCATCTCTGCCCTCCCTCCAGCGGACCCTCTGCTCAGTACGTGGCATCTCTGCTCTCCCTCCAGCGGACCCTCTGCTCAGTACGTGGCATCTCTGCTCTCCCTCCAGCGGACCCTCTGCTCAGTACGTAGCATCTCTGCCCTCCCTCCAGCGGACCCTCTGCTCAGTACGTGACACCTCTGCCCTCCCTCCAGCGGACCCTCTGCTCAGTACGTGGCATCTCTGTTCTCCCTCCAGCGGACCCTCTGCTCAGTACGTGACACCTCTGATCTCCCTCCAGCGGACCCTCTGCTCAGTACGTGGCATCTCTGCTCTCCCTCCAGCGGACCCTCTGCTCATTATGTGGCATCTCTGCCCTCCCTCCAGCGGACCCTCTGCTCAGTACGTGGCATCTCTGCCCTCCCTCCAGCGGACCCTCTGCTCAGTACGTGGCATCTCTGCCCTCCCTCCAGCGGACCCTCTGCTCAGTACGTGGCATCTCTGCCCTCCCTCCAGCGGACCCTCTGCTCAGTACGTGGCATCTCTGCCCTCCCTCCAGCGGACCCTCTGCTCAGTACGTGGCATCTCTGCCCTCCCTCCAGCGGACCCTCTGCTCAGTACGTGGCATCTCTGCTCTCCCTCCAGCGGACCCTCTGCTCAGTACGTGGCATCTCTGCTCTCCCTCCAGCGGACCCTCTGCTCAGTACGTGGCATCTCTGCTCTCCCTCCAGCGGACCCTCTCCTCAGTACGTGGCATCTCTGCACTCCCTCCAGAGGACCCTCTGCTCAGTACGTGGCATCTCTGCTCTCCCTCCAGCGGACCCTCTCCTCAGTACGTGGCATCTCTGCACTCCCTCCAGAGGACCCTCTGCACTCCCTCCTGCGGACCCTCTGCTCAGTACGTGGCATCTCTGCACTCCCTCCAGCGGACCCTCTGCTCAGTACGTGGCATCTCTGCCCTCCCTCCAGCGGACCCTCTGCTCAGTACGTGGCATCTCTGCCCTCCCTCCTGCGGACCCTCTGCTCAGTACGTGGCATTTCTGCCCTCCCTCCAGTGGACCCTCTGCTCAGTACGTGGCACCTCAGCCCTTCCTCCAGCGGACCCTCTGCTCAGTACGTGGCATCTCTGCACTCCCTCCAGCGGACCCTCTGCTCAGTACGTGGCATCTCTGCACTCCCTCCAGCGGACCCTCTGCTCAGTACGTGGCATTTCTGCCCTCCCTCCAGCGGACCCTCTGCTCAGTACGTAGCATCTCTGCCCTCCCTCCAGCGGACCCTCTGCTCAGTACGTAGCATCTCTGCCCTCCCTCCAGCGGACCCTCTGCTCAGTACGTGGCATCTCTGCGCTCCCTACAGCGGACCCTCTGCTCAGTACGTGACACCTCTGATCTCCCTCCAGCGGACCCTCTGCTCAGTACGTGGCATCTCTGCTCTCCCTCCAGCGGACCCTCTGCTCAGTACGTAGCATCTCTGCCCTCCCTCCAGCGGACCCTCTGCTCAGTACGTGACACCTCTGCCCTCCCTCCAGCGGACCCTCTGCTCAGTACGTGGCATCTCTGCTCTCCCTCCAGCGGACCCTCTGCTCAGTACGTGACACCTCTGATCTCCCTCCAGCGGACCCTCTGCTCAGTACGTGGCATCTCTGCCCTCCCTCCTGCGGACCCTCTGCTCAGTACGTGGCATTTCTGCCCTCCCTCCAGTGGACCCTCTGCTCAGTACGTGGCACCTCAGCCCTTCCTCCAGCGGACCCTCTGCTCAGTACGTGGCATCTCTGCACTCCCTCCAACGGACCCTCTGCTCAGTACGTGGCATCTCTGCACTCCCTCCAGCGGACCCTCTGCTCAGTACGTGGCATCTCTGCCCTCCCTCCAGCGGACCCTCTGCTCAGTACGTAGCATCTCTGCCCTCCCTCCAGCGGACCCTCTGCTCAGTACGTGGCATCTCTGCGCTCCCTCCAGCGGACCCTCTGCTCAGTACGTGGCATCTCTGCTCTCCCTCCAGCGGACCCTCTGATCAGTACGTAGCATCTCTGCCCTCCCTCCAGCGGACCCTCTGCTCAGTACGTGACACCTCTGCCCTCCCTCCAGCGGACCCTCTGCTCAGTACGTGGCATCTCTGCTCTCCCTCCAGCGGACCCTCTGCTCAGTACGTGACACCTCTGATCTCCCTCCAGCGGACCCTCTGCTCAGTACGTAGCATCTCTGCCCTCCCTCCAGCGGACCCTCTGCTCAGTACGTGGCATCTCTGCCCTCCCTCCAGCGGACCCTCTGCTCAGTACGTGGCATCTCTGCCCTCCCTCCAGCGGACCCTCTGCTCAGTACGTGGCATCTCTGCCCTCCCTCCAGCGGACCCTCTGCTCAGTACGTGGCATCTCTGCTCTCCCTCCAGCAGACCCTCTGTTCAGTACGTGGCATCTCTGCTCTCCCTCCAGCGGACCCTCTGCTCAGTACGTGGCATCTCTGCCCTCCCTCCAGCGGACCCTCTGCTCAGTACGTGGCATCTCTGCCCTCCCTCCAGCGGACCCTCTGCTCAGTACATGGCATCTCTGCTCTCCCTCCATCGGACCCTCTGCTCAGTACGTGGCATCTCTGCTCTCCCTCCAGCGGACCCTCTGCTCAGTACGTGGCATCTCCGCTCTCCCTCCAGCGGACCCTCTGCTCAGTACGTGGCATCTCTGCCCTCCCTCCAGCGGACCCTCTGCTCAGTACGTGGCTTCTCTGCCCTCCCTCCAGCGGACCCTCTGCTCAGTACGTGGCACCTCTGCCCTCCCTCCAGCGGACCCTCTGTTTAGTACGTGGCATCTCTGCCCTCCTTCCAGCGGACCCTCTGCTCAGTACGTGGCATCTCTGCCCTCCCTCCAGCGGACCCTCTGCTCAGTACGTGGCATCTCTGCTCTCCCTCCAGCGGACCCTCTGCTCAGTACGTGGCATCTCTGCCCTCCCTCCAGTGGACCCTCTGCTCAGTACGTGGCATCTCTGCTCTCCCTAAAGCGGACCCTCTGCTCAGTACGTGGCATCTCTGCCCTCCCTCCAGCGGACCCTCTGCTCAGTACGTGGCATCTCTGCCCTCCCTCCAGCGGACCCTCTGCTCAGTACGTGGCATCTCTGCTCTCCCTAAAGCGGACCCTCTGCTCAGTACGTGGCATCTCTGCCCTCCCTCCAGCGGACCCTCTGCTCATTATGTGGCATCTCTGCTCTCCCTCCAGCGGACCCTCTGCTCAGTACGTGGCACCTCTGCCCTCCCTCCAGCGGACCCTCTGCTCAGTACGTGGCATCTCTGCCCTCCCTCCAGCGGACCCTCTGCTCAGTACGTGGCATCTCTGCCCTCCCTCCAGCGGACCCTCTGCTCAGTACGTGGCATCTCTGCTCTCCCTCCAGCGGACCCTCTGCTCAGTACGTGGCATCTCTGCTCTCCCTCCAGCGGACCCTCTGCTCAGTACGTGGCATCTCTGCTCTCCCTCCAGCGGACCCTCTCCTCAGTACGTGGCATCTCTGCACTCCCTCCAGAGGACCCTCTGCTCAGTACGTGGCATCTCTGCTCTCCCTCCAGCGGACCCTCTCCTCAGTACGTGGCATCTCTGCACTCCCTCCAGAGGACCCTCTGCACTCCCTCCTGCGGACCCTCTGCTCAGTACGTGGCATCTCTGCACTCCCTCCAGCGGACCCTCTGCTCAGTACGTGGCATCTCTGCCCTCCCTCCAGCGGACCCTCTGCTCAGTACGTGGCATCTCTGCCCTCCCTCCTGCGGACCCTCTGCTCAGTACGTGGCATTTCTGCCCTCCCTCCAGTGGACCCTCTGCTCAGTACGTGGCACCTCAGCCCTTCCTCCAGCGGACCCTCTGCTCAGTACGTGGCATCTCTGCACTCCCTCCAGCGGACCCTCTGCTCAGTACGTGGCATCTCTGCACTCCCTCCAGCGGACCCTCTGCTCAGTACGTGGCATTTCTGCCCTCCCTCCAGCGGACCCTCTGCTCAGTACGTAGCATCTCTGCCCTCCCTCCAGCGGACCCTCTGCTCAGTACGTAGCATCTCTGCCCTCCCTCCAGCGGACCCTCTGCTCAGTACGTGGCATCTCTGCGCTCCCTACAGCGGACCCTCTGCTCAGTACGTGACACCTCTGATCTCCCTCCAGCGGACCCTCTGCTCAGTACGTGGCATCTCTGCTCTCCCTCCAGCGGACCCTCTGCTCAGTACGTAGCATCTCTGCCCTCCCTCCAGCGGACCCTCTGCTCAGTACGTGACACCTCTGCCCTCCCTCCAGCGGACCCTCTGCTCAGTACGTGGCATCTCTGCTCTCCCTCCAGCGGACCCTCTGCTCAGTACGTGACACCTCTGATCTCCCTCCAGCGGACCCTCTGCTCAGTACGTGGCATCTCTGCCCTCCCTCCTGCGGACCCTCTGCTCAGTACGTGGCATTTCTGCCCTCCCTCCAGTGGACCCTCTGCTCAGTACGTGGCACCTCAGCCCTTCCTCCAGCGGACCCTCTGCTCAGTACGTGGCATCTCTGCACTCCCTCCAACGGACCCTCTGCTCAGTACGTGGCATCTCTGCACTCCCTCCAGCGGACCCTCTGCTCAGTACGTGGCATCTCTGCCCTCCCTCCAGCGGACCCTCTGCTCAGTACGTAGCATCTCTGCCCTCCCTCCAGCGGACCCTCTGCTCAGTACGTGGCATCTCTGCGCTCCATCCAGCGGACCCTCTGCTCAGTACGTGGCATCTCTGCTCTCCCTCCAGCGGACCCTCTGCTCAGTACGTAGCATCTCTGCCCTCCCTCCAGCGGACCCTCTGCTCAGTACGTGACACCTCTGCCCTCCCTCCAGCGGACCCTCTGCTCAGTACGTGGCATCTCTGCTCTCCCTCCAGCGGACCCTCTGCTCAGTACGTGACACCTCTGATCTCCCTCCAGCGGACCCTCTGCTCAGTACGTAGCATCTCTGCCCTCCCTCCAGCGGACCCTCTGCTCAGTACGTGGCATCTCTGCCCTCCCTCCAGCGGACCCTCTGCTCAGTACGTGGCATCTCTGCCCTCCCTCCATCGGACCCTCTGCTCAGTACGTGGCATCTCTGCCCTCCCTCCAGCGGACCCTCTGCTCAGTACGTGGCATCTCTGCTCTCCCTCCAGCAGACCCTCTGTTCAGTACGTGGCATCTCTGCTCTCCCTCCAGCGGACCCTCTGCTCAGTACGTGGCATCTCTGCCCTCCCTCCAGCGGACCCTCTGCTCAGTACGTGGCATCTCTGCCCTCCCTCCAGCGGACCCTCTGCTCAGTACATGGCATCTCTGCTCTCCCTCCATCGGACCCTCTGCTCAGTACGTGGCATCTCTGCTCTCCCTCCAGCGGACCCTCTGCTCAGTACGTGGCATCTCCGCTCTCCCTCCAGCGGACCCTCTGCTCAGTACGTGGCATCTCTGCCCTCCCTCCAGCGGACCCTCTGCTCAGTACGTGGCACCTCTGCCCTCCCTCCAGCGGACCCTCTGTTCAGTACGTGGCATCTCTGCCCTCCTTCCAGCGGACCCTCTGCTCAGTACGTGGCATCTCTGCCCTCCCTCCAGCGGACCCTCTGCTCAGTACGTGGCATCTCTGCTCTCCCTCCAGCGGACCCTCTGCTCAGTACGTGGCATCTCTGCCCTCCCTCCAGTGGACCCTCTGCTCAGTACGTGGCATCTCTGCTCTCCCTAAAGCGGACCCTCTGCTCAGTACGTGGCATCTCTGCCCTCCCTCCAGCGGACCCTCTGCTCAGTACGTGGCATCTCTGCCCTCCCTCCAGCGGACCCTCTGCTCAGTACGTGGCATCTCTGCTCTCCCTAAAGCGGACCCTCTGCTCAGTACGTGGCATCTCTGCCCTCCCTCCAGCGGACCCTCTGCTCATTATGTGGCATCTCTGCTCTCCCTCCAGCGGACCCTCTGCTCAGTACGTGGCACCTCTGCCCTCCCTCCAGCGGACCCTCTGCTCAGTACGTGGCATCTCTGCTCTCCCTCCAGCGGACCCTCTGCTCAGTACGTGGCATCTCTGCCCTCCCTCCAGCGGACCCTCTGCTCAGTACGTGGCACCTCTGCCCTCCCTCCAGCGGACCCTCTGCTCAGTACGTGGCACCTCTGCCCTCCCTCCAGCGAACCCTCTGCTCAGTACGTGGCATCTCTATCCTCCCTCCAGGGGACCCTCTGCTCAGTACGTGGCATCTCTGCCCTCCCTCCAGCGGACCCTCTGCTCAGTACGTGGCATCCCTGCCCTCCCTCCAGCGGACCCTCTGCTCAGTACGTGGCATCTCTGCCCTCCCTCCAGCGGACCCTCTGTTCAGTACGTGGCACCTCTGCCCTCCCTCCAGCGGACCCTCTGCTCAGTACGTGGCATCCCTGCCCTCCCTCCAGCGGACCCTCTGCTCAGTACGTGGCACCTCTGCCCTCCCTCCAGCGGACCCTCTGTTCAGTACGTGGCACCTCTGCCCTCCCTCCAGCGGACCCTCTGCTCAGTACGTGGCATCCCTGCCCTCCCTCCAGCGGACCCTCTGCTCAGTACGTGGCATCTCTGCACTCCCTCCAGCGGACCCTCTGCTCAGTACGTGGCACCTCTGCCCTCCCTCCAGCGGACCCTCTGCTCAGTACGTGGCACCTCTGCCCTCCCTCCAGCGGACCCTCTGCTCAGTACGTGGCACCTCTGCCCTCCCTCCAGCGGACCCTCTGCTCAGTACGTGGCATCTCTGCTCTCCCTCCAGCGGACCCTCTGCTCAGTACGTGGCATCTCTGCCCTCCCTCCAGCGGACCCTCTGCTCAGTACGTGGCACCTCTGCCCTCCCTCCAGCGGACCCTCTGCTCAGTACGTGGCACCTCTGCCCTCCCTCCAGCGGACCCTCTGCTCAGTACGTGGCATCTCTGCTCTCCCTCCAGCGGACCCTCTGCTCAGTACGTGGCATCTCTGCTCTCCCTCCAGCGGACCCTCTGCTCAGTACGTGGCACCTCTGCCCTCCCTCCAGCGGACCCTCTCCTCAGTACGTGGCATCTCTGCACTCCCTCCAGAGGACCCTCTGCTCAGTACGTGGCATCTCTGCTCTCCCTCCAGCGGACCCTCTGCTCAGTACGTGGCATCTCTGCACTCCCTCCTGCGGACCCTCTGCTCAGTACGTGGCATCTCTGCCCTCCCTCCAGCGGACCCTCTGTTCAGTACGTGGCATCTCTGCCCTCCCTCCAGCGGACCCTCTGCTCAGTACGTGGCACCTCTGCCCTCCTTCCAGCGGACCCTCTGCTCAGTACGTGGCACCTCTGCCCTCCCTCCAGCGGACCCTCTGCTCAGTACGTGGCACCTCTGCCCTCCCTCCAGCGGACCATCTGCTCAGTACGTGGCACCTCTGCCCTCCCTCCAGCGGACCCTCTGCTCAGTACGTGGCATCTCTGCTCTCCCTCCAGCGGACCCTCTGCTCAGTACGTGGCATCTCTGCTCTCCCTCCAGCGGACCCTCTCCTCAGTACGTGGCATCTCTGCCCTCCCTCCAGCGGACCCTCTGCTCAGTACGTGGCATCTCTGCCCTCCCTCCAGCGGACCCTCTGCTCAGTATGTGGCATCTCTGCTCTCCCTCCAGCAGACCCTCTGCTCAGTACGTGGCATCTCTGCCCTCCCTCCAGCGGACCCTCTGCTCAGTACGTGGCATCTCTATCCTCCCTCCAGGGGACCCTCTGCTCAGTACGTGGCATCTCTGCTCTCCCTCCAGCGGACCCTCTGCTCAGTACGTGACACCTCTGATCTCCCTCCAGCGGACTCTCTGCTCAGTACGTGGCATCTCTGCTCTCCCTCCAGCGGACCCTCTGCTCAGTACGTGGCATCTCTGCCCTCCCTCCAGCGGACCCTCTGCTCAGTACGTGGCATCTCTGCCCTCCCTCCAGCGGACCCTCTGCTCAGTACGTGGCATCTCTGCTCTCCCTCCAGCGGACCCTCTGCTCAGTACGTGGCATCTCTGCTCTCCCTCCAGCGGACCCTCTGCTCAGTACGTGGCATCTCTGCTCTCCCTCCAGCGGACCCTCTGCTCAGTACGTGGCATCTCTGCCCTCTCTCCAGCGGACCCTCTGCTCAGTACGTGGCATCTCTGCCCTCCCTCCAGCGGACCCTCTGCTCAGTACGTGGCATCTCTGCCCTCCCTCCAGCGGACCCTCTGCTCAGTACGTGGCATCTCTGCCCTCCCTCCAGCGGACCCTCTGCTCAGTACATGGCATCTCTGCCCTCCCTCCAGCGGACCCTCTGCTCAGTACGTGGCATCTCTGCCCTCCCTCCTGCGGACCCTCTGCTCAGTACGTGGCATTTCTGCCCTCCCTCCAGCGGACCCTCTGCTCAGTACGTGGCACCTCAGCCCTTCCTCCAGCGGACCCTCTGCTCAGTACGTGGCATCTCTGCTCTCCCTCCAGCGGACCCTCTGCTCAGTACGTGGCATCTCTGCACTCCCTCCAGCGGACCCTCTGCTCAGTACGTGGCATCTCTGCCCTCCCTCCAGCGGACCCTCTGCTCAGTACGTAGCATCTCTGCCCTCCCTCCAGCGGACCCTCTGCTCAGTACGTAGCATCTCTGCTCTCCCTCCAGCGGACCCTCTGCTCAGTACGTGGCATCTCTGCGCTCCCTCCAGCGGACCCTCTGCTCAGTACGTGGCATCTCTGCTCTCCCTCCAGCGGACCCTCTGCTCAGTACGTAGCATCTCTGCCCTCCCTCCAGCGGACCCTCTGCTCAGTACGTGACACCTCTGCCCTCCCTCCAGCGGACCCTCTGCTCAGTACGTGGCATCTCTGCTCTCCCTCCAGCGGACCCTCTGCTCAGTACGTGACACCTCTGATCTCCCTCCAGCGGACCCTCTGCTCAGTACGTAGCATCTCTGCCCTCCCTCCAGCGGACCCTCTGCTCAGTACGTGGCATCTCTGCCCTCCCTCCAGCGGACCCTCTGCTCAGTACGTGGCATCTCTGCCCTCCCTCCAGCGGACCCTCTGCTCAGTACGTGGCATCTCTGCCCTCCCTCCAGCGGACCCTCTGCTCAGTACGTGGCATCTCTGCCCTCCCTCCAGCGGACCCTCTGCTCAGTACGTGGCATCTCTGCTCTCCCTCCAGCGGACCCTCTGTTCAGTACGTGGCATCTCTGCTCTCCCTCCAGCGGACCCTCTGCTCAGTACGTGGCATCTCCGCTCTCCCTCCAGCGGACCCTCTGCTCAGTACGTGGCATCTCTGCCCTCCCTTCAGCGGACCCTCTGCTCAGTACGTGGCATCTCTGCCCTCCCTCCAGCGGACCCTCTGCTCAGTACGTGGCATCTCTGCTCTCCCTAAAGCGGACTCTCTGCTCAGTACGTGGCATCTCTGCCCTCCCTCCAGCGGACCCTCTGCTCATTATGTGGCATCTCTGCTCTCCCTCCAGCGGACCCTCTGCTCAGTACGTGGCACCTCTGCCCTCCCTCCAGCGGACCCTCTGCTCAGTACGTGGCATCTCTGCTCTCCCTCCAGCGGACCCTCTGCTCAGTACGTGGCATCTCTGCCCTCCCTCCAGCGGACCCTCTGCTCAGTACGTGGCACCTCTGCCCTCCCTCCAGCGGACCCTCTGCTCAGTACGTGGCACCTCTGCCCTCCCTCCAGCGAACCCTCTGCTCAGTACGTGGCATCTCTATCCTCCCTCCAGGGGACCCTCTGCTCAGTACGTGGCATCTCTGCCCTCCCTCCAGCGGACCCTCTGCTCAGTACGTGGCATCCCTGCCCTCCCTCCAGCGGACCCTCTGCTCAGTACGTGGCATCTCTGCCCTCCCTCCAGCGGACCCTCTGTTCAGTACGTGGCACCTCTGCCCTCCCTCCAGCGGACCCTCTGCTCAGTACGTGGCATCCCTGCCCTCCCTCCAGCGGACCCTCTGCTCAGTACGTGGCACCTCTGCCCTCCCTCCAGCGGACCCTCTGTTCAGTACGTGGCACCTCTGCCCTCCCTCCAGCGGACCCTCTGCTCAGTACGTGGCATCCCTGCCCTCCCTCCAGCGGACCCTCTGCTCAGTACGTGGCATCTCTGCACTCCCTCCAGCGGACCCTCTGCTCAGTACGTGGCACCTCTGCCCTCCCTCCAGCGGACCCTCTGCTCAGTACGTGGCACCTCTGCCCTCCCTCCAGCGGACCCTCTGCTCAGTACGTGGCACCTCTGCCCTCCCTCCAGCGGACCCTCTGCTCAGTACGTGGCATCTCTGCTCTCCCTCCAGCGGACCCTCTGCTCAGTACGTGGCATCTCTGCCCTCCCTCCAGCGGACCCTCTGCTCAGTACGTGGCACCTCTGCCCTCCCTCCAGCGGACCCTCTGCTCAGTACGTGGCACCTCTGCCCTCCCTCCAGCGGACCCTCTGCTCAGTACGTGGCATCTCTGCTCTCCCTCCAGCGGACCCTCTGCTCAGTACGTGGCATCTCTGCTCTCCCTCCAGCGGACCCTCTGCTCAGTACGTGGCACCTCTGCCCTCCCTCCAGCGGACCCTCTCCTCAGTACGTGGCATCTCTGCATTCCCTCCAGAGGACCCTCTGCTCAGTACGTGGCATCTCTGCTCTCCCTCCAGCGGACCCTCTGCTCAGTACGTGGCATCTCTGCACTCCCTCCTGCGGACCCTCTGCTCAGTACGTGGCATCTCTGCCCTCCCTCCAGCGGACCCTCTGTTCAGTACGTGGCATCTCTGCCCTCCCTCCAGCGGACCCTCTGCTCAGTACGTGGCACCTCTGCCCTCCTTCCAGCGGACCCTCTGCTCAGTACGTGGCACCTCTGCCCTCCCTCCAGCGGACCCTCTGCTCAGTAGGTGGCACCTCTGCCCTCCCTCCAGCGGACCATCTGCTCAGTACGTGGCACCTCTGCCCTCCCTCCAGCGGACCCTCTGCTCAGTACGTGGCATCTCTGCTCTCCCTCCAGCGGACCCTCTGCTCAGTACGTGGCATCTCTGCTCTCCCTCCAGCGGACCCTCTCCTCAGTACGTGGCATCTCTGCCCTCCCTCCAGCGGACCCTCTGCTCAGTACGTGGCATCTCTGCCCTCCCTCCAGCGGACCCTCTGCTCAGTATGTGGCATCTCTGCTCTCCCTCCAGCAGACCCTCTGCTCAGTACGTGGCATCTCTGCCCTCCCTCCAGCGGACCCTCTGCTCAGTACGTGGCATCTCTATCCTCCCTCCAGGGGACCCTCTGCTCAGTACGTGGCATCTCTGCTCTCCCTCCAGCGGACCCTCTGCTCAGTACGTGACACCTCTGATCTCCCTCCAGCAGACCCTCTGCTCAGTACGTGGCATCTCTGCTCTCCCTCCAGCGGACCCTCTGCTCAGTACGTGGCATCTCTGCCCTCCCTCCAGCGGACCCTCTGCTCAGTACGTGGCATCTCTGCCCTCCCTCCAGCGGACCCTCTGCTCAGTACGTGGCATCTCTGCTCTCCCTCCAGCGGACCCTCTGCTCAGTACGTGGCATCTCTGCTCTCCCTCCAGCGGACCCTCTGCTCAGTACGTGGCATCTCTGCTCTCCCTCCAGCGGACCCTCTGCTCAGTACGTGGCATCTCTGCCCTCCAGCGGACCCTCTGCTCAGTACGTGGCATCTCTGCCCTCCCTCCAGCGGACCCTCTGCTCAGTACGTGGCATCTCTGCCCTCCCTCCAGCGGACCCTCTGCTCAGTACGTGGCATCTCTGCTCTCCCTCCAGCGGACCCTCTGCTCAGTACGTGGCATCTCTGCCCTCCCTCCAGCGGACCCTCTGCTCAGTACGTGGCATCTCTGCCCTCCCTCCTGCGGACCCTCTGCTCAGTACGTGGCATTTCTGCCCTCCCTCCAGCGGACCCTCTGCTCAGTACGTGGCACCTCAGCCCTTCCTCCAGCGGACCCTCTGCTCAGTACGTGGCATCTCTGCTCTCCCTCCAGCGGACCCTCTGCTCAGTACGTGGCATCTCTGCACTCCCTCCAGCGGACCCTCTGCTCAGTACGTGGCATCTCTGCCCTCCCTCCAGCGGACCCTCTGCTCAGTACGTAGCATCTCTGCCCTCCCTCCAGCGGACCCTCTGCTCAGTACGTGGCATCTCTGCGCTCCCTCCAGCGGACCCTCTACTCAGTACGTGGCATCTCTGCTCTCCCTCCAGCGGACCCTCTGCTCAGTACGTAGCATCTCTGCCCTCCCTCCAGCGGACCCTCTGCTCAGTACGTGACACCTCTGCCCTCCCTCCAGCGGACCCTCTGCTCAGTACGTGGCATCTCTGCTCTCCCTCCAGCGGACCCTCTGCTCAGTACGTGACACCTTTGATCTCCCTCCAGCGGACCCTCTGCTCAGTACGTGGCATCTCTGCCCTCCCTCCTGCGGACCCTCTGCTCAGTACGTGGCATTTCTGCCCTCCCTCCAGTGGACCCTCTGCTCAGTACGTGGCACTTCAGCCCTTCCTCCAGCGGACCCTCTGCTCAGTACGTGGCATCTCTGCACTCCCTCCAGCGGACCCTCTGCTCAGTACGTGGCATCTCTGCACTCCCTCCAGCGGACCCTCTGCTCAGTACGTGGCATCTCTGCCCTCCCTCCAGCGGACCCTCTGCTCAGTACGTGGTGACGCGCCCCCTGGGACATATTCCTTTTTGAGGGGAATACCCGGCACCGGATCAGATGGGGGGGTTGTAGTCTCCGAGCGGCTGTGACCCGGTCCCGTGCCCAGGGCGTCAAGCTCAGTGTGATGTGGCAGTTCTACAGATGTTACTAAAGTTCTTTTGTGTCGACTACGCCACCCGTTGTGATGCGGTCACTGTGGCCGCCGCTGCAGCAGGGTCCGCTGAGGCTGATGGTGGGTGCGCAGCTTGGTGAGATAACCCCCAACGGGAGGGGTATAGCCTCAGAGGGGACAGTTGCAGAGGATGGGGGTTGTGGTGGTACAGTGCAGACGGCAGTGAAGACAGAGTCGGGTTGTGCAGTTAAGGGTGTTTACTTACTGCAGATGTTGTACTGGTCACTCCAGCTGCTAGTGACCACCCGAGCCGTGCTGCGTCCACCAGGTCCTGGATCCAGCCAACCCCCAAACAAGTCCGGAGCGTGGCCCTGAGCTCTCCTTCTGTCCTTTCTTCAGCCGTCCCCACCAGTGATCCACCTAGGTCCAGCTCCCTCGGGCCTTCTGTTGGGACACCCTTGGCCCTGGGTTCCCTGACCCTTCATGTGGTGTGCCTTCGGGGTGAATGTAGTGGGTGACCGTGACAGACACTGCCCACGGTCTCCGGTCTCTGGCTGGGGATTGTTTTTACCCCCACCAGCTTGGGTTCCGGTACCCTGATGCTGACTCCTCACCCAGTGCTCTGATTTGGGTTCTTGGGTCCCTTCTCTTCTGTGCTCTGGGTCTTTCTCTTTTCTCCTCTCTCACTCTGGGTCTTGGTCTTTCTTCTCTCCTCTCCTAACTTGTTTTCTGCAGCTGATCCTCTCTGCATCTGACTCTCTGCGTCTGACCCTGATCTTTGATGGTGCCCACCTTATATACACCCTCTATGTGTGAGCTCAGGTGACCAGCACCCAATGAGCTCCTATCTTTACCCAGGCTGCTCCCCCTATCTGCCCCTACACTACTTGGGATGTACCACCCCCCTCCCACTCCAGCCAGGAACAGACTCGGTCGTACCTGCACATTTCTAAGTGGGAGTACCGTCGGCCTGTTCCTCGGAAATGGGATGTATGTAGTGCATGCAGCCTACCGAGCTCAGTTCCACACTCCATCCTTACCCGGGAGTGGAATATCACACCTCTGGGTTGAGGTGCAATACCCCTGTAGCAGCCGAATCCTCAGGGTGCTACATTCCCCCCTGGTAAATCACAGCACGTCCTCGGGCTGTAAGACATAAAACACCAAACATACATTTTTTTTTTTCATAAACATAAACATATAAAACATCATATAAAACTTTTCATATAAACATTCTCGTAGTCGTTTCTTGTTTCAGGTTCCTCCTCCGGACACTGTGCAACGTGTGTCCGGGAAAAGTGCGACAGTCTCTTAGAAAAACTGGTTTTCCTATAAAACCGGTAGGGGGCGCTTTAGGACGCGCAACTATATACAGGGGAAGTTGGCCGCTCTCAGTCCTCGGCCAGGTAGAGGGAAGGGAATGGCTGCTCACAGTCCTCAGCCTGTGGGATTAAGGGGTTAACGGGTAAACAGTTCACACTTGCTGGTCCCAACGGGGACTATATATATATGTATCAACAGTTTCTTTGGTACCCGGTCGGGTAACTATTTACATCACTTGCTCTGCCGCACTCAACGGCGTCTTCCTCCTGCTCTTTGCTTACAGCTGGTTGTAACTTCAGACCCGTCCGGGTCCTCTTGCTCCTCCTCCTCGCACTGCAACTCCTCCTCCGTCAGGCGGTGTACGTGGAGGGCGTAAGGTCCTTTGGCACACTTGTGCCGGGTAAAGGTGACCTCGTCTCCGATGTAGAGGTCACGACCTCTGTGCCCCTCCGGCAGATGGGACTCCACGTCTCTGCGCGTGACAAAGACGTCGCCGGGGGTGTTGTTGTCTCTAATGAAGCCCCACCCATGCTGCTGGTTGAACTTGATCACTGTCCCGATGGTGCGGGGACAATGCGCTGCACGGGGGTCCCTCCTGGTCCGGCTCTTCTGCTCGGCACTCCGTATTTGGGCCTGTTGCTCTCGGACCCGCCTCTCTCTCCGCTCCCTTGCGAACTCCTCGAGCTGCTGTCGGCAACACTCAGCACGCTCCGCTGCAGCTGCCCTGGTTTCCTGAGTGAACCCCATTAGGTCTTCTCCGGTGGGGTCCCACTCAAATTGGGCTTCTTCCAAAGGAGGCGAGACCCGTGCCACGGGCTTCGGAGCCGGAATCAGGGGTTCATCCAGGGGTCTTAGTCTCTGCTGCCGTTCCAGCTCATGGTATCCTTCGGGCCAGATGAAGGGCCGCCCGTCCGGCCATGTGAGCTGGCTGAACAAGTCCTCCCCCAGGTGTGGCACCCTTGGTTTTACGGGCGCGGGCGCGGTGGTGGTGGCGCCCGGGTTGCCCAGGCCTTGCGGCCAGGCCTGGGGCACCTGGAAGGTGAAGGGCACCGTTAATACGGCGGCGCCCTGGGCTACCTGGCCTTGCGACCAGGCCGGAGGCTCCGCGGAGGTAGGGGGCGCTGTTGGTGATGCGGCGCCCGGGGGTACTAGGCCTTGCGACCAGGCTGGTGGTATTTCCTGCTTTGTCACGCTCCGGGTCGAGGCGCGTGACGTCACAGGGGTCGCTGCGGCGGCTTCCGGTCGGGGCCTAGTCCATAGCGGTGACATGGCGGCTACGGGCACGGCAGGGGGACTTTCGGGCTCTGCGACGGGGAGCTGGGGCAGGTGGGCGGTTTCACGGCTTGGGGTATAGGCGTCCCCTTTACCTGCCTCCATGCGTTCGGCTCCCTTCTCGGCGCCGTC
Source organism: Phyllobates terribilis (assembly GCF_046119375.1). NCBI lineage: Eukaryota > Metazoa > Chordata > Amphibia > Anura > Dendrobatidae > Phyllobates > Phyllobates terribilis. Next base: position 36,088,425 of record NW_027362774.1, on the reverse strand, counting down.
TCCGGCCTTGGGTCCTCCCGCGCCATCCTCAGAGGCGGTCTGCTTCCTCTTCCAGGGTAGCGTGCTCCGTTGACTGGTCTCAGCTTGCTGGGTCATCTCCCGGCTCCACTCCGCCAGTATCTCACGCTGTACCCGGGCCATCCTCCGTGCGAGGCCCTCCAGGGCAGTTTGTGCACACTCCCGGTCTCGGGGGAGCTGCGCTAAGATCTCCGCTAGACCTAGCGGGGTTGTGGACTCTAGCAGGCTCCTGACCATCGGGTCGGTGCTGCTCTGCTCTGCTTCCAGCAGGCTCCTGGCCAGCGGGCCGGTGCTGCTCTGCCCTCCTTCCTCGGTCTCTAGCAGACTCCTGGCCAGCGGGTCGGTGCTGTTCTGCTTTCTCTCCATATCCGGGTAAACTTCTCCGCTACTCCTCGTTAGACTTCTTGCCTCCGGGTGCGCTCGCTCCAGACTGCTCCAGGCGGCACCCATCTTTGTTCTCTCCTTTCGTCTCCTCCCACTTCGAGGGCGGTCCCGGGGCAACTCGGTGACTGTCAGCTCCAGGGGCAGTTCTTTCACGCTGACAGACACCTCCAACATCACAGTCTCTGTTGGTGGGGGCGGTTTCCACTTTTGGCGCCATTTTCTGTCCCGGCCCACGATGGGAGGTGGCCTCTTGCCCTCCTTTGGCACGCCCATAATGGCGTCCGCTGCTCTTCCAAGGCGGGAAATCTGCGGTTTTGGCGGGAAGCGTCGCCCAGTGGCGGGAAACTCTGCAGATGGTGGGAACAAGTTGGAAATGGCGGACAATCGGCGGGAAACGACTTGTGATGGGGTCCGATGGCGTGGACCCTCCGGAACCGGCGGGAGACTTCTTTCTGAGGTAAACTTGCACTTTTCTTCAGGCACGCAGTACCCGGGTGTTGCGGGCACGTAATCCTGCCGACTACGCCAAAGTTGACGCGCCGCCTGGGACATATTCCTTTTTGAGGGGAATACCCGGCACCGGATCAGATGGGGGGGTTGTAGTCTCCGAGCGGCTGTGACCCGGTCCCGTGCCCAGGGCGTCAAGCTCAGTGTGATGTGGCAGTTCTACAGATGTTACTAAAGTTCTTTTGTGTCGACTACGCCACCCGTTGTGATGCGGTCACTGTGGCCGCCGCTGCAGCAGGGTCCGCTGAGGCTGATGGTGGGTGCGCAGCTTGGTGAGATAACCCCCAACGGGAGGGGTATAGCCTCAGAGGGGACAGGTGCAGAGGATGGGGGTTGTGGTGGTGTAGTGCAGACGGCAGTGAAGACAGAGTCGGGTTGTGCAGTTAAGGGTGTTTACTTACTGCAGATGTTGTACTGGTCACTCCAGCTGCAAGTGACCACCCGAGCCGTGCTGCGTCCACCAGGTCCTGGATCCAGCCAACCCCCAAACAAGTCCGGAGCGTGGCCCTGAGCTCTCCCTCTGTCCTTTCTTCAGCCGTCCCCACCAGTGATCCACCTAGGTCCAGCTCCCTCGGGCCTTCTGTTGGGACACCCTTGGCCCTGGGTTCCCTGACCCTTCATGTGGTGTGCCTTCGGGGTGAATGTAGTGGGTGACCGTGACAGACACTGCCCACGGTCTCCGGTCTCTGGCTGGGGATTGTTTTTACCCCCACCAGCTTGGGTTCCGGTACCCTGATGCTGACTCCTCACCCAGTGCTCTGATTTGGGTTCTTGGGTCCCTTCTCTTCTGTGCTCTGGGTCTTTCTCTTTTCTCCTCTCTCACTCTGGGTCTTGGTCTTTCTTCTCTCCTCTCCTAACTTGTTTTCTGCAGCTGATCCTCTCTGCATCTGACTCTCTGCGTCTGACCCTGATCTTTGATGGTGCCCACCTTATATACACCCTCTATGTGTGAGCTCAGGTGACCAGCACCCAATGAGCTCCTATCTTTACCCAGGCTGCTCCCCCTATCTGCCCCTACACTACTTGGGATGTACCACCCCCCTCCCACTCCAGCCAGGAACAGACTCGGTCGTACCTGCACATTTCTAAGTGGGAGTACCGTCGGCCTGTTCCTCGGAAATGGGATGTATGTAGTGCATGCAGCCTACCGAGCTCAGTTCCACACTCCATCCTTACCCGGGAGTGGAATATCACACCTCTGGGTTGAGGTGCAATACCCCTGTAGCAGCCGAATCCTCAGGGTGCTACACGTGGCATCTCTGCCCTCCCTCCAGCGGACCCTCTGCTCAGTACGTGGCATCTCTGCCCTCCCTCCAGCGGACCCTCTGCTCAGTACGTGGCATCTCTGCTCTCCTTCCAGCGGACCCTCTGCTCAGTACGTGGCATCTCTGCTCTCCCTCCAGCAGACCCTCTGCTCAGTACGTGGCATCTCTGCTCTCCCTCCAGCGGACCCTCTGCTCAGTACGTGGCATCTCTGCCCTCCCTCCAGCGGACCCTCTGCTCAGTACGTGGCATCTCTGCTCTCCCTCCAGCAGACCCTCTGCTCAGTACGTGGCATCTCTGCTCTCCCTCCAGCGGACCCTCTGCTCAGTACGTGACACCTCTGATCTCCCTCCAGCGGACCCTCTGCTCAGTACGTGGCATCTCTGCTCTCCCTCCAGCGGACCCTCTGCTCAGTACGTGACACCTCTGATCTCCCTCCAGCGGACCCTCTGCTCAGTACGTGGCATCTCTGCTCTCCCTCCAGCAGACCCTCTGCTCAGTACGTGGCATCTCTGCTCTCCCTCCAGCGGACCCTCTGCTCAGTACGTGGCATCTCTGCTCTCCCTCCAGCGGACCCTCTGCTCAGTACGTGGCATCTCTGCTCTCCCTCCAGCGGACCCTCTGCTCAGTACGTGGCATCTCTGCTCTCCCTCCAGCGGACCCTCTGCTCAGTACGTGGCATCTCTGCTCTCCCTCCAGCGGACCCTCTGCTCAGTACGTGACACCTCTGATCTCCCTCCAGCGGACCCTCTGCTCAGTACGTGGCATCTCTGCCCTCCCTCCAGCGGACCCTCTGCTCAGTACGTGGCATCTCTGCCCTCCCTCCAGCGGACCCTCTGCTCAGTACGTGGCATCTCTGCCCTCCCTCCAGTGGACCCTCTGCTCAGTACGTGGCACCTCTGCCATCATATCCTGGTAGTGCAGACAGCAGGGGGCGCTCATCACTTCTGCTCCTGGTGGGGATTATACCTGCGGTCAGTTATCGATGAGCTGAGATCAGACTGCAGGAGCCTCCAACTACAACTCTCATCATCCCAGTAATAAAGGCCCCAAAGTGCAGCAACAAGGTCGACTCCACCTGTACAGCAGCATCAAACCTAACGTGATAGGTGACGTTACCGCCAGTGATCGCTCCTCCAGTCACATCCAAAGCTGCCGCCACAATCTACAGAACACCGGCAGTGGGAGAAACTGGAACCTAATGATCGAGCCAGATCCCCACAATGCACCACAGCATAGCACAGACTCCACCAGCAGGGGGCAGCACTTACATTAAGAGGCCTGAGCACTAAGTGCAGCTCTGGATGTGATTAGAGTAATAGGCCTGATGTAACATAAAGTAATTGATGATGGTGATAATAAAAGTCGCCAACACTCAGAAGTCTCCGCCGCTCACTGATCCGGCCCAAGATCTGCAACTAATTAAATCCTTCAGTAAATTAGGACTAAACTGCGCTCAACTATTTCACAACATCACATGACACCGCACACAGTCACAACACCGCACCACAACAAAGACCTGCAGCCGAGAGACATCATCTGCGAAACGTCCCGGGATCTGCTGGAATCAATCAGGAGACAACAAGGGATCAAAAATGCTGAATATTCCCAAAAAGCTTCTGACCCCAAGAAACGTAATCACCAGCTCCGTAGAAAGATACCGCTATACCCCACAGGACCACTCACCCACTGTGTATAGAACTAGACACGATAATACCGCCCCTATGTACAAGAATATAACTACTATAATACTGCTCCCTATGTACAAGAATATAACTACTATAATACTGCCCCTATGTACAAGAATATAACTACTATAATACTGCTCCCTATGTACAAGAATATAACTACTATAATACTGCTCCTATGTACAAGAATATAACTACTATAATACTGCTCCCTATGTACAAGAATATAACTACTATAATACTGCCCCTATGTACAAGAATATAACTACTATAATACTGCTCCTATGTACAAGAATATAACTACTATAATACTGCTCCTATGTACAAGAATATAACTACTATAATACTGCCCCTATGTACAGGAATATAACTACTATAATACTGCCCCTATGTACAAGAATATAACTACTATAATACTGCCCTATGTACAAGAATATAACTACTATAATACTGCCCCCTATGTACAAGAATATAACTACTATAATACTACTCCTATATACAAGAATATAACTACTATAATACTGCTCCCTATGTACAATAATATATCTACTATAATACTACCCCTATGTACAAGAATATAACTACTATAATACTGCCCCCTATATATAAGAATATAACTACTATAATACTGCCCCCTATATATAAGAATATAACTACTATAATACTGCTCCTATGTACAAGAATATAACTACTATAATACTGCTCCTATGTACAAGAATATAACTACTATAATACTGCCCCTATGTACAAGAATATAACTACTATAATACTGCCCCCTATGTACAAGAATATAACTACTATAATACTGCCCCCTATGTACAAGAATATAACTACTATAATACTGCCCCCTATGTACAAGAATATAACTTCATATAATACTGCTCCTATGTACAAGAATATAACTACTATAATACTGCTCCTATGTACAAGAATATAACTACTATAATACTGTTCCTATGTACAAGAATATAACTACTATAATACTGCCCCTATGTACAAGAATATAACTACTATAATACTGCTCCTATGTACAAGAATATAACTACTATAATACTGTTCCTATGTACAAGAATATAACTACTAAAATACTGCCCCTATGTACAAGAATATAACTACTATAATACTGCCCCTATGTACAAGAATATAACTACTATAATACTGCTCCTCTGTACAAGAATATAACTACTATAATACTGCTCCTATGTACAAGAATATAACTACTATAATACTGCTCCTCTGTACAAGAATATAACTACTATAATACTGCTCCTATGTACAAGAATATAACTACTATAATACTGCTCCTATGTACAAGAATATAACTACTATAATACTGCGCCCTATGTACTAGAATATAACTACTATAATACTGCCCCTATGTACAAGAATATAACTACTATAATACTGCTCCTATGTACAAGAATATAACTACTATAATACTGCTCCTATGTACAAGAATATAACTACTATAATACTGCCCCCTATGTACAAGAATATAACTACTATAATACTGCCCCCTATGTACAAGAATATAACTACTATAATACTGCTCCTATGTACAAGAATATAACTACTATAATACTGCCCCCTATGTACAAGAATATAACTACTATAATACTGCCCCTATGTACAAGAATATAACTACTATAATACTGCTCCCTATGTACAAGAATATAACTACTATAATACTGCTCCCTATGTACAAGAATATAACTACTATAATACTGCCCCTATGTACAAGAATATAACTACTATAATACTGCCCCCTATGTACAAGAATATAACTACTATAATACTGCTCCTATGTACAAGAATATAACTACTATAATACTGCTCCTATGTACAAGAATATAACTACTATAATACTGCTCCTATGTACAAGAATATAACTACTATAATACTGCTCCTATGTACAAGAATATAACTACTATAATACTGCTCCTATGTACAAGAATATAACTACTATAATACTGCTCCCTATGTACAAGAATATAACTACTATAATACTGCCCCTATGTACAAGAATATAACTACTATAATACTGCTCCTATGTACAAGAATATAACTACTATAATACTGCTCCTATGTACAAGAATATAACTACTATAATACTGCTCCTCTGTACAAGAATATAACTACTATAATACTGCTCCTATGTACAAGAATATAACTACTATAATACTGCTCCTATGTACAAGAATATAACTACTATAATACTGCTCCCTATGTACTAGAATATAACTACTATAATACTGCTCCCTATGTACTAGAATATAACTACTATAATACTGCCCCTATGTACAAGAATATAACTACTATAATACTGCTCCTATGTACAAGAATATAACTACTATAATACTGCTCCTATGTACAAGAATATAACTACTATAATACTGCTCCTATGTACAAGAATATAACTACTATAATACTTCCCCCTATGTACAAGAATATAACTACTATAATACTGCTCCTATGTACAAGAATATAACTACTATAATGCTGCTCCTATGTACAAGAATATAACTACTATAATACTGCTCCTATGTACAAGAATAAAACTACTATAATACTGCTCCTATGTACAAGAATATAACTACTATAATACTGCTCCTATGTACAAGAATATAACTGCTATAATACTGCCCCTATGTACAAGAATATAACTACTATAATACTGCCCCTATGTACAAGAATATAACTACTATAATACTGCCCCTATGTACAAGAATATAACTACTATAATACTGCCCCTATGTACAAGAATATAACTACTATAATACTGCTCCTATGTACAAGAATATAACTACTATAATACTGCTCCTCTGTACAAGAATATAACTACTATAATACTGCTCCTATGTACAAGAATATAACTACTATAATACTGCTCCTATGTACAAGAATATAACTACTATAATACTGCTCCCTATGTACTAGAATATAACTACTATAATACTGCTCCCTATGTACTAGAATATAACTACTATAATACTGCCCCTATGTACAAGAATATAACTACTATAATACTGCTCCTATGTACAAGAATATAACTACTATAATACTGCTCCTATGTACAAGAATATAACTACTATAATACTTCCCCCTATGTACAAGAATATAACTACTATAATACTGCTCCTATGTACAAGAATATAACTACTATAATGCTGCTCCTATGTACAAGAATATAACTACTATAATACTGCTCCTATGTACAAGAATAAAACTACTATAATACTGCTCCTATGTACAAGAATATAACTACTATAATACTGCTCCTATGTACAAGAATATAACTGCTATAATACTGCCCCTATGTACAAGAATATAACTACTATAATACTGCCCCTATGTACAAGAATATAACTACTATAATACTGCCCCTATGTACAAGAATATAACTACTATAATGCTGCCTCTTATGTACAAGAATATAACTACTATAATACTGCCCCCCATATACAAGAATATAACTACTATAATACTGCCCCTATGTACAAGAATATAACTACTATAATACTGCTCCCTATGTACAAGAATATAACTACTATAATGCTGCCTCTTATGTACAAGAATATAACTACTATAATACTGCCCCCCATATACAAGAATATAACTACTATAATGCTGCCTCTTATGTACAAGAATATAACTACTATAATACTGCCCCCCATATACAAGAATATAACTACTATAATACTGCCCCTATGTACAAGAATATAACTACTATAATACTGCTCCCTATGTACAAGAATATAACTACTATAATACTGCTCCTATGTATAAGAATATAACTACTATAATACTGCTCCCTATGTACAAGAATATAACTACTATAATACTGCTCCTATGTACAAGAATATAACTACTATAATACTGCTCCTATGTATAAGAATATAACTACTATAATACTGCTCCCTATCTACAAGAATATAACTACTATAATACTGCTCCCTATGTACTAGAATATAACTACTATAATACTGCCCCTATGTACAGAAATATAACTACTATAATACTGCTCCTATGTACAAGAATATAACTACTATAATACTGCTCCCTATGTACAAGAATATAACTACTATAATACTGCCCCTATGTACAGAAATATAACTACTATAATACTGCTCCTATGTACAAGAATATAAATACTATAATACTGCTCCCTATGTACAAGAATATAACTACTATAATACTGCCCCTATGTACAGAAATATAACTACTATAATACTGCCCCCCATATACAAGAATATAACTACTATAATACTGCTCCTATGTACAAGAATATAACTATTATAATACTGCCCCTATGTACAAGAATATAACTACTATAATACTGTTCCTATGTACAAGAATATAACTACTATAATACTGCCCCTATGTACAAGAATATAACTACTATAATACTGCTCCTATGTACAAGAATATAACTACTATAATACTGCCCCCTATGTACAAGAATATAACTACTATAATACTGCCCCCTATGTACAAGAATATAACTACTATAATACTGCTCCCTATGTACAAGAATATAACTACTATAATACTGCCCCTATGTACAAGAATATAACTACTATAATACTGCTCCTATGTACAAGAATATAACTACTATAATACTTCTCCTATGTACAAGAATATAACTACTATAATACTGCTCCTCTGTACAAGAATATAACTACTATAATACTGCTCCTATGTACAAGAATATAACTACTATAATACTGCTCCTATGTACAAGAATATAACTACTATAATACTGCTCCTATGTACAAGAATATAACTACTATAATACTGCTCCTATGTACAAGAATATAACTACTATAATACTTCCCCCTATGTACAAGAATATAACTACTATAATACTGCTCCTATGTACAAGAATATAACTACTATAATGCTGCTCCTATGTACAAGAATATAACTACTATAATACTGCTCCTATGTACAAGAATATAACTACTATAATACTGCTCCTATGTACAAGAATATAACTACTATAATACTGCTCCTATGTACAAGAATATAACTGCTATAATACTGCCCCTATGTACAAGAATATAACTACTATAATACTGCTCCTATGCACAGGAATATAACTACTATAATACTGCTCCCTATGTACAAGAATATAACTACTATAATGCTGCTCCTATGTACAAGAATATAACTACTATAATACTGCTCCTATGTACAAGAATATAACTACTATAATGCTGCTCCTATGTACAAGAATATAACTACTATAATACTGCTCCTATGTACAAGAATATAACTACTATAATACTGCTCCTATGTACAAGAATATAACTACTATAATACTGCTCCTATGTACAAGAATATAACTGCTATAATACTGCCCCTATGTACAAGAATATAACTACTATAATACTGCCCCTATGCACAGGAATATAACTACTATAATACTGCTCCCTATGTACAAGAATATAACTACTATAATGCTGCCTCTTATGTACAAGAATATAACTACTATAATACTGCCCCCCATATACAAGAATATAACTACTATAATACTGCCCCTATGTACAAGAATATAACTACTATAATACTGCTCCCTATGTACAAGAATATAACTACTATAATACTGCTCCTATGTACAAGAATATAACTACTATAATACTGCTCCTATGTACAAGAATATAACTACTATAATACTGCTCCTCTGTACAAGAATATAACTACTATAATACTGCTCCTATGTACAAGAATATAACTACTATAATACTGCTCCTATGTACAAGAATATAACTACTATAATACTGCTCCCTATGTACATGAATATAACTACTATAATACTGCTCCTATGTACAAGAATATAACTACTATAATACTGCTCCTATGTACAAGAATATAACTACTATAATACTGCTCCTATGTACAAGAATATAACTACTATAATACTGCTCCTATGTACAAGAATATAACTACTATAATACTGCTCCCTATGTACAAGAATATAACTACTATAATACTGCTCCTATGTACAAGAATATAACTACTATAATACTGCTCCTATGTACAAGAATATAACTACTATAATACTGCTCCCTATGTACAAGAATATAACTACTATAATTCTGCTCCTATGTACAAGAATATAACTACTATAATACTGCTCCTATGTACAAGAATATAACTACTATAATACTGCTCCTATGTACAAGAATATAACTACTATAATACTGCTCCTATGTACAAGAATATAACTACTATAATACTGCTCCTATGTACAAGAATATAACTACTATAATACTGCTCCTATGTACAAGAATATAACTACTATAATACTGCTCCTATGTACAAGAATATAACTACTATAATACTGCTCCTATGTACAAGAATATAACTACTATAATACTGCTCCTATGTACAAGAATATAACTACTATAATACTTCCCCCTATGTACAAGAATATAACTACTATAATACTGCTCCTATGTACAAGAATATAACTACTATAATGCTGCTCCTATGTACAAGAATATAACTACTATAATAATGCTCCTATGTACAAGAATATAACTACTATAATACTGCTCCTATGTACAAGAATATAACTACTATAATACTGCTCCTATGTACAAGAATATAACTGCTATAATATTGCCCCTATGTACAAGAATATAACTACTATAATACTGCCCCCTATGCACAGGAATATAACTACTATAATACTGCTCCCTATGTACAAGAATATAACTACTATAATGCTGCCTCTTATGTACAAGAATATAACTACTATAATACTGCCCCCCATATACAAGAATATAACTACTATAATACTGCCCCTATGTACAAGAATATAACTACTATAATACTGCTCCCTATGTACAAGAATATAACTACTATAATACTGCTCCTATGTACAAGAATATAACTACTATAATACTGCTCCTATGTATAAGAATATAACTACTATAATACTGCTCCCTATGTACAAGAATATAACTACTATAATACTGCTCCCTATGTACTAGAATATAACTACTATAATACTGCCCCTATGTACAGAAATATAACTACTATAATACTGCTCCTATGTATAAGAATATAACTACTATAATACTGCTCCCTATGTACAAGAATATAACTACTATAATACTGCTCCCTATGTACTAGAATATAACTACTATAATACTGCCCCTATGTACAGAAATATAACTACTATAATACTGCTCCTATGTACAAGAATATAACTACTATAATACTGCTCCCTATGTACAAGAATATAACTACTATAATACTGCTCCCTATGTACAAGAATGTAACTACTATAATACTGCCCCTATGTACAAGAATATAACTACTATAATACTGCCCCTATGTATAAGAATATAACTACTATAATACTGCCCCCTATGTACAAGAATATAACTACTATAATGCTGCCCCCTATGTACAAGAATATAACTACTATAATGCTGCTCCTATGTACAAGAATATAACTACTATAATACTGCTCCTATGTACAAGAATATAACTACTATAATACTGCCCCTATGTACAAGAATATAACTACTATAATACTGCCCCCTATGCTCAGGAATATAACTACTATAATACTGCTCCCTATGTACAAGAATATAACTACTATAATACTGCTCCCTATGTACAAGAATATAACTGCTATAATGCTGCCTCCTATGTACAAGAATATAACTGCTATAATACTGCTCCTATGTACAAGAATATAACTACTATAATACTGCCCCTATGTACAAGAATATAACTACTATAATACTGCTCCCTGTGTACTAGAATATAACTACTATAATACTGCTCCCTATGTACTAGAATATAACTACTATAATACTGCTCCTATGTACAAGAATATAACTACTATAATACTGCTCCTATGTACAAGAATATAACTACAATAATACTGCTCCTCTGTACAAGAATATAACTACTATAATACTGCTCCTATGTACAAGAATATAACTACTATAATACTGCTCCTATGTACAAGAATATAACTACTATAATACTGCTCCCTATGTACAAGAATATAACTACTATAATACTGCTCCTATGTACAAGAATATAACTACTATAATACTGCTCCTATGTATAAGAATATAACTACTATAATACTGCTCCCTATGTACAAGAATATAACTACTATAATACTGCTCCCTATGTACAAGAATATAACTACTATAATACTGCCCCTATGTACAAGAATATAACTACTATGATACTGCTCCTATGTACAAGAATATAACTACTATAATACTGCCCCTATGTACAAGAATATAACTACTATAATACTGCTCCCTATGTACAAGAATATAACTACTATAATACTGCTCCTATGTATAAGAATATAACTACTATTATACTGCTCCCTATGTGCAAGAATATAACTACTATAATACTGCTCCTATGTACAAGAATATAACTACTATAATACTGCCCCTATGTACAAGAATATAACTACTATAATACTGCTCCCTATGTACAAGAATGTAACTACTATAATACTGCCCCTATGTACAAGAATAGAACTACTATAATACTGCCCCTATGTATAAGAATATAACTACTATAATACTGCCCCCTATGTACAAGAATATAACTACTATAATGCTGCCCCCTATGTACAAGAATATAACTACTATAATGCTGCTCCTATGTACAAGAATATAACTACTATAATACTGCTCCTATGTACAAGAATATAACTACTATAATACTGCCCCTATGTACAAGAATATAACTACTATAATACTGCCCTCTATGCTCAGGAATATAACAACTATAATACTGCTCCCTATGTACAAGAATATAACTACTATAATACTGCTCCCCATATACAAGGATATAACTACTATAATACTGCCCCTATGTACAAGAATATAACTGCTATAATGCTGCCTCCTATGTACAAGAATATAACTGCTATAATACTGCTCCTATGTACAAGAATATAACTACTATAATACTGCCCCTATGTACAAGAATATAACTACTATAATACTGCTCCCTATGTACTAGAATATAACTACTATAATACTGCTCCCTATGTACTAGAATATAACTACTATAATACTGCTCCTATGTACAAAAATATAACTACTATAATACTGCTCCTATGTACAAGAATATAACTACTATAATACTGCTCCTCTGTACAAGAATATAACTACTATAATACTGCTCCTATGTACAAGAATATAACTACTATAATACTGCTCCTATGTACAAGAATATAACTACTATAATACTGCTCCCTATGTACAAGAATATAACTACTATAATACTGCCCCTATGTACAAGAATATAACTACTATAATACTGCTCCTATGTACAAGAATATAACTACTATAATACTGCTCCTATGTACAAGAATATAACTACTATAATACTGCTCCTCTGTACAAGAATATAACTACTATAATACTGCTCCTATGTACAAGAATATAACTACTATAATACTGCTCCCTATGTACTAGAATATAACTACTATAATACTGCTCCCTATGTACTAGAATATAACTACTATAATACTGCCCCTATGTACAAGAATATAACTACTATAATACTGCTCCTATGTACAAGAATATAACTACTATAATACTGCTCCTATGTACAAGAATATAACTACTATAATACTGCTCCTATGTACAAGAATATAACTACTATAATACTGCTCCTATGTACAAGAATATAACTACTATAATACTTCCCCCTATGTACAAGAATATAACTACTATAATACTGCTCCTATGTACAAGAATATAACTACTATAATGCTGCTCCTATGTACAAGAATATAACTACTATAATACTGCTCCTATGTACAAGAATAAAACTACTATAATACTGCTCCTATGTACAAGAATATAACTACTATAATACTGCTCCTATGTACAAGAATATAACTGCTATAATACTGCCCCTATGTACAAGAATATAACTACTATAATACTGCCCCCTATGCACAGGAATATAACTACTATAATACTGCTCCCTATGTACAAGAATATAACTACTATAATGCTGCCTCTTATGTACAAGAATATAACTAGTATAATACTCCCCCCATATACAAGAATATAACTACTATAATACTGCCCCTATGTACAAGAATATAACTACTATAATACTGCTCCTATGTATAAGAATATAACTACTATAATACTGCTCCCTATGTACAAGAATATAACTACTATAATACTGCTCCTATGTACAAGAATATAACTACTATAATACTGCTCCTATGTATAAGAATATAACTACTATAATACTGCTCCCTATGTACAAGAATATAACTACTATAATACTGCTCCCTATGTACTAGAATATAACTACTATAATACTGCCCCTATGTACAGAAATATAACTACTATAATACTGCTCCTATGTACAAGAATATAACTACTATAATACTGCTCCCTATGTACAAGAATATAACTACTATAATACTGCCCCTATGTACAGAAATATAACTACTATAATACTGCTCCTATGTACAAGAATATAACTACTATAATACTGCTCCCTATGTACAAAAATATAACTACTATAATACTGCCCCTATGTACAGAAATATAACTACTATAATACTGCCCCCCATATACAAGAATATAACTACTATAATACTGCTCCTATGTACAAGAATATAACTATTATAATACTGCCCCTATGTACAAGAATATAACTACTATAATACTGCTCCTATGTACAAGAATATAACTACTATAATACTGCCCCTATGTACAAGAATATAACTACTATAATACTGCTCCTATGTACAAGAATATAACTACTATAATACTGCTACTATGTACAAGAATATAACTACTATAATACTGCTCCTATGTACAAGAATATAACTACTATAATACTGCTCCCTATGTACAAGAATATAACTACTATTATACTGCCCCTATGTACAAGAATATAACTACTATAATACTGCTCCTATGTACAAGAATATAACTACTATAATACTGCTCCTATGTACAAGAATATAACTACTATAATACTGCTCCTCTGTACAAGAATATAACTACTATAATACTGCTCCTATGTACAAGAATATAACTACTATAATACTGCTCCTATGTACAAGAATATAACTACTATAATACTGCTCCTATGTACAAGAATATAACTACTATAATACTGCTCCTATGTACAAGAATATAACTACTATAATACTTCCCCCTATGTAGAAGAATATAACTACTATAATACTGCTCCTATGTATAAGAATATAACTACTATAATGCTGCTCCTATGTACAAGAATATAACTACTATAATACTGCTCCTATGTACAAGAATATAACTACTATAATACTGCTCCTATGTACAAGAATATAACTACTATAATACTGCTCCTATGTACAAGAATATAACTGCTATAATACTGCCCCTATGTACAAGAATATAACTACTATAATACTGCCCCCTATGCACAGGAATATAACTACTATAATACTGCTCCCTATGTACAAGAATATAACTACTATAATGCTGCCTCTTATGTACAAGAATATAACTACTATAATACTGCCCCCCATATACAAGAATATAACTACTATAATACTGCCCCTATGTACAAGAATATAACTACTATAATACTGCTCCCTATGTACAAGAATATAACTACTATAATACTGCTCCTATGTACAAGAATATAACTACTATAATACTGCTCCTATGTATAAGAATATAACTACTATAATACTGCTCCCTATGTACAAGAATATAACTACTATAATACTGCTCCCTATGTACTAGAATATAACTACTATAATACTGCTCCTATGTACAAGAATATAACTACTATAATACTGCCCCTATGTACAAGAATATAACTACTATAATACTGCTCCCTATGTACATGAATGTAACTACTATAATACTGCCCCTATGTACAAGAATATAACTACTATAATACTGCCCCTATGTATAAGAATATAACTACTATAATACTGCCCCCTATGTACAAGAATATAACTACTATAATGCTGCCCCCTATGTACAAGAATATAACTACTATAATGCTGCTCCTATGTACAAGAATATAACTACTATAATACTGCTCCTATGTACAAGAATATAACTACTATAATACTGCCCCTATGTACAAGAATATAACTACTATAATACTGCCCCCTATGCTCAGGAATATAACTACTATAATACTGCTCCCTATGTACAAGAATATAACTACTATAATGCTGCCTCTTATGTACAAGAATATAACTACTATAATACTGCTCCACATATACAAGGATATAACTACTATAATACTGCCCCTATGTACAAGAATATAACTTCTATAATACTGCCTCCTATGTACAAGAATATAACTGCTATAATACTGCTCCTATGTACAAGAATATAACTACTATAATACTGCCCCTATGTACAAGAATATAACTACTATAATACTGCTCCCTATGTACTAGAATATAACTACTATAATACTGCTCCCTATGTACTAGAATATAACTTCTATAATACTGCCCCTATGTACAAGAATATAACTACTATAATACTGCTCCTATGTACAAGAATATAACTACTATAATACTGCTCCTATGTACAAGAATATAACTACTATAATACTGCTCCTATGTACAAGAATATAACTACTATAATACTGCCCCTATGTACAAGAATATAACTACTATAATACTGCTCCCTATGTACTAGAATATAACTACTATAATACTGCTCCCTATGTACTAGAATATAACTACTATAATACTGCCCCTATGTACAAGAATATAACTACTATAATACTGCTCCTATGTACAAGAATATAACTACTATAATACTGCTCCTATGTACAAGAATATAACTACTATAATGCTGCTCCTATGTACAAGAATATAACTACTATAATACTGCTCATATGTACAAGAATATAACTACTATAATACTGCTCCTATGTACAAGAATATAACTACTATAATACTGCTCCTATGTACAAGAATATAACTGCTATAATACTGCTCCTATGTACAAGAATATAACTACTATAATACTGCCCCTATGTACAAGAATATAACTACTATAATACTGCCCCCTATGTACAAGAATATAACTACTATAATACTGCCCCTATGTACAAGAATATAACTACTATAATACTGCCCCCTATGTACAAGAATATAACTACTATAATACTGCCCCTATGTACAAGAATATAACTGCTATAATACTGCTCCTATGTACAAGAATATAACTACTATAATACTGCCCCTATGTACAAGAATATAACTACTATAATACTGCTCCCTATGTACTAGAATATAACTACTATAATACTGCTCCTATGTACAAGAATATAACTACTATAATACTGCCCCTATGTACAAGAATATAACTACTATAATACTGCTCCCTATGTACTAGAATATAACTACTATAATACTGCTCCCTATGTACTAGAATATAACTAATATAATACTGCCCCTATGTACAAGAATATAACTACTATAATACTGCTCCTATGTACAAGAATATAACTACTATAATGCTGCTCCTATGTACAAGAATATAACTACTATAATACTGCTCATATGTACAAGAATATAAGTACTATAATACTGCTCCTATGTACAAGAATATAACTACTATAATACTGCTCCTATGTACAAGAATATAACTGCTATAATACTGCTCCTATGTACAAGAATATAACTACTATAATACTGCCCCTATGTACAAGAATATAACTACTATAATACTGCCCCCTATGTACAAGAATATAACTACTATAATACTGCCCCTATGTACAAGAATATAACTACTATAATACTGCCCCCTATGTACAAGAATATAACTACTATAATACTGCCCCTATGTACAAGAATATAACTGCTATAATACTGCTCCTATGTACAAGAATATAACTACTATAATACTGCCCCTATGTACAAGAATATAACTACTATAATACTGCCCCCTATGTACAAGAATATAAATACTATAATACTGCCCCTATGTACAAGAATATAACTGCTATAATACTGCTCCTATGTACAAGAATATAACTACTATAATACTGCCGCTATGTACAAGAATATAACTACTATAATACTGCCCCTATGTACAAGAATATAACTACTATAATACTGCCCCCTATGCACAGGAATATAACTACTATAATACTGCTCCCTATGTACAAGAATATAACTACTATAATGCTGCCTCTTATGTACAAGAATATAACTACTATAATACTGCCCCCCATATACAAGAATATAACTACTATAATACTGCCCCTATGTACAAGCATATAACTACTATAATACTTCTCCCTATGTACAAGAATATAACTACTATAATACTGCTCCTATGTATAAGAATATAACTACTATAATACTGCTCCCTATGTACAAGAATATAACTACTATAATACTGCTCCTATGTACAAGAATATAACTATTATAATACTGCTTCTATGTATAAGAATATAACTACTATAATACTGCTCCCTATGTACAAGAATATAACTACTATAATACTGCTCCCTATGTACTAGAATATAACTACTATAATACTGCCCCTATGTACAGAAATATAACTACTATAATACTGCTCCTATGTACAAGAATATAACTACTATAATACTGCTCCCTATGTACAAGAATATAACTACTATAATACTGCCCCTATGTACAGAAATATAACTACTATAATACTGCTCCTATGTACAAGAATATAACTACTATAATACTACCCCTATGTACAAGAATATAACTGCTATAATACTGCCCCTATGTACAAGAATATAACTACTATAATACTGCCCCTATGTACAAGAATATAACTACTATAATACTGCCCCTATGTACAAGAATATAACTAATATAATACTGCCCCCTATGTACAAGAATATAACTACTATAATACTACCCCTATGTACAAGAATATAACTACTATAATACTGCCCCTATGTACAAGAATATAACTACTATAATACTGCCCCTATGTACAAGAATATAACTACTATAATACTGCCCCTATGTACAAGAATATAACTACTATAATACTGCCCCCTATGTACAAGAATATAACTACTATAATACTGCTCCTATGTACAAGAATATAACTACTATAATACTACCCCTATGTACAAGAATATAACTACTATAATACTGCCCCTATGTACAAGAATATAACTACTATAATACTGCCCCTATGTACAAGAATATAACTACTATAATACTGCCCCTATGTACAAGAATATAACTACTATAATACTGCTCCTATGTACAAGAATATAACTACTATAATACTGCCCCTATGTACAAGAATATAACTACTATAATACTGCTCCTATGTACAAGAATATAACTATTATAATACTGCCCCTATGTACAAGAATATAACTACTATAATACTGCTCCTATGTACAAGAATATAACTACTATAATACTGCCCCTATTTACAAGAATATAACTACTATAATACTGCCCCTATGTACAAGAATATAACTACTATAATACTGCTCCTATGTACAAGAATATAACTACTATAATACTGCCCCTATGTACAAGAATATAACTACTATAATACTGCTCCTATGTACAAGAATATAACTACTATAATACTGCTCCTATGTACAAGAATATAACTACTATAATACTGCCCCTATGTACAAGAATATAACTACTATAATACTGCTCCTATGTACAAGAATATAACTACTATAATACTGCCCCTATGTACAAGAATATAACTACTATAATACTGCTCCCTATGTGCAAGAATATAACTACTATAATACTGCTCCTATGTACAAGAATATAACTACTATAATACTGCCGCTATGTACAAGAATATAACTACTATAATACTGCTCCCTATGTACAAGAATATAACTACTATAATACTGCTCCTATGTATAAGAAGATAACTACTATAATACTGCTCCCTATGTGCAAGAATATAACTACTATAATACTGCTCCTATGTACAAGAATATAACTACTATAATACTGCCCCTATGTACAAGAATATAACTACTATAATACTGCCCTCTATGTACAAGAATATAACTACTATAATACTGCTCCCTATGTACAAGAATGTAACTACTATAATACTGCCCCTATGTACAAGAATATAACTACTATAATACTGCCCCTATGTATAAGAATATAACTACTATAATACTGCCCCCTATGTACAAGAATATAACTACTATAATGGTGCCCCCTATGTACAAGAATATAACTACTATAATGCTGCTCCTATGTACAAGAATATAACTACTATAATACTGCTCCTATGTACAAGAATATAACTACTATAATACTGCCCCTATGTACAAGAATATAACTACTATAATACTGCCCCCTATGCTCAGGAATATAACTACTATAATACTGCTCCCTATGTACAAGAATATAACTACTATAATGCTGCCTCTTATGTACAAGAATATAACTACTATAATACTGCTCCCCATATACAAGAATATAACTACTATAATACTGCCCCTATGTACAAGAATATAACTGCTATAATACTGCCTCCTATGTACAAGAATATAACTGCTATAATACTGCTCCTATGTACAAGAATATAACTACTATAATACTGCCCCTATGTACAAGAATATAACTACTATAATACTGCTCCTATGTACAAGAATATAACTACTATAATACTGTCCCTATGTACAAGAATATAACTACTATAATACTGCTCCCTATGTACAAGAATATAACTACTATAATACTGCTCCTATGTATAAGAATATAACTACTATAATACTGCTCCCTATGTACAAGAATATAACTACTATAATACTGCTCCTATGTACAAGAATATAACTACTATAATACTGCTCCCTATGTACAAGAATATAACTACTATAATACTGCCCCTATGTACAAGAATATAACTACTATAATACTGCTCCCTATGTACAAGAATATAACTACTATAATACTGCTCCTATGTACAAGAATATAACTACTATAATAATGCTCCCTATGTACAAGAATATAACTACTATAATACTGCTCCTATGTACAAGAATATAACTACTATAATACTGCTCCCTATGTACTAGAATATAACTACTATAATACTGCCCCTATGTACAGAAATATAACTACTATAATACTGCTCCTATGCACAAGAATATAACTACTATAATACTGCTCCCTATGTACAAGAATATAACTACTATAATACTGCCCCTATGTACAGAAATATAACTACTATAATACTGCTCCTATGTACAAGAATATAACTACTATAATACTGCCCCTATGTACAAGAATATAACTACTATAATACTGCTCCTATGTACAAGAATATAACTACTATAATACTGCCCCTATGTACAAGAATATAACTACTATAATACTGCTCCCTATGTACAAGAATATAACTACTATAATACTGCCCCCTATGTACAAGAATATAACTACTATAATACTGCCCCTATGTACAAGAATATAACAACTATAATACTTCCCCTATGTACAAGAATATAACTGCTATAATACTGCTCCTATGTACAAGAATATAACTACTATAATACTGCCCCTATGTACAAGAATATAACTACTATAATACTGCTCCCTATGTACAAGAATATAACTACTATAATACTGCCCCTATGTACAAGAATATAACTACTATAATACTGCCCCTATGTACAAGAATATAACAACTATAATACTGCTCCCTATGTACAAGAATATAACTACTATAATACTGCCCCCTATGTACAAGAATATAACTACTATAACACTGCCCCTATGTACAAGAATATAACTACTATAATACTGCTCCCTATGTAAATGAATATAACCACTATAATACTGCCCCTATGTACAAGAATATAACTACTATAATACTGCCCCCTATGTACAAGAATATAACTACTATAATACTGCCCCCTATGCACAAGAATATAACTACTATAATACTACTCCTATATACAAGAATATAACTACTATAATACTGCTCCCTATGTACAATAATATATCTACTATAATACTACCCCTATGTACAAGAATATAACTACTATAATACTGCCCCCTATATATAAGAATATAACTACTATAATACTGCTCCTATGTACAAGAATATAACTACTATAATACTGCTCCTATGTACAAGAATATAACTACTATAATACTGCCCCCTATGTACAAGAATATAACTACTATAATACTGCCCACTATGTACAAGAATATAACTACTATAATACTGCCCCCTATGTACAAGAATATAACTTCATATAATACTGCTCCTATGTACAAGAATAAAACTACTATAATACTGCTCCTATGTACAAGAATATAACTACTATAATACTGTTCCTATGTACAAGAATATAACTACTATAATACTGCCCCTATGTACAAGAATATAAGTACTATAATACTGCCCCTATGTACAAGAATATAACTACTATAATACTGCTCCTATGTACAAGAATATAACTACTATAATACTGCTCCTCTGTACAAGAATATAACTACTATAATACTGCTCCTATGTACAAGAATATAACTACTATAATACTGCTCCTCTGTACAAGAATATAACTACTATAATACTGCTCCTATGTACAAGAATATAACTACTATAATACTGCTCCTATGTACAAGAATATAACTACTATAATACTGCCCCTTATGTACAAGAATATAACAACTATAATACTGCCCCCTATGTACAAGAATATAACTACTATAATACTGCTCCTTTGTACAAGAATATAACTACTATAATACTGCCCCTATGTACAAGAATATAACTACTATAATACTGCCCCCTATGCTCAGGAATATAACTACTATAATACTGCTCCCTATGTACAAGAATATAACTACTATAATGCTGCCTCTTATGTACAAGAATATAACTACTATAATACTGCTCCCCATATACAAGGATATAACTACTATAATACTGCCCCTATGTACAAGAATATAACTGCTATAATACTGCCTCCTATGTACAAGAATATAACTGCTATAATACTGCTCCTATGTACAAGAATATAACTACTATAATACTGCCCCTATGTACAAGAATATAACTACTATAATACTGCTCCCTATGTACTAGAATATAACTACTATAATACTGCTCGCTATGTACTAGAATATAACTACTATAATACTGCCCCTATGTACAAGAATATAACTACTATAATACTGCTCCTATGTACAAGAATATAACTACTATAATACTGCTCCTATGTACAAGAATATAACTACTATAATACTGCTCCTATGTACAAGAATATAACTACTATAATACTGCTCCTATGTACAAGAATATAACTACTATAATACTGCCCCTATGTACAAGAATATAACTACTATAATACTGCTCCCTATGTACTAGAATATAACTACTATAATACTGCTCCCTATGTACTAGAATATAACTACTATAATACTGCCCCTATGTACAAGAATATAACTACTATAATACTGCTCCTATGTACAAGAATATAACTACTATAATACTGCTCCTATGTACAAGAAAATAACTACTATAATGCTGCTCCTATGTACAAGAATATAACTACTATAATACTGCTCATATGTACAAGAATATAACTACTATAATACTGCTCCTATGTACAAGAATATAACTACTATAATACTGCTCCCTATGTACTAGAATATAACTACTATAATACTGCCCCTATGTACAAGAATATAACTACTATAATACTGCTCCTATGTACAAGAATATAACTACTATAATACTGCTCCTATGTACAAGAATATAACTACTATAATGCTGCTCCTATGTACAAGAATATAACTACTATAATACTGCTCATATGTACAAGAATATAACTACTATAATACTGCTCATATGTACAAGAATATAACTACTATAATACTGCTCCTATGTACAAGAATATAACTACTATAATACTGCTCCCTATGTACAAGAATATAACTACTATAATACTGCTCCCTATGTACTAGAATATAACTACTATAATACTGCCCCTATGTACAGAAATATAACTACTATAATACTGCTCCTATGTACAAGAATATAACTATTATAATACTGCTCCCTATGTACAAGAATATAACTACTATAATACTGCCCCTATGTACAGAAATATAACTACTATAATACTGCTCCTGTGTACAAGAATATAACTACTATAATACTGCCCCTATGTACAAGAATATAACTACTATAATACTGCTCCTATGTACAAGAATATAACTACTATAATACTGCCCCTATGTACAAGAATATAACTACTATAATACTGCTCCCTATGTACAAGAATATAACTACTATAATACTGCCCCCTATGTACAAGAATATAACTACTATAATACTGCCCCTATGTACAAGAATATAACAACTATAATACTGCCCCTATGTACAAGAATATAACTGCTATAATACTGCTCCTATGTACAAGAATATAACTACTATAATACTGCCCCTATGTACAAGAATATAACTACTATAATACTGCTCCCTATGTACAAGAATATAACTACTATAATACTGCCCCTATGTACAAGAATATAACTACTATAATACTGCCCCTATGTACAAGAATATAACAACTATAATACTGCTCCCTATGTACAAGAATATAACTACTATAATACTGCCCCCTATGTACAAGAATATAACTACTATAACACTGCCCCTATGTACAAGAATATATCTACTATAATACTGACCCTATGTACAAGAATATAACTACTATAATACTGCTCCCTATGTAAATGAATATAACCACTATAATACTGCCCCTATGTACAAGAATATAACTACTATAATACTGCCCCCTATGTACAAGAATATAACTACTATAATACTGCCCCCTATGCACAAGAATATAACTACTATAATACTACTCCTATATACAAGAATATAACTACTATAATACTGCTCCCTATGTACAATAATATATCTACTATAATACTACCCCTATGTACAAGAATATAACTACTATAATACTGCCCCCTATATATAAGAATATAACTACTATAATACTGCTCCTATGTACAAGAATATAACTACTATAATACTGCTCCTATGTACAAGAATATAACTACTATAATACTGCTCCTCTGTACAAGAATATAACTACTATAATACTGCCCCCTATGTACAAGAATATAACTACTATAATACTGCTCCTATGTACAAGAATATAACTACTATAATACTGCTCCTATGTACAATAATATAACTACTATAATACTGCTCCTATGTACAAGAATATAACTACTATAATACTGCCCCCTATGTACAAGAATATAACTGTTAGAACCTTGCTGTTAGGTTTTTTTTCCTTTGCTGGTCACATGACCTTGTTGGCCTATTTAATCCTGCTCCGCCCTTCTGGCTTTGCTGGACTTCATTGTATATCTACTTTCTAGCTAGCCTGTGCTCTGTATCTAACTCTGTTAGTTTGCTTGGTCTACGGACCTCTAGGTTCTATCTATTTTGTTTGTTCGTCTGTCTGCTACTATTTCTGTTAGGAGGTGTCCCATATTCCTCCCAGTCCTTAGTACTTGTAGGGATTCCCTCCCCACATCTATAGGTCTCCGTACAGACTAGATTAGGACTTTAGCAGGTCTGATCGCAGGATCAGGTTCCCTGTTACATCGTAGGGATTCAGCTGAGTCCTATAGTAGGGACAGATCTCCTCTCTTTCCTTAGCTTTGGTAGCAGAACATAACAGTAAGTCCAGCCTGTAAATTCTCTAAGGAAAGATTTTTTTTTTGTTCCATCATGGTGTCGGTTCAGGATTTGGCTCATCGCCTGCAGGGACTCTCTCTGGAAGTGGCCGAGCTCCGTCAGCACGTGAGTAACTGTCCTGGAGCATATTTCTTGGAGCCTAAGGTATGTTTGCCGGATTTATTTTTTGGTGAACATCGAGAATTTTTTTCATTTAAAAATGCTTGCTTATTGTATTTTCGTTTGAGACCCAAGTCCTCTGGGGATGAATCCCAGCGCGTAGGGTTCATAATGTCACTTTTGCGCAAAGAGCCTCAGGAGTGGGCCTTTTCTTTGCAACCTAGTGATACATGCTTCAGATCAGTGGATAGTTTTTTTTTCTGCTTTAGGACTATTATATGATGATCCTGACCGTGTCGCATCAGCTGAGACTGAGTTGAGACGTTTAAAACAAGGATCAGGTAATATGGAAAAATATTGTACACATTTTCGTCGTTGGTCCACTCAAACAGGGTGGAACGATTCTGCTCTGAAAAGTCTATTTCTTGCTGGGCTCAATGAAAGGGTTAAAGACCTGCTAATTGCTTATCCTACACCTGAAGATTTGCAACAGGCTATGCAATTAGCTATACGGGTGGACAGAAGACTGCGTGCTAGGGTTAATGAGAGCAAATCCTCTGCTATGTCAGTTTCTGGTTATGATAATGTGTGTACTAACAGTGGTGAACCGATGGAGATTGGATCGGTGGCACCTCGCTCTCAAGAAAAACACCGTCGTTTTTCAGAAGGCTTGTGTTTCTATTGCGGAAAATCTGGTCATTTGATTAAAGGCTGTGAGCTTCGTATGAAGAAAGAAAAAAAAATGGTCAGTCACGCCCGTATTGCCTGTTTAAATTCCAAGGGTATATTTTTAGCTGCTTCCACGATTGCTCAGAAAAAATTAATGGAATTTCGGGTGTTTGTTGATTGCGGGTCTACACTGAATGTTATTGATGGGGGATTCGTGGAAAAACTCAATTTAAAACCTGAACCTTTGTCATCCCCCATTGCTGTGGTTTCTGTGGATGGCTCCCCTTTGAAGAATATTACTCTCAAGGTCAGTGAATTTCCTCTCACTATTAATGGTGTTCACCATGAGAAATTGGATTTGGTAGTGTTGAATAACTTGCCTTCTCCAGTAATATTGGGTTTGCCCTGGTTAAAATTTCACAATCCTGTACTGGATTGGTCTACCAGTGAAATTAAATCCTGGAGCCATAAATGTTATGACAAGTGTTGTAACGGGCGTATTGCAGCTTTGGATAGGGGAGAATTGCCTGTTCCTATTCAGGATTTTTGGAGAGTTTTTTCTGAGAAGGAATCGCAGGTTTTGCCTCCCCATAGAGACTATGATTGTTCTATTGAATTTGTCCCTGGAGCGACTCTTCCTAAAAGTCGTTTATTTAACCTTACTATTCCTGAGAGGAAGGCTTTGGAGGAATACATACAGACAAGTTTGGCCGCCGGTCACATTAGGCCCTCTAAGTCTCCTGTGGCGGTTGGATTTTTTTTTGTAAAAAAAAAGGACGGCGGTTTACGTCCTTGTCTGGATTTTCGTGAGATTAACAAAATTACGGTACGCAATCCTTACCCACTGCCATTGATTCCTGATCTGTTTAACCAGTTATTGGGGGCCAAGTGGTTCTCTAAAATTGACCTTAAGGGGGCATACAATCTGTTGCGCATGAAGGAGGGTGATGAATGGAAGACTGCTTTTAACACTCCTGTGGGTCATTTTGAGAATCTGGTTATGCCTTTTGGTCTTACTAATGCTCCTGCATTTTTTCAGAATCTGATTAATGACATCCTTAGACCTTTGATCGGTAAAAATGTGGTTGTGTATTTGGATGACATTTTGATTTATTCGCCGGATCTGGAGTCTCATTGGCGGAGCGTACGTGAGGTATTACAGTTATTAATGGACAATTCGCTTTTTGCTAAGCTGGAGAAATGTGAGTTCGCTGTACAGAGAATTAGTTTTTTGGGCTACATTATCTCCAGCAAAGGTTTTGAGATGGATCCGGTTAAGGTTCAGGCTGTGCAGGAATGGCCTAGGCCTATTGGTTTGAAATCAATACAGAGGTTTTTGGGTTTCGCCAATTACTATAGAAAATTCATAAAAAATTTTTCTAGTATTGTCAAACCTCTGACTGATCTCACCAGGAAAGGTGCTGGTGCGGTTCAGTGGTCTTCTGAGGCCATTGAAGCTTTTGTGTATCTCAAGGAGAGGTTCACCTCTGCTCCCATCCTTATGCAGCCTGATGTGACTAGGCCGTTTTTGGTTGAGGTTGATGCTTCCTCTGTGGGGGTTGGCGCAGTATTGTCTCAGGATAACGGGGATGGATTACATCCCTGTGCATTTTTTTCAAAAAAATTTTCGGAGACTGAATTGAATTACGATATTGGTAATCGGGAATTATTGGCTATTAAACTCGCATTTGAACACTGGCGCCACTTCTTGGAAGGTGCGGAATTTCCCGTTCAGGTTCTTACGGATCATAAAAATCTGATATATCTTGATGCTGCCAAGCGCCTGAATGCCCGTCAGGCTAGGTGGGCACTGTTTTTCTCGCGGTTTAATTTCTCCGTTACTTACATCCCTGGTACTAAGAATGTTAAGGCGGATGCCTTGTCTCGCAGTTTTTCTCCCATAGTCGGTGCTGAGAAAGAGGAGAACATTTTACAAGAAGGTGTTGTGATAGCTGCTTTAGACTCCGTTTTGGAAGATGAGATTCTTAAAGCTCAGGAGAATGCCCCATCTAACACTCCTCACGGGAGGTTGTTTGTGCCTGGGACCTTTAGGAGAGATTTGTTTGTTGAGTGTCACGAATCTCGGTTGGCAGGTCATCCCGGAATCTCTGAGACCAAGAGACTGGTGGGTCGCAGTTTTTGGTGGCCTGGATGGCAGAAGGAAGTCATTAAGTGGGTGCGCCAATGTACTATATGTGCTAGATCTAAGTCCTCACATACTCCTGCTGCGGGGTTGCTTTGTCCTTTGGAGGTCCCCAGTGCTCCTTGGACACATTTGGCTATGGACTTTATAACTGACCTTCCCCCCTCTGAGGGTTTTACTGTCATCTGGGTGGTCGTGGACCGTTTTAGCAAGATGTGTCACTTGGTTCCCTTCGTCAAACTGCCCTGCGCTAAAACTCTCGCTAAGGCCTTTGTCAAGGAAATTGTCAGACTTCATGGCGTTCCTACTGACATTGTTTCTGATAGGGGTCCTCAGTTCGTGGCTCGTTTTTGGCGTGCCTTTTGTGACAGGTTGGGAATTCATTTGTCGTTCTCGTCCGGATATCATCCTGAATCTAATGGCCAGACAGAAAGGAAAAACCAGGATGTTGAGCAGTTCTTGCGTTGTTTTGTGGCAGACAATCAAGAGGGGTGGTCTGAGTTTCTGCCACTTGCCGAATTTGCTCTGAACAATCATACATCTTCTTCTGCTGGTTGTTCGCCTTTTTTTTGTTGTTCTGGGAGACATCCGTCGTTTGGGTCGTTCTCCAAGTTGGGATCTGCCGTGCCTGAGGAGGAGAATTTTTCCGGTGATTTGGAGAGAGTTTGGACGGATGTGCGTGGTAATCTTCAGGAGGCCAACAGAAAATCTAAAGACTACTTTGATAGGAAACGACAGGAGGTTTTGTTCGCTGTTGGTGACATGGTTTGGTTGTCCTCTAGGAATCTGCGGTTGAGGATTCCTTCTAAGAAATTGGGTCCCAAGTTTGTAGGGCCCTTTAAGGTGCTTCAGGTTGTCAACCAATCTGCTGTTAGGTTGGAGGTTCCTACCTCCTGGAGAATTAATCCGGTATTTCATGTCTCTCTGTTAAAAAAAGCTGTTGTGTCGGATGGTGACGCCTCTGCCTCTGTTCCTCCGGTGGTGGAGGACGGGGAATATGAAATTTCTCGCATCCTTGACTCTAGACGGTATAGAGGTAGTTTGCAGTATCTTGTGGCCTGGAAAGGTTTCGGACCCGAGGATAACTCTTGGGTGAGGTCAGATGATGTTTCCGCGTCCAGACTTATCAGAGCGTTTCACAGGAGATTTCCTGATAAGCCTGGTCCTAGGGGATCCGGAGGATCCTCTTAGAAGGGGGGGTACTGTTAGAACCTTGCTGTTAGGTTTTTTTTCCTTTGCTGGTCACATGACCTTGTTGGCCTATTTAATCCTGCTCCGCCCTTCTGGCTTTGCTGGACTTCATTGTATATCTACTTTCTAGCTAGCCTGTGCTCTGTATCTAACTCTGTTAGTTTGCTTGGTCTACGGACCTCTAGGTTCTATCTATTTTGTTTGTTCGTCTGTCTGCTACTATTTCTGTTAGGAGGTGTCCCATATTCCTCCCAGTCCTTAGTACTTCTAGGGATTCCCTCCCCAAATCTATAGGTCTCCGTACAGACTAGATTAGGACTTTAGCAGGTCTGATCGCAGGATCAGGTTCCCTGTTACATCGTAGGGATTCAGCTGAGTCTTATAGTAGGGACAGATCTCCTCTCTTTCCTTAGCTTTGGTAGCAGAACATAACAATAACTACTATAATACTGCCCCCTATGTACAAGAATATAACTACTATAATACTGCTCCTATGTACAAGAATATAACTACTATAATACTGCCTCCTATGTACAAGAATATAACTACTATAATACTGCCCCCTATGTACAAGAATATAACTACTATAATACTGCCCCTATGTACAAGAATATAACTACTATAATACTTCTCCTATGTACAAGAATATAACTACTATAATACTGCCCCTATGTACAAGAATATAACTACTATAATACTGCTCCCTATGTACAAGAATTTATCTACTATAATACTGCCCCTATGTACAAGAATATAACTACTATAATACTGCCCCCTATGTACAAGAATATAACTACTATAATACTGCCCCTATGTACAAGAATATAACTACTATAATACTGCTCCCTATGTACAAGAATATAACTACTATAATACTGCTCCCTATGTACAAGAATATAACTACTATAATACTGCCCCTATGTACAAGAATATAACTACTATAATACTGCCCCCTATGTACAAGAATATAACTACTATAATACTGCTCCTATGTACAAGAATATAACTACTATAATACTGCTCCTATGTACAAGAATATAACTACTATAATACTGCCCCTATGTACAAGAATATAACTACTATAATACTGCCCCCTATGCTCAGGAATATAACTACTATAATACTGCTCCCTATGTACAAGAATATAACTACTATAATGCTGCCTCTTATGTAGAAGAATATAACTACTATAATACTGCTCCCCATATACAAGGATATAACTACTATAATACTGCCCCTATGTACAAGAATATAACTGCTATAATACTGCCTCCTATGTACAAGAATATAACTGCTATAATACTGCTCCTATGTACAAGAATATAACTACTATAATACTGCCCCTATGTACAAGAATATAACTACTATAATACTGCTCCCTATGTACTAGAATATAACTACTATAATACTGCTCGCTATGTACTAGAATATAACTACTATAATACTGCCCCTATGTACAAGAATATAACTACTATAATACTGCTCCTATGTACAAGAATATAACTACTATAATACTGCTCCTATGTACAAGAATATAACTACTATAATACTGCTCCTATGTACAAGAATATAACTACTATAATACTGCTCCTATGTACAAGAATATAACTACTATAATACTGCTCCTATGTACAAGAATATAACTACTATAATACTGCCCCTATGTACAAGAATATAACTACTATAATACTGCTCCCTATGTACTAGAATATAACTACTATAATACTGCTCCCTATGTACTAGAATATAACTACTATAATACTGCCCCTATGTACAAGAATATAACTACTATAATACTGCTCCTATGTACAAGAATATAACTACTATAATACTGCTCCTATGTACAAGAATATAACTACTATAATGCTGCTCCTATGTACAAGAATATAACTACTATAATACTGCTCATATGTACAAGAATATAACTACTATAATACTGCTCCTATGTACAAGAATATAACTACTATAATACTGCTCCCTATGTACTAGAATATAACTACTATAATACTGCCCCTATGTACAAGAATATAACTACTATAATACTGCTCCTATGTACAAGAATATAACTACTATAATACTGCTCCTATGTACAAGAATATAACTACTATAATACTGCTCATATGTACAAGAATATAACTACTATAATACTGCTCATATGTACAAGAATATAACTACTATAATACTGCTCCTATGTACAAGAATATAACTACTATAATACTGCTCCCTATGTACAAGAATATAACTACTATAATACTGCTCCCTATGTACTAGAATATAACTACTATAATACTGCCCCTATGTACAGAAATATAACTACTATAATACTGCTCCTATGTACAAGAATATAACTACTATAATACTGCTCCCTATGTACAAGAATATAACTACTATAATACTGCCCCTATGTACAGAAATATAACTACTATAATACTGCTCCTGTGTACAAGAATATAACTACTATAATACTGCCCCTATGTACAAGAATATAACTACTATAATACTGCTCCTATGTACAAGAATATAACTACTATAATACTGCCCCTATGTACAAGAATATAACTACTATAATACTGCTCCCTATGTACAAGAATATAACTACTATAATACTGCCCCCTATGTACAAGAATATAACTACTATAATACTGCCCCTATGTACAAGAATATAACAACTATAATACTGCCCCTATGTACAAGAATATAACTGCTATAATACTGCTCCTATGTACAAGAATATAACTACTATAATACTGCCCCTATGTACAAGAATATAACTACTATAATACTGCTCCCTATGTACAAGAATATAACTACTATAATACTGCCCCTATGTACAAGAATATAACTACTATAATACTGCCCCTATGTACAAGAATATAACAACTATAATACTGCTCCCTATGTACAAGAATATAACTACTATAATACTGCCCCCTATGTACAAGAATATAACTACTATAACACTGCCCCTATGTACAAGAATATATCTACTATAATACTGACCCTATGTACAAGAATATAACTACTATAATACTGCTCCCTATGTAAATGAATATAACCACTATAATACTGCCCCTATGTACAAGAATATAACTACTATAATACTGCCCCCTATGTACAAGAATATAACTA
The DNA here is from genome assembly GCF_046119375.1 of Phyllobates terribilis. Lineage (NCBI taxonomy): Eukaryota > Metazoa > Chordata > Amphibia > Anura > Dendrobatidae > Phyllobates > Phyllobates terribilis. Next base: position 36,055,609 of record NW_027362774.1, on the reverse strand, counting down.
CTATAATACTGCCCCCTATGCACAAGAATATAACTACTATAATACTACTCCTATATACAAGAATATAACTACTATAATACTGCTCCCTATGTACAATAATATATCTACTATAATACTACCCCTATGTACAAGAATATAACTACTATAATACTGCCCCCTATATATAAGAATATAACTACTATAATACTGCTCCTATGTACAAGAATATAACTACTATAATACTGCTCCTATGTACAAGAATATAACTACTATAATACTGCCCCCTATGTACAAGAATATAACTACTATAATACTGCCCACTATGTACAAGAATATAACTACTATAATACTGCCCCCTATGTACAAGAATATAACTTCATATAATACTGCTCCTATGTACTAGAATATAACTACTATAATACTGCCCCTATGTACAAGAATATAACTACTATAATACTGCTCCTATGTACAAGAATATAACTACTATAATACTGCTCCTATGTACAAGAATATAACTACTATAATGCTGCTCCTATGTACAAGAATATAACTACTATAATACTGCTCATATGTACAAGAATATAACTACTATAATACTGCTCCTATGTACAAGAATATAACTACTATAATACTGCTCCCTATGTACTAGAATATAACTACTATAATACTGCCCCTATGTACAAGAATATAACTACTATAATACTGCTCCTATGTACAAGAATATAACTACTATAATACTGCTCCTATGTACAAGAATATAACTACTATAATGCTGCTCCTATGTACAAGAATATAACTACTATAATACTGCTCATATGTACAAGAATATAACTACTATAATACTGCTCATATGTACAAGAATATAACTACTATAATACTGCTCCTATGTACAAGAATATAACTACTATAATACTGCCCCCTATGTACAAGAATATAACTACTATAATACTGCTCCCTATGTACAAGAATATAACTACTATAATACTGCTCCCTATGTACAGAAATATAACTACTATAATACTGCTCCTATGTACAAGAATATAACTACTATAATACTGCTCCCTATGTACAAGAATATAACTACTATAATACTGCCCCTATGTACAGAAATATAACTACTATAATACTGCTCCTGTGTACAAGAATATAACTACTATAATACTGCCCCTATGTACAAGAAAATAACTACTATAATAGTGCTCCTATGTACAAGAATATAACTACTATAATACTGCCCCTATGTACAAGAATATAACTACTATAATACTGCTCCCTATGTACAAGAATATAACTACTATAATACTGCCCCCTATGTACAAGAATATAACTACTATAATACTGCCCCTATGTACAAGAATATAACAACTATAATACTGCCCCTATGTACAAGAATATAACTGCTATAATACTGCTCCTATGTACAAGAATCTAACTACTATAATACTGCCCCTATGTACAAGAATATAACTACTATAATACTGCTCCCTATGTACAAGAATATAACTACTATAACACTGCCCCTATGTACAAGAATATAACTACTATAATACTGCCCCTATGTACAAGAATATAACAACTATAATACTGCTCCCTATGTACAAGAATATAACTACTATAATACTGCCCCCTATGTACAAGAATATAACTACTATAACACTGCCCCTATGTACAAGAATATATCTACTATAATACTGACCCTATGTACAAGAATATAACTACTATAATACTGCTCCCTATGTAAATGAATATAACCACTATAATACTGCCCCTATGTACAAGAATATAACTACTATAATACTGCCCCCTATGTACAAGAATATAACTACTATAATACTGCCCCCTATGCACAAGAATATAACTACTATAATACTACTCCTATATACAAGAATATAACTACTATAATACTGCTCCCTATGTACAATAATATATCTACTATAATACTACCCCTATGTACAAGAATATAACTACTATAATACTGCCCCCTATATATAAGAATATAACTACTATAATACTGCTCCTATGTACAAGAATATAACTACTATAATACTGCTCCTATGTACAAGAATATAACTACTATAATACTGCCCCCTATGTACAAGAATATAACTACTATAATACTGCCCACTATGTACAAGAATATAACTACTATAATACTGCCCCCTATGTACAAGAATATAACTTCATATAATACTGCTCCTATGTGCAAGAATATAACTACTATAATACTGCTCCTATGTACAAGAATATGACTACTATAATACTGTTCCTATGTACAAGAATATAACTACTATAATACTGCCCCTATGTACAAGAATATAACTACTATAATACTGCCCCTATGTACAAGAATATAACTACTATAATACTGCTCCTATGTACAAGAATATAACTACTATAATACTGCTCCTCTGTACAAGAATATAACTACTATAATACTGCTCCTATGTACAAGAATATAACTACTATAATACTGCTCCTCTGTACAAGAATATAACTACTATAATACTGCTCCTATGTACAAGAATATAACTACTATAATACTGCTCCTATGTACAAGAATATAACTACTATAATACTGCCCCCTATGTACAAGAATATAACTACTATAATACTGCCCCCTATGTACAAGAATATAACTACTATAATACTGCTCCTATGTACAAGAATATAACTACTATAATACTGCCTCCTATGTACAAGAATATAACTACTATAATACTGCCCCCTATGTACAAGAATATAACTACTATAATACTGCCCCTATGTACAAGAATATAACTACTATAATACTGCTCCCTATGTACAAGAATATAACTACTATAATACTGCTCCCTATGTACAAGAATATATCTACTATAATACTGCCCCTATGTACAAGAATATAACTACTATAATACTGCCCCCTATGTACAAGAATATAACTACTATAATACTGCCCCTATGTACAAGAATATAACTACTATAATACTGCTCCCTATGTACAAGAATATAACTACTATAATACTGCTCCCTATGTACAAGAATATAACTACTATAATACTGCCCCTATGTACAAGAATATAACTACTATAATACTGCCCCCTATGTACAAGAATATAACTACTATAATACTGCTCCTATGTACAAGAATATAACTACTATAATACTGCTCCTATGTACAAGAATATAACTACTATAATACTGCTCCTATGTACAAGAATATAACTACTATAATACTGCTCCTCTGTACAAGAATATAACTACTATAATACTGCTCCTATGTACAAGAATATAACTACTATAATACTGCTCCTATGTACAAGAATATAACTACTATAATACTGCTCCCTATGTACAAGAATATAACTACTATAATACTGCCCCTATGTACAAGAATATAACTACTATAATACTGCCCCTATGTACAAGAATATAACTACTATAATACTGCTCCTATGTACAAGAATATAACTACTATAATACTGCTCCTATGTACAAGAATATAACTACTATAATACTGCTCCTCTGTACAAGAATATAACTACTATAATACTGCTCCTATGTACAAGAATATAACTACTATAATACTGCTCCTATGTACAAGAATATAATTACTATAATACTGCTCCTATGTACAAGAATATAACTACTATAATACTGCTCCCTATGTACTAGAATATAACTACTATAATACTGCTCCTATGTACAAGAATATAACCACTATAATACTGCTCCTATGTACAAGAATATAACTACTATAATACTGCTCCTATGTACAAGAATATAACTACTATAATACTGCTCCTATGTACAAGAATATAACTATAATACTTCCCCCTATGTACAAGAATATAACTACTATAATACTGCTCCTATGTACAAGAATATAACTACTATAATGCTGCTCCTATGTACAAGAATATAACTACTATAATACTGCCCCTATGTACAAGAATATAACTACTATAATACTGCTCCCTATGTACTAGAATATAACTACTATAATACTGACCCTATGTACAAGAATATAACTACTATAATACTGCCCCTATGTACAAGAATATAACTACTATAATACTGCCCCTATGTACAAGAATATAACTACTATAATACTGCCCCCTATGTACAAGAATATAACTACTATAATACTGCTCCTATGTACAAGAATATAACTACTATAATACTGCTCCTATGTACAAGAATATAACTACTATAATACTGCTCCTATGTACAAGAATATAACTACTATAATACTGCTCCTCTGTACAAGAATATAACTACTATAATACTGCTCCTATGTACAAGAATATAACTACTATAATACTGCTCCTATGTACAAGAATATAACTACTATAATACTGCTCCCTATGTACAAGAATATAACTACTATAATACTGCCCCTATGTACAAGAATATAACTACTATAATACTGCCCCTATGTACAAGAATATAACTACTATAATACTGCTCCTATGTACAAGAATATAACTACTATAATACTGCTCCTATGTACAAGAATATAACTACTATAATACTGCTCCTATGTACAAGAATATAACTACTATAATACTGCTCCCTATGTACTAGAATATAACTACTATAATACTGCCCCTATGTACAAGAATATAACTACTATAATACTGCCCCTATGTACAAGAATATAACTACTATAATACTGCTCCTATGTACAAGAATATAACTACTATAATACTGCTCCTATGTACAAGAATATAACTACTATAATACTGCTCCTATGTACAAGAATATAACTACTATAATACTGCTCCTATGTACAAGAATATAACTACTATAATACTGCTCCCTATGTACAAGAATATAACTACTATAATACTGCCCCTATGTACAAGAATATAACTACTATAATACTGCCCCTATGTACAAGAATATAACTACTATAATACTGCTCCTATGTACAAGAATATAACTACTATAATACTGCTCCTATGTACAAGAATATAACTACTATAATACTGCTCCTATGTACAAGAATATAACTACTATAATACTGCTCCCTATGTACTAGAATATAACTACTATAATACTGCTCCTATGTACAAGAATATAACTACTATAATACTGCCCCTATGTACAAGAATATAACTACTATAATACTGCTCCTCTGTACAAGAATATAACTACTATAATACTGCTCCTATGTACAAGAATATAACTACTATAATACTGCTCCTATGTACAAGAATATAATTACTATAATACTGCTCCTATGTACAAGAATATAACTACTATAATACTGCTCCCTATGTACTAGAATATAACTACTATAATACTGCCCCTATGTACAAGAATATAACTACTATAATACTGCTCCTATGTACAAGAATATAACCACTATAATACTGCTCCTATGTACAAGAATATAACTACTATAATACTGCTCCCTATGTACAAGAATATAACTACTATAATACTGCTCCTATGTACAAGAATATAACTATAATACTTCCCCCTATGTACAAGAATATAACTACTATAATACTGCTCCTATGTACAAGAATATAACTACTATAATGCTGCTCCTATGTACAAGAATATAACTACTATAATACTGCCCCTATGTACAAGAATATAACTACTATAATACTGCTCCCTATGTACTAGAATATAACTACTATAATACTGCCCCTATGTACAAGAATATAACTACTATAATACTGCCCCTATGTACAAGAATATAACTACTATAATACTGCCCCTATGTACAAGAATATAACTACTATAATACTGCCCCCTATGTACAAGAATATAACTACTATAATACTGCTCCTATGTACAAGAATATAACTACTATAATACTGCTCCTCTGTACAAGAATATAACTACTATAATACTGCTCCTATGTACAAGAATATAACTACTATAATACTGCTCCTATGTACAAGAATATAACTACTATAATACTGCTACCTATGTACAAGAATATAACTACTATAATACTGCCCCTATGTACAAGAATATAACTACTATAATACTGCCCCTATGTACAAGAATATAACTACTATAATACTGCTCCTATGTACAAGAATATAACTACTATAATACTGCTCCTATGTACAAGAATATAACTACTATAATACTGCTCCTCTGTACAAGAATATAACTACTATAATACTGCTCCTATGTACAAGAATATAACTACTATAATACTGCTCCTATGTACAAGAATATAATTACTATAATACTGCTCCTATGTACAAGAATATAACTACTATAATACTGCTCCCTATGTACTAGAATATAACTACTATAATACTGCCCCTATGTACAAGAATATAACTACTATAATACTGCTCCTATGTACAAGAATATAACTACTATAATACTGCCCCTATGTACAAGAATATAACTACTATAATACTGCCCCTATGTACAAGAATATAACTACTATAATACTGCTCCCTATGTACAAGAATATAACTACTATAATACTGCTCCCTATGTACAAGAATATAACTACTATAATACTGCCCCCTATGTACAAGAATATAACTACTATAATACTGCTCCTATGTACAAGAATATAACTACTATAATACTGCCCCCTATGTACAAGAATATAACTACGATAATACAGCTCCTACATACAATAATATAACTACTATAATACTGCCCCTATGTACAAGAATATAACTACTATAATACTGCCCCTATGTACAAGAATATAACTACTATAATACTGCCCCCTATGTACAAGAATATAACTACGATAATACAGCTCCTATATACAATAATATAACTACTATAATACTGCCCCTATGTACAAGAATATAACTACTATAATACTGCTCCCTATGTACAAGAATATAACTATTATAATACTGCCCCTATGTACAAGAATATAACTACTATAATACTGCCCCCTATGTACAAGAATATAACTACTATAATACTGCTCCTATGTACAAGAATATAACTACTATAATACTGCTCCTATGTACAAGAATATAACTACTATAATACTGCTCCTATGTACAAGAATATAACTACTATAATACTGCTCCTCTGTACAAGAATATAACTACTATAATACTGCTCCTATGTACAAGAATATAACTACTATAATACTGCTCCTATGTACAAGAATATAACTACTATAATACTGCTCCCTATGTACAAGAATATAACTACTATAATACTGCCCCTATGTACAAGAATATAACTACTATAATACTGCCCCTATGTACAAGAATATAACTACTATAATACTGCTCCTCTGTACAAGAATATAACTACTATAATACTGCTCCTATGTACAAGAATATAACTACTATAATACTGCTCCTATGTACAAGAATATAATTACTATAATACTGCTCCTATGTACAAGAATATAACTACTATAATACTGCTCCCTATGTACTAGAATATAACTACTATAATACTGCCCCTATGTACAAGAATATAACTACTATAATACTGCTCCCATGTACAAGAATATAACTACTATAATACTGCTCCTATGTACAAGAATATAACTACTATAATACTGCTCCTATGTACAAGAATATAACTACTATAATACTGCTCCTATGTACAAGAATATAACTATAATACTTCCCCCTATGTACAAGAATATAACTACTATAATACTGCTCCTATGTACAAGAATATAACTACTATAATGCTGCTCCTATGTACAAGAATATAACTACTATAATACTGCCCCTATGTACAAGAATATAACTACTATAATACTGCTCCCTATGTACTAGAATATAACTACTATAATACTGCCCCTATGTACAAGAATATAACTACTATAATACTGCCCCTATGTACAAGAATATAACTACTATAATACTGCTCCTATGTACAAGAATATAACTACTATAATACTGCTCCTATGTACAAGAATATAACTATAATACTTCCCCCTATGTACAAGAATATAACTACTATAATACTGCTCCTATGTACAAGAATATAACTACTATAATACTGCTCCCTATGTACTAGAATATAACTACTATAATACTGCCCCTATGTACAAGAATATAACTACTATAATACTGCTCCTATGTACAAGAATATAACTACTATAATACTGCTCCTATGTACAAGAATATAACTACTATAATACTGCTCCTATGTACAAGAATATAACTACTATAATACTGCTCCTATGTACAAGAATATAACTATAATACTTCCCCCTATGTACAAGAATATAACTACTATAATACTGCTCCCTATGTACAAGAATATAACTACTATAATACTGCCCCTATGTACAGAAATATAACTACTATAATACTGCTCCTATGTACAAGAATATAACTATTATAATACTGCCCCATTGTACAAGAATATAACTACTATAATACTGCTCCTATGTACAAGAATGTAACTACTATAATACTGCCCCTATGTACTAGAATATAACTACTATAATACTGCCCCTATGTACAAGAATATAACTACTATAATACTGCTCCTATGTACAAGAATATAACTACTATAATACTGCCCCCTATGTACAAGAATATAACTACTATAATACTGCTCCTATGTACAAGAATATAACTACTATAATACTGCCCCTATGTACAAGAATATAACTACTATAATACTGCCCCTATGTACAAGAATATAACTACTATAATACTGCTCCCATGTACAAGAATATAACTACTATAATACTGCTCCTATGTACAAGAATATAACTACTATAATACTGCTCCTATGTACAAGAATATAACTACTATAATACTGCTCCTATGTACAAGAATATAACTATAATACTTCCCCCTATGTACAAGAATATAACTACTATAATACTGCTCCTATGTACAAGAATATAACTACTATAATGCTGCTCCTATGTACAAGAATATAACTACTATAATACTGCCCCTATGTACAAGAATATAACTACTATAATACTGCTCCCTATGTACTAGAATATAACTACTATAATACTGCCCCTATGTACAAGAATATAACTACTATAATACTGCCCCTATGTACAAGAATATAACTACTATAATACTGCTCCTATGTACAAGAATATAACTACTATAATACTGCTCCTATGTACAAGAATATAACTATAATACTTCCCCCTATGTACAAGAATATAACTACTATAATACTGCTCCTATGTACAAGAATATAACTACTATAATACTGCTCCCTATGTACTAGAATATAACTACTATAATACTGCCCCTATGTACAAGAATATAACTACTATAATACTGCTCCTATGTACAAGAATATAACTACTATAATACTGCTCCTATGTACAAGAATATAACTACTATAATACTGCTCCTATGTACAAGAATATAACTACTATAATACTGCTCCTATGTACAAGAATATAACTATAATACTTCCCCCTATGTACAAGAATATAACTACTATAATACTGCTCCCTATGTACAAGAATATAACTACTATAATACTGCCCCTATGTACAGAAATATAACTACTATAATACTGCTCCTATGTACAAGAATATAACTATTATAATACTGCCCCATTGTACAAGAATATAACTACTATAATACTGCTCCTATGTACAAGAATGTAACTACTATAATACTGCCCCTATGTACAAGAATATAACTACTATAATACTGCCCCTATGTACAAGAATATAACTACTATAATACTGCTCCTATGTACAAGAATATAACTACTATAATACTGCCCCCTATGTACAAGAATATAACTACTATAATACTGCTCCTATGTACAAGAATATAACTACTATAATACTGCCCCTATGTACAAGAATATAACTACTATAATACTGCCCCTATGTACAAGAATATAACTACTATAATACTGCCCCTATGTACAAGAATATAACTACTATAATACTGCTCCTATGTACAAGAATATAACTACTATAATACTGCCCCCTATGTACAAGAATATAACTACTATAATACTGCTCCTATGTACAAGAATATAACTACTATAATACTGCCCCTATGTACAAGAATATAACTACTATAATACTGCTCCTATGTACAAGAATATAACTACTATAATACTGCTCCTATGTACAAGAATATAACTACTATAATACTGCTCCTATGTACAAGAATATAACTACTATAATACTGCCCCTATGTACAAGAATATAACTACTATAATACTGCTCCTATGTACAAGAATATAACTACTATAATACTGCCCCTATGTACAAGAATATAACTACTATAATACTGCTCCCTATGTACAAGAATATAACTACTATAATACTGCTCCTATGTATAAGAATATAACTACTATAATACTGCTCCCTATGTGCAAGAATATAACTACTATAATACTGCTCCTATGTACAAGAATATAACTACTATAATACTGCTCCTATGTACAAGAATATAATTACTATAATACTGCTCCTATGTACAAGAATATAACTACTATAATACTGCTCCCTATGTACTAGAATATAACTACTATAATACTGCCCCTATGTACAAGAATATAACTACTATAATACTGCTCCTATGTACAAGAATATAACCACTATAATACTGCTCCTATGTACAAGAATATAACTACTATAATACTGCTCCTATGTACAAGAATATAACTACTATAATACTGCTCCTATGTACAAGAATATAACTATAATACTTCCCCCTATGTACAAGAATATAACTACTATAATACTGCTCCTATGTACAAGAATATAACTACTATAATGCTGCTCCTATGTACAAGAATATAACTACTATAATACTGCCCCTATGTACAAGAATATAACTACTATAATACTGCTCCCTATGTACTAGAATATAACTACTATAATACTGCCCCTATGTACAAGAATATAACTACTATAATACTGCCCCTATGTACAAGAATATAACTACTATAATACTGCCCCTATGTACAAGAATATAACTACTATAATACTGCCCCCTATGTACAAGAATATAACTACTATAATACTGCTCCTATGTACAAGAATATAACTACTATAATACTGCTCCTATGTACAAGAATATAACTACTATATTACTGCTCCTATGTACAAGAATATAACTACTATAATACTGCTCCTCTGTACAAGAATATAACTACTATAATACTGCTCCTATGTACAAGAATATAACTACTATAATACTGCTCCTATGTACAAGAATATAACTACTATAATACTGCTCCCTATGTACAAGAATATAACTACTATAATACTGCCCCTATGTACAAGAATATAACTACTATAATACTGCCCCTATGTACAAGAATATAACTACTATAATACTGCTCCTATGTACAAGAATATAACTACTATAATACTGCTCCTATGTACAAGAATATAACTACTATAATACTGCTCCTCTGTACAAGAATATAACTACTATAATACTGCTCCTATGTACAAGAATATAACTACTATAATACTGCTCCTATGTACAAGAATATAATTACTATAATACTGCTCCTATGTACAAGAATATAACTACTATAATACTGCTCCCTATGTACTAGAATATAACTACTATAATACTGCCCCTATGTACAAGAATATAACTACTATAATACTGCTCCTATGTACAAGAATATAACCACTATAATACTGCTCCTATGTACAAGAATATAACTACTATAATACTGCCCCTATGTACAAGAATATAACTACTATAATACTGCCCCTATGTACAAGAATATAACTACTATAATACTGCTCCCTATGTACAAGAATATAACTACTATAATACTGCTCCCTATGTACAAGAATATAACTACTATAATACTGCTCCTATGTACAAGAATATAACTACTATAATACTGCTCCCTATGTACAAGAATATAACTACTATAATACTGCCCCTATGTACAGAAATATAACTACTATAATACTGCTCCTATGTACAAGAATATAACTACTATAATACTGCCCCTATGTACAAGAATATAACTACTATAATACTGCCCCTATGTACAAGAATATAACTACTATAATACTGCTCCTATGTACAAGAATATAACTACTATAATACTGCCCCTATGTACAAGAATATAACTACTATAATACTGCTCCTATGTACAAGAATATAACTACTATAATACTGCTCCCTATGTACAAGAATATAACTACTATAATACTGCTCCTATGTACAAGAATATAACTACTATAATACTGCCCCCATGTACAAGAATATAACTACTATAATACTGCTCCCTATGTACAAGAATATAACTACTATAATACTGCTCCTATGTATAAGAATATAACTACTATAATACTGCTCCTATGTACAAGAATATAACTACTATAATACTGCTCCCTATGTACAAGAATATAACTACTATAATACTGCTCCTATGTACAAGAATATAACTACTATAATACTGCCCCTATGTACAAGAATATAACTACTATAATACTGCCCTCTATGTACAAGAATATAACTACTATAATACTGCTCCCTATGTACAAGAATGTAACTACTATAATACTGCCCCTATGTACAAGAATATAACTACTATAATACTGCCCCTATGTATAAGAATATAACTACTATAATACTGCCCCCTATGTACAAGAATATAACTACTATAATGCTGCCCCCTATGTACAAGAATATAACTACTATAATGCTGCTCCTATGTACAAGAATATAACTACTATAATACTGCTATGTACAAGAATATAACTACTATAATACTGCCCCTATGTACAAGAATATAACTACTATAATACTGCCCCCTATGCACAGGAATATAACTACTATAATACTGCTCCCTATGTACAAGAATATAACTACTATAATGCTGCCTCTTATGTACAAGAATATAACTACTATAATACAGCTCCCCATATACAAGAATATAACTACTATAATACTGCCCCTATGTACAAGAATATAACTACTATAATACTGCCTCCTATGTACAAGAATATAACTACTATAATACTGCTCCCTATGTACAGGAATATAACTACTATAATACTGCTCCTAGGTACAAGAATATAACTACTATAATACTGCTCCTATGTATAAGAATATAACTACTATAATACTGCTCCCTATGTACAAGAATATAACTACTATAATACTGCTCCCTATGTACTAGAATATAACTGCTATAATACTGCCCCTATGTACAGAAATATAACTACTATAATACTGCTCCTATGTACAAGAATATAACTACTATAATACTGCTCCCTATGTACAAGAATATAACTACTATAATACTGCCCCTATGTACAGAAATATAACTACTATAATACTGCTCCTATGTACAAGAATATAACTACTATAATACTGCTCCCTATGTACAAGAATGTAACTACTATAATACTGCCCCTATGTACAAGAATTTAACTACTATAATACTGCCCCTATGTATAAGAATATAACTACTATAATACTGCTCCCTATGTACAAGAATATAACTACTATAATACTGCCCCTATGTACAGAAATATAACTACTATAATACTGCCCTCTATGTACAAGAATATAACTACTATAATACTGCTCCCTATGTACAAGAATGTAACTACTATAATACTGCCCCTATGTACAAGAATATAACTACTATAATACTGCCCCTATGTATAAGAATATAACTACTATAATACTGTCCCCTATGTACAAGAATATAACTACTATAATGCTGCCCCCTATGTACAAGAATATAACTACTATAATGCTGCTCCTATGTACAAGAATATAACTACTATAATACTGCTCCTATGTACAAGAATATAACTACTATAATACTGCCCCTATGTACAAGAATATAACTACTATAATACTGCCCCCTATGCACAGGAATATAACTACTATAATACTGCTCCCTATGTACAAGAATATAACTACTATAATGCTGCCTCTTATGTACAAGAATATAACTACTATAATACTGCTCCCCATATACAAGAATATAACTACTATAATACTGCCCCTATGTAGAAGAATATAACTGCTATAATAGTGCCTCCTATGTACAAGAATATAACTGCTATAATACTGCTCCTATGTACAAGAATATAACTACTATAATACTGCTCCCTATGTACAAGAATGTAACTACTATAATACTGCCCCTATGTACAAGAATTTAACTACTATAATACTGCCCCTATGTATAAGAATATAACTACTATAATACTGCTCCCTATGTACAAGAATATAACTACTATAATACTGCCCCTATGTACAGAAATATAACTACTATAATACTGCCCTCTATGTACAAGAATATAACTACTATAATACTGCTCCCTATGTACAAGAATGTAACTACTATAATACTGCCCCTATGTACAAGAATATAACTAGTATAATACTGCCCCTATGTATAAGAATATAACTACTATAATACTGTCCCCTATGTATAAGAATATAACTACTATAATACTGTCCCCTATGTACAAGAATATAACTACTATAATGCTGCCCCCTATGTACAAGAATATAACTACTATAATGCTGCTCCTATGTACAAGAATATAACTACTATAATACTGCTCCTATGTACAAGAATATAACTACTATAATACTGCCCCTATGTACAAAAATATAACTACTATAATACTGCCCCCTATGCACAGGAATATAACTACTATAATACTGCTCCCTATGTACAAGAATATAACTACTATAATGCTGCCTCTTATGTACAAGAATATAACTACTATAATACTGCTCCCCATATACAAGAATATAACTACTATAATACTGCCCCTATGTAGAAGAATATAACTGCTATAATAGTGCCTCCTATGTACAAGAATATAACTGCTATAATACTGCTCCTATGTACAAGAATATAACTACTATAATACTGCCCCTATGTACAAGAATATAACTACTATAATACTGCTCCTATGTACAAGAATATAACTACTATAATACTGTCCCTATGTACAAGAATATAACTACTATAATACTGCTCCCTATGTACAAGAATATAACTACTATAATACTGCTCCTATGTATAAGAATATAACTACTATAATACTGCTCCCTATGTACAAAAATATAACTTCTATAATACTGCTCCCTATGGACTAGAATATAACTACTATAATACTGCCCCTATGTACAGAAATATAACTACTATAATACTGCTCCTATGTACAAGAATATAACTACTATAATACTGCTCCCTATGTACAAGAATATAACTACTATAATACTGCCCCTATGTACAGAAATATAACTACTATAATACTGCTCCTATGTACAAGAATATAACTACTATAATACTGCTCCCTATGTACAAGAATATAACTACTATAATACTGCCCCTATGTACAGAAATATAACTACTATAATACTGCTCCTATGTACAAGAATATAACTACTATAATACTGCCCCTATGTACAAGAATATAACTACTATAATACTGCCCCTATGTACAAGAATATAACTACAATAATACTGCTCCTATGTACAAGAATATAACTACTATAATACTGCCCCTATGTACAAGAATATAACTACTATAATACTGCTCCTATGTACAAGAATATAACTACTATAATACTGCTCCTATGTACAAGAATATAACTACTATAATACTGCCCCTATGTACAAGAATATAACTACTATAATACTGCTCCTATGTACAAGAATATAACTACTATAATACTGCCCCCATGTACAAGAATATAACTACTATAATACTGCTCCCTATGTACAAGAATATAACTACTATAATACTGCTCCTATGTATAAGAATATAACTACTATAATACTGCTCCTATGTACAAGAATATAACTACTATAATACTGCCCCTATGTACAAGAATATAACTACTATAATACTGCCCTCTATGTACAAGAATATAACTACTATAATACTGCTCCCTATGTACAAGAATGTAACTACTATAATACTGCCCCTATGTACAAGAATATAACTACTATAATACTGCCCCTATGTATAAGAATATAACTACTATAATACTGCCCCCTATGTACAAGAATATAACTACTATAATGCTACCCCCTATGTACAAGAATATAACTACTATAATGCTGCTCCTATGTACAAGAATATAACTACTATAATCCTGCTATGTACAAGAATATAACTACTATAATACTGCCCCTATGTACAAGAATATAACTACTATAATACTGCCCCCTATGCACAGGAATATAACTACTATAATACTGCTCCCTATGTACAAGAATATAACTACTATAATGCTGCCTCTTATGTACAAGAATATAACTACTATAATAGTGCTCCCCATATACAAGAATATAACTACTATAATACTGCCCCTATGTACAAGAATATAACTACTATAATACTGCCTCCTATGTACAAGAATATAACTACTATAATACTGCTCCCTATGTACAGGAATATAACTACTATAATACTGCTCCTAGGTACAAGAATATAACTACTATAATACTGCTCCTATGTATAAGAATATAACTACTATAATACTGCTCCCTATGTACAAGAATATAACTACTATAATACTGCTCCCTATGTACTAGAATATAACTGCTATAATACTGCCCCTATGTACAGAAATATAACTACTATAATACTGCTCCTATGTACAAGAATATAACTACTATAATACTGCTCCCTATGTACAAGAATATAACTACTATAATACTGCCCCTATGTACAGAAATATAACTACTATAATACTGCTCCTATGTACAAGAATATAACTACTATAATACTGCTCCCTATGTACAAGAATATAACTACTATAATACTGCCCCTATGTACAGAAATATAACTACTATAATACTGCTCCTATGTACAAGAATATAACTACTATAATACTGCCCCTATGTACAAGAATATAACTACTATAATACTGCCCCCTATGTACAAGAATATAACTACTATAATACTGCCCCCTATGTACAAGAATATAACTACTATAATACTGCCCCTATGTACAGAAATATAACTACTATAATACTGCTCCTATGTACAAGAATATAACTACTATAATACTGCCCCTATGTACAAGAATATAACTACTATAATACTGCCCCTATGTACAAGAATATAACTACTATAATACTGCCCCCTATGTACAAGAATATAACTACTATAATACTGCCCCTATGTACAGAAATATAACTACAATAATACTGCTCCTATGTACAAGAATATAACTACTATAATACTGCTCCCTATGTACAAGAATATAACTACTATACTACTGCCCCTATGTACAGAAATATAACTACTATAATGCTGCTCCTATGTACAAGAATATAACTACTATAATACTGCCCCTATGTACAAGAATATAACTACTATAATACTGCCCCTATGTACAAGAATATAACTACTATAATACTGCTCCTATGTACAAGAATATAACTACTATAATACTGCCCCTATGTACAAGAATATAACTACTATAATACTGCTCCTATGTACAAGAATATAACTACTATAATACTGCTCCTATGTACAAGAATATAACTACTATAATACTGCCCCTATGTACAAGAATATAACTACTATAATACTGCTCCTATGTACAAGAATATAACTACTATAATACTGCCCCTATGTACAAGAATATAACTACTATAATACTGCTCCCTATGTACAAGAATATAACTACTATAATACTGCTCCTATGTATAAGAATATAACTACTATAATACTGCTCCCTATGTACAAGAATATAACTACTATAATACTGCTCCTATGTACAAGAATATAACTACTATAATACTGCCCCTATGTACAAGAATATAACTACTATAATACTGCCCCCTATGTACAAGAATATAACTACTATAATACTGCCCCTATGTACAGAAATATAACTACTATAATACTGCTCCTATGTACAAGAATATAACTACTATAATACTGCCCCTATGTACAAGAATATAACTACTATAATACTGCCCCTATGTACAAGAATATAACTACTATAATACTGCCCCCTATGTACAAGAATATAACTACTATAATACTGCCCCTATGTACAGAAATATAACTACAATAATACTGCTCCTATGTACAAGAATATAACTACTATAATACTGCTCCCTATGTACAAGAATATAACTACTATACTACTGCCCCTATGTACAGAAATATAACTACTATAATGCTGCTCCTATGTACAAGAATATAACTACTATAATACTGCCCCTATGTACAAGAATATAACTACTATAATACTGCCCCTATGTACAAGAATATAACTACTATAATACTGCTCCTATGTACAAGAATATAACTACTATAATACTGCCCCTATGTACAAGAATATAACTACTATAATACTGCTCCTATGTACAAGAATATAACTACTATAATACTGCTCCTATGTACAAGAATATAACTACTATAATACTGCCCCTATGTACAAGAATATAACTACTATAATACTGCTCCTATGTACAAGAATATAACTACTATAATACTGCCCCTATGTACAAGAATATAACTACTATAATACTGCTCCCTATGTACAAGAATATAACTACTATAATACTGCTCCTATGTATAAGAATATAACTACTATAATACTGCTCCCTATGTACAAGAATATAACTACTATAATACTGCTCCTATGTACAAGAATATAACTACTATAATACTGCCCCTATGTACAAGAATATAACTACTATAATACTGCCCTCTATGTACAAGAATATAACTACTATAATACTGCCCCCTATGTACAGGAATATATCTACTATAATACTGCCCCCTATGTACAAGAATATATCTACTATAATACTGCCCTCTATGTACAAGAATATAACTACTATAATACTGCCCCCTATGTACAGGAATATAACTACTATAATACTGCCCCTATGTACAAGAATATAACTACTATAATACTGCTCCTATGTATAAGAATATAACTACTATAATACTGCTCCCTTTGTACAAGAATATAACTACTATAATACTGCCCCCTATGTACAAGAATATAACTACTATAATACTGCCCCTATGTACAAGAATATAACTACTATAATACTGCCCTCTATGTACAAGAATATAACTACTATAATACTGCCCCCTATGTACAAGAATAAAACTACTATAATACTGCTCCCTATGTACAAGAATATAACTACTATAATACTGCTCCTATGTATAAGAATATAACTACTACAATACTGCCCCTATGTACAAGAATATAACTACTATAATACTGCTCCCTATGTACAAGAATATAATTACTTTAATACTGCTCCCTATGTACAAGAATATAACTACTATAATACTGCCCCTATGTACAAGAATATAACTACTATAATACTGCCCCTATGTACAAGAATATAACTACTATAATACTGCTCCCTATGTACAAGAATATAACTACTATAATACTGCTTCTATGTATAAGAATATAACTACTATAATACTGCCCCTATGTACAAGAATATAACTACTATAATACTGCTCCCTATGTACAAGAATATAAGTACTATAATACTGCTCCTATGTATAAGAATATAACTACTATAATACTGCTCCCTATGTACAAGAATATAACAACTATAATACTGCCTCTTATGCACAAGAATATAACTACTATAATACCGCCCCTACGTACAAGAATATAACTACTATAATACTGCTCCTATGTACAAGAAAATAACTACTATAATACTGCCCCCTATGTACAAGAATATAACTACTATAATACTGCTCCTATGTACAGGAATATAACTACTATAATACTGCCATCTATGTACAAGAATATAACTACTATAATACTGCCCCCTATGTACAAGAATTTAACTACTATAATGCTGCCCCCTATGTACAAGAATATAACTACTATAATGCTGCCCCCTATGTACAAGAATATAACTACTATAATGATGCTCCTATGTACAAGAATATAACTACTATAATACAGCCCCCTATGTACAAGAATATAACTACTATGATACTGCCCCCTATGTACAAGAATATAACTACTATAATACTGCCCCCTATGTACAGGAATATAACTACTATAATACTGCTCCTATCTACAAGAATATAACTACTATAATACTACCCCTATGTACAAGAATATAACTGCTATAATACTGCCCCTATGTACAAGAATATAACTACTATAATACCGCCCCCTATGTACAAGAATATAACTACTATAATACTGCTCCCTATGTACAAGAATATAACTGCTATAATACTGCTCCTATGTACAAGAATATAACTACTATAATACTGCTCCCTATGTACAAGAATATAACTACTATAATACTGCCCCATATGTACAAGAATATAACTACTATAATACTGCTCCTATGTACAGGAATATAACTACTATAATACTGCTCCTATGTACAAGAATATAACTACTATAATACTGCCATCTATGTACAAGAATATAACTACTATAATACTGCCCCTATGTACAAGAATATAACTACTATAATACTGCTCCTATGTACAAGAATATAACTACTATAATACTGCCCCTATGTACAAGAATATAACTACTATAATACTGCTCCCTATGTACAGGAATATAACTACTATAATACTGCCCCCTATGTACAAAAATATAACTACTATAATATTGCCCCTATGTACAAGAATATAACTACTATAATACTACCCCCTATGTACAAGAATATAACTACTATAATACTGCTCCTATGTACAAGAATATAACTACTATAATACTACCCCCTATGTACAAGAATATAACTACTATAATACTGCTTCTATGTACAAGAATATCACTACTATAATACTGCTCCCTATGTACAAGAATATAACTACTATAATACTGCTCCCTATGTACAAGAATATAACTACTATAATACTGCCCCTATGTACAAGAATATAACTACTATAATACTGCTCCTATGTACAAGAATATAACTACTATAATACTGCTCCTATGTACAAGAATATAACTACTATAATACTGCCCCCTATGTACAAGAATATAACTACTATAATACTGCCCCTATGTACAAGAATATAACTAGTATAATACTGCCCCTATTTACAAGAATATAACTACTATAATACTGCCCCTATGTACAAGAATATAACTACTATAATACTGCCCCTATGTACAAGAATATAACTACTATAATACTGCCCCTATGTACAAGAATATAACTACTATAATACTGCCCCTATGTACAAGAATATAACTACTATAATACTGCCCCCTATGTACAAGAATATAACTACTATAATACTGCCCCTATGTACAAGAATATAACTACTATAATACTGCCCCTATTTACAAGAATATAACTACTATAATACTGCCCCTATGTACAAGAATATAACTACTATAATACTGCCCCTATGTACAAGAATATAACTACTATAATACTGCCCCTATTTACAAGAATATAACTACTATAACACTGCCCCTATGTACAAGAATATAACTACTATAATACTGCCCCTATGTACAAGAATATAACTACTATAATACTGCCCCCTATGTACAAGAATATAACTACTATAATACTGCTCCTATGTACAAGAATGTAACTACTATAATACTGCCACTATGTACAAGAATATAACTACTATAATACTGCCCCCTATGTACAAGAATATTGCTACTATAATACTGCCCCTATGCACAAGAATATAACTACTATAATACTGCTCCTATATACAAGAATATAACTACTATAATACTGCCCTATGTACAAGAATATAACTACTATAATACTGCCCCCTATGTACAAGAACATAACTACTATAATACTGCCCCTATGTACAAGAATATAACTACTATAATACTGCCCCTATGCACAAGAATATAACTACTATAATACTGCTCCTATAAACAAGAATATAACTACTATAATACTGCCCTATGTACAAGAATATAACTACTATAATACTGCCCCCTATGTACAAGAATATAACTACTATAATACTGCCCCTATGCACAAGAATATAACTACTATAATACTGCTCCTATGTACAAGAATATAACTACTATAATACTGCCCCCTATGTACAAGAATATAACTACTATAATACTGCTCCTATGTACAAGAATATAACTACTATAATACTGCCCGCTATGTACAAGAATATAACTACTATAATACTGCTCCTATGTACAAGAATATAACTACTATAATACTGCCCGCTATGTACAAGAATATAACTACTATAATACTGCTCCTATGTACAAGAATATAACTACTATAATACTGCCCCCTATGTACAAGAATATAACTACTATAATACTGCTCCTATGTACAAGAATATAACTACTATAATACTGCCCGCTATGTACAAGAATATAACTACTATAATACTGCCCCTATGTACAGGAATATAACTACTATAATACTGCTCCTATGTACAAGAATATAACTGCTATAATACTGCCCCCTATGTACAAGAATATAACTACTATAATACTGCCCCTATGTACAAGAGTATAACTACTATAATACTACCCCTATGTACAAGAATATAACTACTATAATACTGCCCCTATGTACAAGAATATAACTACTATAATACTGCCCCTACGTACAAGAATATAACTACTATAATACTGCCCCTATGTACAAGAATATAACTACTATAATACTGCCCCTATGTCCAAGAATATAACTACTATAATACTGCCCCTATGTCCAAGAATATAACTACTATAATACTGCCCCTATGTACAAGAATATAACTACTATAATACTGGCCCTATGTACAAGAATATAACTACTATAATACTGCCCCCTATGTACAAGAATATAACTACAATAATACTGCCCCCTATGTACAAGAATATAACTACTATAATGCTGCCCCCTATGTACAAGAATATAACTACTATAATACTGCTCCTATGTACAAGAATATAACAACTATAATACTGCCCCCTATGTACAAGAATATAACTACTATAATACTGCTCCTATGTATAAGAATATAACTACTATAATACTGCCCCCTATGTACAAGAATATAACTACTATAATACTGCTCCCTATGTACAAGAATATAACTACTATAATACTGCCCCCTATGTACAAGAATATAACTACTATAATACTGATCCTATGTACAAGAATATAACTACTATAATACTGCTCCTATGTACAAGAATATAACTACTATAATACTGCTCCTATGTACAAGAATGTAACTACTATAATACTGCCCCTATGTACAAGAATATAACTACTATAATACTGCTCCTATGTACAAGAATATAACTGCTATAATACTGCCCCCTATGTACAAGAATATAACTACTATAATACTGCTCCTATGTACAAGAATATAACTACTATAATACTGCTCCTATGTACAAGAATATAACTGCTATAATACTGCCCCCTATGTACAAGAATATAACTACTATAATACTGCCCCTATGTACAAGAATATAACTACTATAATACTGCTCCTATGTACAAGAATATAACTGCTATAATACTGCCCCCTATGTACAAGAATATAACTACTATAATACTGCTCCTATGTACAAGAATATAACTGCTATAATACTGCCCCCTATGTACAAGAATATAACTACTATAATACTGCCCCCTATGTACAAAAATATAACTACTATAATACTGCCCCTATGTACAAGAATATAACTACTATAATACTACCCCCTATGTACAAGAATATAACTACTATAATACTGCTCCTATGTACAAGAATATAACTACTATAATACTGCTCCTATGTACAAGAATATAACTGCTATAATACTGCCCCCTATGTACAAGAATATAACTACTATAATACTGCCCCTATGTACAGGAATATAACTACTATAATACTGCTCCTATGTACAAGAATATAACTGCTATAATACTGCCCCCTATGTACAAGAATATAACTAATATAATACTGCTCCTATGTACAAGAATATAACTACTATAATACTGCTCCTATGTACAAGAATATAACTACTATAATACTGCTCCTATGTACAAGAATATAACTACTATAATGCTGCCCCCTATGTACAAGAATATAACTACTATAATACTGATCCTATGTACAAGAATATAACTACTATAATACTGCCATCTATGTACAAGAATATAACTACTATAATACTGCCCCTATGTACAAGAATATAACTACTATAATACTGCTCCTATGTACAAGAATATAACTACTATAATACTGCCCCTATGTACAAGAATATAACTACTATATTACCGCTCCCTATGTACAGGAATATAACTACAATAATACTGCCCCCTATGTACAAAAATATAACTACTATAATACTGCCCCTATGTACAAGAATATAACTACTATAATACTACCCCCTATGTACAAGAATATAACTACTATAATACTGCTTCTATGTACAAGAATATCACTACTATAATACTGCTCCCTATGTACAAGAATATAACTACTATAATACTGCTCCCTATGTACAAGAATATAACTACTATAATACTGCCCCTATGTACAAGAATATAACTACTATAATACTGCTCCTATGTACAAGAATATAACTACTATAATACTGCTCCTATGTACAAGAATATAACTACTATAATACTGCTCCTATGTACAAGAATATAACTACTATAATACTGCCCCCTATGTACAAGAATATAACTACTATAATACTGCCCCTATGTACAAGAATATAACTACTATAATACTGCCCCTATTTACAAGAATATAACTACTATAATACTGCCCCTATGTACAAGAATATAACTACTATAATACTGCCCCTATGTACAAGAATATAACTACTATAATACTGCCCCCTATGTACAAGAATATAACTACTATAATACTGCTCCTATGTACAAGAATGTAACTACTATAATAATGCCCCTATGTACAAGAATATAACTACTATAATACTGCCCCCTATGTACAAGAATATTGCTACTATAATACTGCCCCTATGCACAAGAATCTAACTACTATAATACTGCTCCTATATACAAGAATATAACTACTATAATACTGCTCCTATAAACAAGAATATAACTACTATAATACTGCCCTATGTACAAGAATATAACTACTATAATACTGCCCCCTATGTACAAGAATATAACTACTATAATACTGCCCCTATGCACAAGAATATAACTACTATAATACTGCTCCTATATACAAGAATATAACTACTATAATACTGCCCCCTATGTACAAGAATATAACTACTATAATACTGCTCCTATGTACAAGAATATAACTACTATAATACTGCCACCTATGTACAAGAATATAACTACTATAATACTGCTCCTATGTACAAGAATATAACTACTATAATACTGCCCCCTATGTACAAGAATATAACTACTATAATACTGCCCCTATGTACAGGAATATAACTACTATAATACTGCTCCTATGTACAAGAATATAACTGCTATAATACTGCCCCCTATGTACAAGAATATAACTACTATAATACTGCTCCTATGTACAAGAATATAACTACTATAATACTGCCCCTATGTCCAAGAATATAACTACTATAATACTGCCCCTATGTACAAGAATATAACTACTATAATACTGCCCCTATGTCCAAGAATATAACTACTATAATACTGCCCCTATGTACAAGAATATAACTACTATAATACTGGCCCTATGTACAAGAATATAACTACTATAATACTGCCCCCTATGTACAAGAATATAACTACTATAATACTGCCCCCTATGTACAAGAATATAACTACTATAATACTGCCCCCTATGTACAAGAATATAACTACTATAATACTGCTCTTATGTACAAGAATATAACAACTATAATACTGCCCCCTATGTACAAGAATATAACTACGATAATACAGCTCCTATATACAATAATATAACTACTATAATACTGCTCCTATGTACAAGAATATAACTACTATAATACTGCCCCCTATGTACAAGAATATAACTACTATAATACTGCCCCTATGTACAAGAATATAACTACTATAATACTGCCCCCTATGTACAAGAATATAACTACTATAATACTGCCCCTATGTACAAGAATATAACTACTATAATACTGCTCCTATATACAAGAATATAACTACTATAATACTGCTCCTATATACAAGAATATAACTACTATAATACTGCCCCCTATGTACAAGAATATAACTACTATAATACTGCCCCTATGCACAAGAATATAACTACTATAATACTGCTCCTATATACAAGAATATAACTACTATAATACTGCCCCCTATGTACAAGAATATAACTACTATAATACTGCTCCTATGTACAAGAATATAACTACTATAATACTGCCCCCTATGTACAAGAATATAACTACTATAATACTGCTCCTATGTACAAGAATATAACTACTGTAATACTGCTCCTATGTACAAGAATGTAACTACTATAATACTGCCTATATGTACATGAATATAACTACTATAATACTGCCCCTATGTACAAGAGTATAACTACTATAATACTACCCCTATGTACAAGAATATAACTACTATAATACTGCCCCTATGTACAAGAATATAACTACTATAATACTGCCCCTATGTACAAGAATATAACTACTATAATACTGCCACTATGTACAAGAATATAACTACTATAATACTGCCCCTATGTCCAAGAATATAACTACTATAATACTGCCCCTATGTCCAAGAATATAACTGCTATAATACTGCCCCTATGTACAAGAATAAAACTACTATAATACTGGCCCTATGTACAAGAATATAACTACTATAATACTGCCCCCTATGTACAAGAATATAACTACAATAATACTGCCCCCTATGTACAAGAATATAACTACTATAATGCTGCCCCCTATGTACAAGAATATAACTACTATAATACTGCTCCTATGTACAAGAATATAACAACTATAATACTGCCCCCTATGTACAAGAATATAACTACTATAATACTGCTCCTATGTACAAGAATATAACTACTATAATACTGCCCCCTATGTACAAGAATATAACTACTATAATACTGCTCCCTATGTACAAGAATATAACTACTATAATACTGCCCCCTATGTACAAGAATATAACTACTATAATACTGATCCTATGTACAAGAATATAACTACTATAATACTGCTCCTATGTACAAGAATATAACTACTATAATACTGCTCCTATGTACAAGAATGTAACTACTATAATACTGCCCCTATGTACAAGAATATAACTACTATAATACTGCCCCTATGTACAGGAATATAACTACTATAATACTGCTCCTATGTACAAGAATATAACTGCTATAATACTGCCCCCTATGTACAAGAATATAACTACTATAATACTGCTCCTATGTACAAGAATATAACTACTATAATACTGCTCCTATGTACAAGAATATAACTACTATAATACTGCTCCTATGTACAAGAATATAACTACTATAATGCTGCCCCCTATGTACAAGAATATAACTACTATAATACTGATCCTATGTACAAGAATATAACTACTATAATACTGCTCCTATGTACAAGAATATAACTACTATAATACTGCTCCTATGTACAAGAATGTAACTACTATAATACTGCCCCTATGTACAAGAATATAAATACTATAATACTGCCCCTATGTACAGGAATATAACTACTATAATACTGCTCCTATGTACAAGAATATAACTACTATAATACTGCCCCTATGTACAAGAATATAACTACTATAATACTGATCCTATGTACAAGAATATAACTACTATAATACTGCTCCTATGTACAAGAATATAACTACTATAATACTGCTCCTATGTACAAGAATGTAACTACTATAATACTGCCCCTATGTACAAGAATGTAACTACTATAATACTGCCCCTATGTACAGGAATATAACTACTATAATACTGCCCCTATGTACAGGAATATAACTACTATAATACTGCTCCTATGTACAAGAATATAACTGCTATAATACTGCCCCCTATGTACAAGAATATAACTACTATAATACTGCTCCTATGTACAAGAATATAACTGCTATAATACTGCCCCCTATGTACAAGAATATAACTACTGTAATACTGCTCTTATGTACAAGAATATAACTACTATAATACTACTCCTATGTACAAGAATATAACTACTATAATACTGCTCCTATGTACAAGAATATAACTACTATAATACTGTCCCCTATGTGCAAGAATATAACTACTATAATACTGCCCCCTATGTACAAGAATATAACTACTATAATACTGCTCCCATGTACAGGAATATAACTACTATAATACTGTCCCCTATGTGCAAGAATATAACTACTATAATACTGCCCCCTATATAAAAGAATATAACTACTATAATACTGTCCCTATGTACAAGAATATAACTACTATAATACTTCTCCTATGTACAATAATATAACTACTATAATACTGCCCCCTATGTACAAGAATATAACTACTATAATACTGCCCCCTATATAAAAGAATATAACTACTATAATACTGTCCCTATGTACAAGAATATAACTACTATAATACTTCTCCTATGTACAATAATATAACTACTATAATACTGCCCCCTATGTACAAGAATATAACTACTATAATACTTCTCCTATGTACAATAATATAACTACTATAATACTGCCCCCTATGTACAATAATATAACTACTATAATACTGCTCCTATGTACAAGAATATAACTACTATAATACTTCTCCTATGTACAATAATATAACTACTATAATACTGCCCCCTATGTACAAGAATATAACTACTATAATACTGCCCCTATGTACAAGAATATAACTACTATAATACTGCTCCTATGTACAAGAATGTAACTACTATAATACTGCTCCTATGTACAAGAATATAACTACTATAATACTGCCCCCTATGTACAAGAATATAACTACTATAATACTGCCCCTATGTACAGGAATATAACTACAATAATACTGCCCCTATGTACAAGAATATAACTACTCTAATACTGCCCCTATGTACAAGAATATAACTGCTATAATATTGCCCCCTATGTACAAGAATATAACTACTATAATACTGCCCCTATGTACAAGAATATAACTACTATAATACTGTCCCTATGAACAAGAATATAACTACTATAATACTGTCCCCTATGTACAAGAATATAACTACTATAATACTGCCCCCTATGTACAAGAATATAACTGCTATAATACTGCCCCCTATGTACTAGAATATAACTACTATAATACTGCCCCCTATATACAGGAATATCAGTACTATAATACTGCTCCTATGTACAAGAATATAAGTACTATAATACTGCTCCCTATATATAAGAATATAACTACTATAATACTGCCCCTATATACAGGAATATATCTACTATAATACTGCCCCTATATACAGGAATATCACTACTATAATACTGCTCCTATGTACAAGAATATAACTACTATAATACTGCCCCTATATACAGGAATATCACTACTGTAATACTGCTCCTATGTACAAGAATATAACTGCTATAATACTGCCCCCTATGTACAAGAATATAACTACTATAATACTGCCCCTATATACAAGAATATAACTACTATAATACTGCCCCCTATGTACAAGAATATAACTACTATAATACTGCCCCCTATATACAAGAATATAATAACTATAAAACTGCCCCCTATGTACAAGAACATAACTACTATAATACTGCCCCTATGTACAAGAAAAAAACTACTATAATACTGCCCCTATGTACAAGAATATAACTGCTATAATATTGCCCCCTATGTACAAGAATATAACTACTATAATACTGCCCCTATGTATAAGAATATAACTACTATAATACTGTCCCTCTGAACAAGAATATAACTACTATAATACTGTCCCCTATGTACAAGAATATAACTACTATAATACTGCCCCCTATGTACAAGAATATAACTGCTATAATACTGCCCCCTATGTACAAGAATATAACTACTATAATACTGCCCCTATATACAGGAATATCAGTACTATAATACCGCTCCTATGTACAAGAATATAAGTACTATAATACTGCTCCCTATATATAAGAATATAACTACTATAATACTGCCCCTATATACAGGAATATATCTACTATAATACTGCCCCTATATACAGGAATATCACTACTATAATACTGCTCCTATGTACAAGAATATAACTACTATAATACTGCCCCTATATACAGGAATATCACTACTATAATACTGCTCCTATGTACAAGAATATAACTGCTATAATATTGCCCCCTATGTACAAGAATATAACTACTATAATACTGCCCCTATATACAAGAATATAACTACTATAATACTGCCCCCTATGTACAAGAATATAACTACTATAATACTGCCCCTATGCACAAGAATATAACTACTATAATACTGCCCCTATGTACAAGAATATAACTACTATAATACTGCCCCTATGTACAAGAATATAACTACTATAATATTGCTCCTATGTACAAGAATATAACTACTATAATACTTCTCCTATGTACAATAATATAACTACTATAATACTGCTCCTATGTACAAGAATATAACTGCTATAATACTGCCCCCTATGTACAAGAATATAACTACTATAATACTGCCCCTATATACAAGAATATAACTACTATTATACTGCCCCCTATGTACAAGAATATAACTACTATAATACTGCCCCTATGTACAAGAATATAACTACTATAATACTGCTCCTATGTACAAGAATATAACTACTATAATACTGCTCCTATGTACAAGAATATAACTACTATAATACTGCCCCCTATGTACAAGAATATAACTACTATAATACTGCCCCTATGTACAAGAATATAACTACTATAATACTGCCCCTATGTACAAGAATATAACTACTATAATACTGCCCCTATGTACAAGAATATAACTGCTATAATATTGCCCCCTATGTACAAGAATATAACTACTATAATACTGCCCCTATGTACAAGAATATAATTACTGTAATACTGTCCCCTATGTACAAGAATATAACTACTATAATACTGCCCCTATATACAAGAATATAACTACTATAATACTGTCCCTATGAACAAGAATATAACTACTATAATACTGCTCCTATGTACAGGAATATAACTACTATAATACTGCCCCCATACTGCTCCTATGTACAGGAATATTACTACTATAATACTGCTCCCTATGTACAAGAATATAACTACTATAATACTGCCCCTTTGTACAAGAATATAATTACTATAATACTGCCCCCTATATACAGGAATATAACTACTATAATACTGCTCCTATGTACAAGAATATAGCTACTATAATACTGTCCCCTATGTACAAGAATATAACTACTATAATACTGTCCCCTATGTACAAGAATATAACTACTATAATACTGCCCCCTATGTACAAGAATATAACTGCTATAATACTGCCCCCTATGTACAAGAATATAACTACTATAATACTGCCCCTATATACAAGAATATAACTACTATAATACTGCCCCTATATACAGGAATATCACTACTATAATACTGCTCCTATGTACAAGAATATAACTACTATAATACTGCCCCTATATACAGGAATATCACTACTATAATACTGCTCCTATGTACAAGAATATAACTGCTATAATACTGCCCCCTATGTACAAGAATATAACTACTATAATACTGCCCCTATATACAAGAATATAACTACTATAATACTGCCCCCTATGTACAAGAATATATCTACTATAATACTGCCCCCTATATACAAGAATATAACTACTATAATACTGCCCCTATATACAGGAATATCACTACTATAGTACTGCCCCCTATGTACAAGAATATAACTACTATAATACTGCCCCCTATATACAGGAATATCAGTACTATAATACTGCTCCTATGTACAAGAATATAAGTACTATAATACTGCTCCCTATATATAAGAATATAACTACTATAATACTGCCCCTATATACAGGAATATATCTACTATAATACTGCCCCTATATACAGGAATATCACTACTATAATACTGCTCCTATGTACAAGAATATAACTACTATAATACTGCCCCTATATACAGGAATATCACTACTGTAATACTGCTCCTATGTACAAGAATATAACTGCTATAATACTGCCCCCTATGTACAAGAATATAACTACTATAATACTGCCCCTATATACAAGAATATAACTACTATAATACTGCCCCCTATGTACAAGAATATAACTACTATAATACTGCCCCCTATATACAAGAATATAATAACTATAAAACTGCCCCCTATGTACAAGAACATAACTACTATAATACTGCCCCTATGTACAAGAAAAAAACTACTATAATACTGCCCCTATGTACAAGAATATAACTGCTATAATATTGCCCCCTATGTACAAGAATATAACTACTATAATACTGCCCCTATGTACAAGAATATAACTACTATAATACTGTCCCTATGAACAAGAATATAACTACTATAATACTGTCCCCTATGTACAAGAATATAACTACTATAATACTGCCCCCTATGTACAAGAATATAACTGCTATAATACTGCCCCCTATGTACAAGAATATAACTACTATAATACTGCCCTCTATATACAGGAATATCAGTACTATAATACTGCTCCTATGTACAAGAATATAAGTACTATAATACTGCTCCCTATATATAAGAATATAACTACTATAATACTGCCCCTATATACAGGAATACATCTACTATAATACTGCCCCTATATACAGGAATATCACTACTATAATACTGCTCCTATGTACAAGAATATAACTACTATAATACTGCCCCTATATACAGGAATATCACTACTGTAATACTGCCCCCTATGTACAAGAATATAACTACTATAATACTGCCCCCTATATACAAGAATATAATAACTATAAAACTGCCCCCTATGTACAAGAACATAACTACTATAATACTGCCCCTATGTACAAGAATATAACTGCTATAATATTGCCCCCTATGTACAAGGATATAACTACTATAATACTGCCCCTATGTACAAGAATATAACTACTATAATACTGTCCCTATGAACAAGAATATAACTACTATAATACTGTCCCCTATGTACAAGAATATAACTACTATAATACTGCCCCTATATACAAGAATATAACTACTATAATACTGCCCCTATATACAGGAATATCACTACTATAATACTGCTCCTATGTACAAGAATATAACTGCTATAATACTGCCCCCTATGTACAAGAATATAACTACTATAATACTGCCCCTATATACAAGAATATAACTACTATAATACTGCCCCCTATGTACAAGAATATAACTACTATAATACTGCCCCCTATATACAAGAATATAATAACTATAAAACTGCCCCCTATGTACAAGAACATAACTACTATAATACTGCCCCTATGTACAAGAATATAACTGCTATAATATTGCCCCCTATGTACAAGAATATAACTACTATAATACTGCCCCTATGTACAAGAATATAACTACTATAATACTGTCCCTATGAACAAGAATATAACTACTATAATACTGTCCCCTATGTACAAGAATATAACTACTATAATACTGCCCCTATATACAAGAATATAACTACTATAATACTGCCCCTATATACAGGAATATCACTACTATAATACTGCTCCTATGTACAAGAATATAACTACTATAATACTGCCCCTATATACAGGAATATCACTACTATAATACTGCTCCTATGTACAAGAATATAACTGCTATAATACTGCCCCCTATGTACAAGAATATAACTACTATAATACTGCCCCTATATACAAGAATATAACTACTATAATACTGCCCCCTATGTACAAGAATATATCTACTATAATACTGCCCCCTATATACAAGAATATAACTACTATAATACTGCCCCTATATACAGGAATATCACTACTATAGTACTGCCCCCTATGTACAAGAATATAACTACTATAATACTGCCCCCTATATACAGGAATATCAGTACTATAATACTGCTCCTATGTACAAGAATATAAGTACTATAATACTGCTCCCTATATATAAGAATATAACTACTATAATACTGCCCCTATATACAGGAATATATCTACTATAATACTGCCCCTATATACAGGAATATCACTACTATAATACTGCTCCTATGTACAAGAATATAACTACTATAATACTGCCCCTATATACAGGAATATCACTACTGTAATACTGCTCCTATGTACAAGAATATAACTGCTATAATACTGCCCCCTATGTACAAGAATATAACTACTATAATACTGCCCCTATATACAAGAATATAACTACTATAATACTGCCCCCTATGTACAAGAATATAACTACTATAATACTGCCCCCTATATACAAGAATATAATAACTATAAAACTGCCCCCTATGTACAAGAACATAACTACTATAATACTGCCCCTATGTACAAGAAAAAAACTACTATAATACTGCCCCTATGTACAAGAATATAACTGCTATAATATTGCCCCCTATGTACAAGAATATAACTACTATAATACTGCCCCTATGTACAAGAATATAACTACTATAATACTGTCCCTATGAACAAGAATATAACTACTATAATACTGTCCCCTATGTACAAGAATATAACTACTATAATACTGCCCCCTATGTACAAGAATATAACTGCTATAATACTGCCCCCTATGTACAAGAATATAACTACTATAATACTGCCCTCTATATACAGGAATATCAGTACTATAATACTGCTCCTATGTACAAGAATATAAGTACTATAATACTGCTCCCTATATATAAGAATATAACTACTATAATACTGCCCCTATATACAGGAATATATCTACTATAATACTGCCCCTATATACAGGAATATCACTACTATAATACTGCTCCTATGTACAAGAATATAACTACTATAATACTGCCCCTATATACAGGAATATCACTACTGTAATACTGCTCCTATGTACAAGAATATAACTGCTATAATACTGCCCCCTATGTACAAGAATATAACTACTATAATACTGCCCCTATATACAAGAATATAACTACTATAATACTGCCCCCTATGTACAAGAATATAACTACTATAATACTGCCCCTATATACAAGAATATAATAACTATAAAACTGCCCCCTATGTACAAGAACATAACTACTATAATACTGCCCCTATGTACAAGAATATAACTGCTATAATATTGCCCCCTATGTACAAGAATATAACTACTATAATACTGCCCCTATGTACAAGAATATAACTACTATAATACTGTCCCTATGAACAGGAATATAACTACTATAATACTGTCCCCTATGTACAAGAATATAACTACTATAATACTGCCCCCTATGTACAAGAATATAACTGCTATAATACTGCCCCCTATGTACAAGAATATAACTACTATAATACTGCCCTCTATATACAGGAATATCAGTACTATAATACTGCTCCTATGTACAAGAATATAAGTACTATAATACTGCTCCCTATATATAAGAATATAACTACTATAATACTGCCCCTATATACAGGAATATATCTACTATAATACTGCCCCTATATAAAGGAATATCACTACTATAATACTGCTCCTATGTACAAGAATATAACTACTATAATACTGCCCCTATATACAGGAATATCACTACTATAATACTGCTCCTATGTACAAGAATATAACTGCTATAATACTGCCCCCTATGTACAAGAATATAACTACTATAATACTGCCCCTATATACAAGAATATAACTACTATAATACTGCCCCCTATGTACAAGAATATAACTACTATAATACTGCCCCTATGCACAAGAATATAACTACTATAATACTGCCCCTATGTACAAGAATATAACTACTATAATACTGCCCCTATGTACAAGAATATAACTACTATAATATTGCTCCTATGTACAAGAATATAACTACTATAATACTTCTATGTACAATAATATAACTACTATAATACTGCTCCTATGTACAAGAATATAACTGCTATAATACTGCCCCCTATGTACAAGAATATAACTACTATAATACTGCCCCTATATACAAGAATATAACTACTATTATACTGCCCCCTATGTACAAGAATATAACTACTATAATACTGCCCCTATGTACAAGAATATAACTACTATAATACTGCTCCTATGTACAAGAATATAACTACTATAATACTGCTCCTATGTACAAGAATATAACTACTATAATACTGCCCCCTATGTACAAGAATATAACTACTATAATACTGCCCCTATGTACAAGAATATAACTACTATAATACTGCCCCTATGTACAAGAATATAACTACTATAATACTGCCCCTATGTACAAGAATATAACTGCTATAATATTGCCCCCTATGTACAAGAATATAACTACTATAATACTGCCCCTATGTACAAGAATATAATTACTGTAATACTGTCCCCTATGTACAAGAATATAACTACTATAATACTGCCCCTATATACAAGAATATAACTACTATAATACTGTCCCTATGAACAAGAATATAACTACTATAATACTGCTCCTATGTACAGGAATATAACTACTATAATACTGCCCCCATACTGCTCCTATGTACAGGAATATTACTACTATAATACTGCTCCCTATGTACAAGAATATAACTACTATAATACTGCCCCTTTGTACAAGAATATAATTACTATAATACTGCCCCCTATATACAGGAATATAACTACTATAATACTGCTCCTATGTACAAGAATATAGCTACTATAATACTGTCCCCTATGTACAAGAATATAACTACTATAATACTGTCCCCTATGTACAAGAATATAACTACTATAATACTGCCCCCTATGTACAAGAATATAACTGCTATAATACTGCCCCCTATGTACAAGAATATAACTACTATAATACTGCCCCTATATACAAGAATATAACTACTATAATACTGCCCCTATATACAGGAATATCACTACTATAATACTGCTCCTATGTACAAGAATATAACTACTATAATACTGCCCCTATATACAGGAATATCACTACTATAATACTGCTCCTATGTACAAGAATATAACTGATATAATACTGCCCCCTATGTACAAGAATATAACTACTATAATACTGCCCCTATATACAAGAATATAACTACTATAATACTGCCCCCTATGTACAAGAATATATCTACTATAATACTGCCCCCTATATACAAGAATATAACTACTATAATACTGCCCCTATATACAGGAATATCACTACTATAGTACTGCTCCTATGTACAAGAATATAACTGCTATAATACTGCCCCCTATGTACAAGAATATAACTAATATAATACTGCCCCTATATACAAGAATATAACTACTATAATACTGCCCCCTATGTACAAGAATCTAACTACTATAATACTGCCCCCTATGTACAAGAACATAACTACTATAATACTGCCCCTATATACAGGAATATCACTACTATAATACTGCTCCTATGTACAAGAATATAACTACTATAATACTGCTCCTATATACAAGAATATAACTACTATAATACTGCCCCCTATGTACAAGAATATAACTACTATAATACTGCCCCCTATATACAAGAATATAATAACTATAAAACTGCCCCCTATGTACAAGAACATAACTACTATAATACTGCCCCTATATACAAGAATATAACTACTATAATACTGCCCCTATATACAGGAATATCACTACTATAATACTGCTCCTATGTACAAGAATATAACTGCTATAATACTGCCCCCTATGTACAACAATATAACTACTATAATACTGCCCCTATATACAAGAATATAACTACTATAATACTGCCCCCTATGTACAAGAATATAACTACTATAATACTGCCCCTATGTACAAGAATATAACTACTATAATACTGCCCCTATGTACAAGAATATAACTACTATAATACTGCCCCTATGTACAAGAATATAACTACTATAATACTGCCCCTATGTACAAGAATATAACTACTATAATACTGCTCCTATGTACAAGAATATAACTACTATAATACTTCTCCTATGTACAAGAATATAACTACTATAATACTGCCCCCTATATACAGGAATATCAGTACTATAATACTGCTCCTATGTACAAGAATATAAGTACTATAATACTGCTCCCTATATATAAGAATATAACTACTATAATACTGCCCCTATATACAGGAATATATCTACTATAATACTGCCCCTATATACAGGAATATCACTACTATAATACTGCTCCTATGTACAAGAATATAACTACTATAATACTGCCCCTATATACAAGAATATCACTACTATAATACTGCTCCTATGTACAAGAATATAACTGCTATAATACTGCCCCCTATGTACAAGAATATAACTACTATAATACTGCCCCTATATACAAGAATATAACTACTATAATACTGCCCCCTATGTACAAGAATATAACTACTATAATACTGCCCCCTATATACAAGAATATAATAACTATAAAACTGCCCCCTATGTACAAGAACATAACTACTATAATACTGCCCCTATGTACAAGAATATAACTGCTATAATATTGCCCCCTATGTACAAGAATATAACTACTATAATACTGCCCCTATGTACAAGAATATAACTACTATAATACTGTCCCTATGAACAAGAATATAACTACTATAATACTGTCCCCTATGTACAAGAATATAACTACTATAATACTGCCCCCTATGTACAAGAATATAACTGCTATAATACTGCCCCCTATGTACAAGAATATAACTACTATAATACTGCCCCCTATATACAGGAATATCAGTACTATAATACTGCTCCTATGTACAAGAATATAAGTACTATAATACTGCTCCCTATATATTAGAATATAACTACTATAATACTGCCCCTATATACAGGAATATATCTACTATAATACTGCCCCTATATACAGGAATATCACTACTATAATACTGCTCCTATGTACAAGAATATAACTACTATAATACTGCCCCTATATACAGGAATATCACTACTATAATACTGCTCCTATGTACAAGAATATGACTGCTATAATACTGCCCCCTATGTACAAGAATATAACTACTATAATACTGCCCCTATATACAAGAATATAGCTACTATAATACTGCCCCCTATGTACAAGAATATAACTACTATAATACTGCCCCCTATATACAAGAATATAATAACTATAAAACTGCCCCCTATGTACAAGAACATAACTACTATAATACTGCCCCTATATACAAGAATATAACTACTATAATACTGCCCCTATGTACAAGAATATAACTACTATAATACTGCCCCTATGTACAAGAATATAACTACTATAATATTGCTCCTATGTACAAGAATATAACTACTATAATACTTCTCCTATGTACAATAATATAACTACTATAATACTGCTCCTATGTACAAGAATATAACTGCTATAATACTGCCCCCTATGTACAAGAATATAACTACTATAATACTGCCCCTATATACAAGAATATAACTACTATTATACTGCCCCCTATGTACAGGAATATAACTACTATAATACTGCCCCTATGTACAAGAATATAACTACTATAATACTGCTCCTATGTACAAGAATATAACTACTATAATACTGCTCCTATGTACAAGAATATAACTACTATAATACTGCCCCCTATGTACAAGAATATAACTACTATAATACTGCCCCTATGTACAAGAATATAACTACTATAATACTGCCCCTATGTACAAGAATATAACTACTATAATACTGCCCCTATGTACAAGAATATAACTGCTATAATATTGCCCCCTATGTACAAGAATATAACTACTATAATACTGCCCCTATGTACAAGAATATAACTACTGTAATACTGTCCCCTATGTACAAGAATATAACTACTATAATACTGCCCCTATATACAAGAATATAACTACTATAATACTGTCCCTATGAACAAGAATATAACTACTATAATACTGCTCCTATGTACAGGAATATAACTACTATAATACTGCCCCCTATGTACAAGAATATAACTACTATAATACTGCTCCTATGTACAGGAATATAACTACTATAATACTGCCCCCATACTGCTCCTATGTACAGGAATATTACTACTATAATACTGCTCCCTATGTACAAGAATATAACTACTATAATACTGCCCCTTTGTACAAGAATATAATTACTATAATACTGCCCCCTATATACAGGAATATAACTACTATAATACTGCTCCTATGTACAAGAATATAACTACTATAATACTGTCCCCTATGTACAAGAATATAACTACTATAATACTGTCCCCTATGTACAAGAATATAACTACTATAATACTGCCCCCTATGTACAAGAATATAACTGCTATAATACTGCCCCCTATGTACAAGAATATAACTACTATAATACTGCCCCTATATACAAGAATATAACTACTATAATACTGCCCCTATATACAGGAATATCACTACTATAATACTGCTCCTATGTACAAGAGTATAACTACTATAATACTGCCCCTATATACAGGAATATCACTACTATAATACTGCTCCTATGTACAAGAATATAACTGCTATAATACTGCCCCCTATGTACAAAAATATAACTACTATAATACTGCCCCTATATACAAGAATATAACTACTATAATACTGCCCCCTATGTACAAGAATATATCTACTATAATACTGCCCCCTATATACAAGAATATAACTACTATAATACTGCCCCTATATACAGGAATATCACTACTATAGTACTGCTCCTATGTACAAGAATATAACTGCTATAATACTGCCCCCTATGTACAAGAATATAACTACTATAATACTGCCCCTATATACAAGAATATAACTACTATAATACTGCCCCCTATGTACAAGAATATAACTACTATAATACTGCCCCCTATGTACAAGAACATAACTACTATAATACTGCCCCTATATACAGGAATATCACTACTATAATACTGCTCCTATGTACAAGAATATAACTGCTATAATACTGCCCCCTATGTACAAGAATATAACTACTATAATACTGCTCCTATGTACAAGAATATAACTACTATAATACTGCTCCTATATACAAGAATATAACTACTATAATACTGCTCCTATGTACAAGAATATAACTACTTTAATACTGCCCCCTATGTACAAGAATATAACTACTATAATACTGCTCCTATGTACAAGAATATAACTACTATAATACTGCCCCTATATACAAGAATATAACTACTATAATACTGCTCCTATGTACAAGAATATAACTACTATAATACTGCTCCTATGTACAAGAATATAACTACTATAATACTGCCCCCTATGTACAAGAATATAACTACTATAATACTGCTCCTATGTACAAGAATATAACTACTATAATACTGACCCCTATGTACAAGAATATAATTACTATAATACTGCTCCTATGTACAAGAATATAACTACTATAATACTGCTCCTATGTACAGGAATATAACTACTATAATACTGCCCCTATATACAAGAATATAACTACTATAATACTGCTCCTATGTACAAGAATATAACTACTATAATACTGCTCCTATGTACAAGAATATAACTACTATAATACTGCCCCCTATGTACAAGAATATAACTACTATAATACTGCCCCCTATATACAAGAATATAACTACTATAATACTGCCCCCTATATACAAGAATATAACTACTATAATACTGCTCCTATGTACAAGAATATAATTACTATAATACTGCCCCCTATGTACAAGAATATAACTACTATAATACTGCCCCCTATGTACAAGAATATAACTACTATAATACTGCCCCCTATATACAAGAATATAACTACTATAATACTGCCCCCTATATACAAGAATATAACTACTATAATACTGCCCCCTATATACAAGAATATAACTACTATAATACTGCTCCTATGTACAAGAATATAACTACTATAATACTGCCCCCTATGTACAAGAATATAACTACTATAATACTGCCCCCTATATACAAGAATATAACTACTATAATACTGCTCCTATGTACAAGAATATAATTACTATAATACTGCTCCTATGTACAAGAATATAACTACTATAATACTGCTCCTATGTACAAGAATATAACTACTATAATACTGCCCCTATGTACAAGAATATAACTACTATAATACTGCTCCTATGTACAAGAATATAACTACTATAATACTGCTCCTATATACAAGAATATAACTACTATAATACTGCCCCCTATGTACAAGAATATAACTACTATAATACTGCCCCCTATATATAAGAATATAATAACTATAAAACTGCCCCCTATGTACAAGAACATAACTACTATAATACTGCCCCTATATACAAGAATATAACTACTATAATACTGCCCCTATATACAGGAATATCACTACTATAATACTGCTCCTATGTACAAGAATATAACTGCTATAATACTGCCCCCTATGTACAAGAATATAACTACTATAATGCTGCCCCTATATACAAGAATATAACTACTATAATACTGCCCCCTATGTACAAGAATATAACTACTATAATACTGCCCCTATGTACAAGAATATAACTACTATAATACTGCCCCTATGTACAAGAATATAACTACTATAATACTGCCCCTA
Source organism: Phyllobates terribilis (assembly GCF_046119375.1). Classification (NCBI taxonomy): domain Eukaryota; kingdom Metazoa; phylum Chordata; class Amphibia; order Anura; family Dendrobatidae; genus Phyllobates; species Phyllobates terribilis. The sequence goes on along the minus strand of NW_027362774.1, from coordinate 36,013,037 downwards.
TGTACAAGAATATAACTACTATAATACTGCTCCTATGTACAAGAATATAACTACTATAATACTTCTCCTATGTACAATAATATAACTACTATAATACTGCTCCTATGTACAAGAATATAACTGCTATAATACTGCCCCCTATGTACAAGAATATAACTACTATAATACTGCCCCTATATACAAGAATATAACTACTATTATACTGCCCCCTATGTACAAGAATATAACTACTATAATACTGCCCCTATGTACAAGAATATAACTACTATAATACTGCTCCTATGTACAAGAATATAACTACTATAATACTGCTTCTATGTACAAGAATATAACTACTATAATACTGCCCCCTATGTACAAGAATATAACTACTATAATACTGCCCCTATGTACAAGAATATAACTACTATCATACTGCCCCTATGTACAAGAATATAACTACTATAATACTGCCCCTATGTACAAGAATATAACTGCTATAATATTGCCCCCTATGTACAAGAATATAACTACTATAATACTGCTCCTATGTACAAGAATATAACTACTATAATACTGCCCCTATATACAAGAATATAACTACTATAATACTGCTCCTATGTACAAGAATATAACTACTATAATACTGCTCCTATGTACAAGAATATAACTACTATAATACTGCTCCTATATACAAGAATATAACTACTATAATACTGCCCCCTATGTACAAGAATATAACTACTATAATACTGCCCCTATGTACAAGAATATAACTACTGTAATACTGTCCCCTATGTACAAGAATATAACTACTATAATACTGCCCCTATATACAAGAATATAACTACTATAATACTGTCCCTATGAACAAGAATATAACTACTATAATACTGCTCCTATGTACAGGAATATAACTACTATAATACTGCCCCCTATGTACAAGAATATAACTACTATAATACTGCTCCTATGTACAGGAATATAACTACTATAATACTGCCCCCATACTGCTCCTATGTACAGGAATATTACTACTATAATACTGCTCCCTATGTACAAGAATATAACTACTATAATACTGCCCCTTTGTACAAGAATATAATTACTATAATACTGCCCCGTATATACAGGAATATAACTACTATAATACTGCTCCTATGTACAAGAATATAACTACTATAATACTGTCCCCTATGTACAAGAATATAACTACTATAATACTGTCCCCTATGTACAAGAATATAACTACTATAATACTGCCCCCTATGTACAAGAATATAACTGCTATAATACTGCCCCCTATGTACAAGAATATAACTACTATAATACTGCCCCTATGTACAAGAATATAACTACTATAATACTGCCCCTATATACAGGAATATCACTACTATAATACTGCTCCTATGTACAAGAGTATAACTACTATAATACTGCCCCTATATACAGGAATATCACTACTATAATACTGCTCCTATGTACAAGTATATAACTGCTATAATACTGCCCCCTATGTACAAGAATATAACTACTATAATACTGCCCCTATATACAAGAATATAACTACTATAATACTGCTCCTATGTACAAGAATATAACTACTATAATACTGTCCCCTATGTACAAGAATATAATTACTATAATACTGTCCCCTATGTACAAGAATATAACTACTATAATACTGCCCCCTATGTACAAGAATATAACTGCTATAATACTGCCCCCTATGTACAAGAATATAACTACTATAATACTGCCCCTATATACAAGAATATAACTACTATAATACTGCCCCTATATACAGGAATATCACTACTATAATACTGCTCCTATGTACAAGAATATAACTGCTATAATACTGCCCCCTATGTACAAGAATATAACTACTATAATACTGCCCCTATGTACAAGAATATAACTACTATAATACTGCCCCCTATGTACAAGAATATAACTACTATAATACTGCCCCCTATGTACAAGAATATAACTACTATAATACTGCCCCCTATGTACAAGAATATAACTACTATAATACTGCCCCCTATGTACAAGAATATAACTACTATAATACTGTCCCCTATGTACAAGAATATAACTACTATAATACTGTCCCCTATGTACAAGAATATAATTACTATAATACTGTCCCCTATGTACAAGAATATAACTACTATAATACTGCCCCCTATGTACAAGAATATAACTGCTATAATACTGCCCCCTATGTACAAGAATATAACTACTATAATACTGCCCCTATATACAAGAATATAACTACTATAATACTGCCCCTATATACAGGAATATCACTACTAAAATACTGCTCCTATGTACAAGTATATAACTGCTATAATACTGCTCCCTATGTACAAGAATATAACTACTATAATACTGCTCCTATGTACAAGAGTATAACTACTATAATACTGCCCCTATATACAGGAATATCACTACTATAATACTGCTCCTATGTACAAGAATATAACTGCTATAATACTGCCCCCTATGTACAAGAATATAACTACTATAATACTGCCCCTATATACAAGAATATAACTACTATAATACTGCCCCCTATGTACAAGAATATATCTACTATAATACTGCCCCCTATATACAAGAATATAACTACTATAATACTGCCCCTATATACAGGAATATCACTACTATAGTACTGCTCCTATGTACAAGAATATAACTGCTATAATACTGCCCCTATGTACAAGAATATAACTACTATAATACTGCCCCTATATACAAGAATATAACTACTATAATACTGCCCCCTATGTACAAGAATATAACTACTATAATACTGCCCCCTATGTACAAGAACATAACTACTATAATACTGCCCCTATATACAGGAATATCACTACTATAATACTGCTCCTATGTACAAGAATATAACTGCTATAATACTGCCCCCTATGTACAAGAATATAACTACTATAATACTGCTCCTATGTACAAGAATATAACTACTATAATACTGCTCCTATATACAAGAATATAACTACTATAATACTGCTCCTATGTACAAGAATATAACTACTTTAATACTGCCCCCTATGTACAAGAATATAATTACTATAATACTGCTCCTATGTACAAGAATATAACTACTATAATACTGCCCCTATATACAAGAATATAACTACTATAATACTGCTCCTATGTACAAGAATATAACTACTATAATACTGCTCCTATGTACAAGAATATAACTACTATAATACTGCCCCCTATGTACAAGAATATAACTACTATAATACTGCTCCTATGTACAAGAATATAACTACTATAATACTGTCCCTATGTACAAGAATATAATTACTATAATACTGCTCCTATGTACAAGAATATAACTACTATAATACTGCTCCTATGTACAGGAATATAACTACTATAATACTGCCCCTATATACAAGAATATAACTACTATAATACTGCTCCTATGTACAAGAATATAACTACTATAATACTGCTCCTATGTACAAGAATATAACTACTATAATACTGCCCCCTATGTACAAGAATATAACTACTATAATACTGCCCCCTATATACAAGAATATAACTACTATAATACTGCCCCCTATATACAAGAATATAACTACTATAATACTGCTCCTATGTACAAGAATATAATTACTATAATACTGCCCCCTATGTACAAGAATATAACTACTATAATACTGCCCCCTATATACAAGAATATAACTACTATAATACTGCCCCCTATATACAAGAATATAACTACTATAATACTGCTCCTGTGTACAAGAATATAATTACTATAATACTGCTCCTATGTACAAGAATATAACTACTATAATACTGCCCCTATATACAAGAATATAACTACTATAATACTGCTCCTATGTACAAGAATATAACTACTATAATACTGCTCCTATGTACAAGAATATAACTACTATAATACTGCTCCTATATAGAAGAATATAACTACTATAATACTGCCCCCTATGTACAAGAATATAACTACTATAATACTGCCCCCTATATACAAGAATATAATAACTATAAAACTGCCCCCTATGTACAAGAACATAACTACTATAATACTGCTCCCTATATACAGGAATATCACTACTATAATACTGCTCCTATGTACAAGAATATAACTACTATAATACTGCCCCTATGTACAAGAATATAACTACTATAATACTGCCCCTATGTACAAGAATATAACTACTATAATACTGCCCCTATGTACAAGAATATAACTACTATAATACTGCCCCTATGTACAAGAATATAACAACTATAATACTGCCCCTATGTACAAGAATATAACTACTATAATACTGCTCCTATGTACAAGAATATAACTACTATAATACTTCTCCTATGTACAATAATATAACTACTATAATACTGCTCCTATGTACAAGAATATAACTGCTATAATACTGCCCCCTATGTACAAGAATATAACTACTATAATACTGCCCCTATATACAAGAATATAACTACTATTATACTGCCCCCTATGTACAAGAATATAACTACTATAATACTGCCCCTATGTACAAGAATATAACTACTATAATACTGCTCCTATGTACAAGAATATAACTACTATAATACTGCTTCTATGTACAAGAATATAACTACTATAATACTGCTCCTATGTACAAGAATATAACTGCTATAATATTGCCCCCTATGTACAAGAATATAACTACTATAATACTGACCCTATGTACAAGAATATAACTGCTATAATATTGCCCCCTATGTACAAGAATATAACTACTATAATACTGCCCCTATATACAAGAATATAACTACTATAATACTGCTCCTCTGTACAAGAATATAACTACTATAATACTGCTCCTATGTTCAAGAATATAACTACTATAATACTGCTCCTATATACAAGAATATAACTACTATAATACTGCCCCCTATATACAAGAATATAACTACTATAATACTGCCCCCTATATACAAGAATATAACTACTATAATACTGCTCCTATGTACAAGAATATAATTACTATAATACTGCCCCCTATGTACAAGAATATAACTACTATAATACTGCCCCCTATATACAAGAATATAACTACTATAATACTGCCCCCTATATACAAGAATATAACTACTATAATACTGCTCCTGTGTACAAGAATATAATTACTATAATACTGCTCCTATGTACAAGAATATAACTACTATAATACTGCCCCTATATACAAGAATATAACTACTATAATACTGCTCCTATGTACAAGAATATAACTACTATAATACTGCTCCTATGTACAAGAATATAACTACTATAATACTGCTCCTATATAGAAGAATATAACTACTATAATACTGCCCCCTATGTACAAGAATATAACTACTATAATACTGCCCCCTATATACAAGAATATAATAACTATAAAACTGCCCCCTATGTACAAGAACATAACTACTATAATACTGCTCCCTATATACAGGAATATCACTACTATAATACTGCTCCTATGTACAAGAATATAACTACTATAATACTGCCCCTATGTACAAGAATATAACTACTATAATACTGCCCCTATGTACAAGAATATAACTACTATAATACTGCCCCTATGTACAAGAATATAACTACTATAATACTGCCCCTATGTACAAGAATATAACAACTATAATACTGCCCCTATGTACAAGAATATAACTACTATAATACTGCTCCTATGTACAAGAATATAACTACTATAATACTTCTCCTATGTACAATAATATAACTACTATAATACTGCTCCTATGTACAAGAATATAACTGCTATAATACTGCCCCCTATGTACAAGAATATAACTACTATAATACTGCCCCTATATACAAGAATATAACTACTATTATACTGCCCCCTATGTACAAGAATATAACTACTATAATACTGCCCCTATGTACAAGAATATAACTACTATAATACTGCTCCTATGTACAAGAATATAACTACTATAATACTGCTTCTATGTACAAGAATATAACTACTATAATACTGCTCCTATGTACAAGAATATAACTGCTATAATATTGCCCCCTATGTACAAGAATATAACTACTATAATACTGACCCTATGTACAAGAATATAACTGCTATAATATTGCCCCCTATGTACAAGAATATAACTACTATAATACTGCCCCTATATACAAGAATATAACTACTATAATACTGCTCCTCTGTACAAGAATATAACTACTATAATACTGCTCCTATGTTCAAGAATATAACTACTATAATACTGCTCCTATATACAAGAATATAACTACTATAATACTGCCCCCTATGTACAAGAATATAACTACTATAATACTGCCCCCTATATACAAGAATATAATAACTATAAAACTGCCCCCTATGTACAAGAACATAACTACTATAATACTGCCCTTATATACAGGAATATAACTACTATAATACTGCCCCTATATACAGGAATATCACTACTATAATACTGCTCCTATGTACAAGAATATAACTGCTATAATACTGCCCCCTATGTACAAGAATATAACTACTATAATACTGCCCCTATATACAAGAATATAACTACTATAATACTGCCCCCTATGTACAAGAATATAACTACTATAATACTGCCCCTATGTACAAGAATACAACTACTATAATACTGCCCCTATGTACAAGAATATAACTACTATAATACTGCCCCTATGTACAAGAATATAACTACTATAATACTGCTCCTATGTACAAGAATATAACTACTATAATACTTCTCCTATGTACAATAATATAACTACTATAATACTGCTCATATGTACAAGAATATAACTGCTATAATACTGCCCCCTATGTACAAGAATATAACTACTATAATACTGCCCCTATATGCAAGAATATAACTACTATTATACTGCCCCCTATGTACAAGAATATAACTACTATAATACTGCCCCTATGTACAAGAATATAACTACTATAATACTGCTCCTATGTACAAGAATATAACTACTATAATACTGCTCCTATGTACAAGAATATAACTACTATAATACTGCTCCTATGTACAAGAATATAACTACTATAATACTGCCCCCTATGTACAAGAATATAACTACTATAATACTGCTCCTATGTACAAGAATATAATTACTATAATACTGCTCCTATGTACAAGAATATAACTACTATAATACTGCTCCTATGTACAGGAATATAACTACTATAATACTGCCCCTATATACAAGAATATAACTACTATAATACTGCCCCCTATATACAAGAATATAACTACTATAATACTGCCCCCTATATACAAGAATATAACTACTATAATACTGCTCCTATGTACAAGAATATAACTACTATAATACTGCCCCCTATGTACAAGAATATAACTACTATAATACTGCCCCCTATATACAAGAATATAACTACTATAATACTGCTCCTATGTACAAGAATATAATTACTATAATACTGCTCCTATGTACAAGAATATAACTACTATAATACTGCTCCTATGTACAAGAATATAACTACTATAATACTGCCCCTATATACAAGAATATAACTACTATAATACTGCTCCTATGTACAAGAATATAACTACTATAATACTGCTCCTATGTACAAGAATATAACTACTATATTATTGCTCCTATATACAAGAATATAACTACTATAATACTGCCCCTTATGTACAAGAATATAACTACTATAATACTGCCCCCTATATACAAGAATATAATAACTATAAAACTGCCCCCTATGTACAAGAACATAACTACTATAATACTGACCCTATATACAAGAATATAACTACTATAATACTGCCCCTATATACAGGAATATCACTACTATAATACTGCTCCTATGTACAAGAATATAACTGCTATAATACTGCCCCCTATGTACAAGAATATAACTACTATAATACTGCCCCTATATACAAGAATATAACTACTATAATACTGCCCCCTATGTACAAGAATATAACTACTATAATACTGCCCCTATGTACAAGAATATAACTACTATAATACTGCCCCTATGTACAAGAATATAACTACTATAATACTGCTCCTATGTACAAGAATATAACTACTATAATACTTCTCCTATGTACAATAATATAACTACTATAATACTGCTCCTATGTACAAGAATATAACTGCTATAATACTGCCCCCTATGTACAAGAATATAACTACTATAATACTGCCCCTATATACAAGAATATAACTACTATTATACTGCCCCCTATGTACAAGAATATAACTACTATAATACTGCCCCTATGTACAAGAATATAACTACTATAATACTGCTCCTATGTACAAGAATATAACTACTATAATACTGCTTCTATGTACAAGAATATAACTACTATAATACTGCTCCTATGTACAAGAATATAACTGCTATAATATTGCCCCCTATGTACAAGAATATAACTACTATAATATTGCCCCCTATGTACAAGAATATAACTACTATAATACTGCCTCTATGTACAAGAATATAACTACTATAATACTGCTCCTATGTACAAGAATATAACTACTATAATACTGCTCCTATGTACAAGAATATAACTACTATAATACTGCCCCTATGTACAAGAATATAACTGCTATAATATTGCCCCCTATGTACAAGAATATAACTACTATAATACTGCTCCTATGTACAAGAATATAACTACTATAATACTGCCCCTATATACAAGAATATAACTACTATAATACTGCTCCTCTGTACAAGAATATAACTACTATAATACTGCTCCTATGTTCAAGAATATAACTACTATAATACTGCTCCTATATACAAGAATATAACTACTATAATACTGCCCCCTATGTACAAGAATATAACTACTATAATACTGCCCCCTATATACAAGAATATAATAACTATAAAACTGCCCCCTATGTACAAGAACATAACTACTATAATACTGCCCTTATATACAGGAATATAACTACTATAATACTGCCCCTATATACAGGAATATCACTACTATAATACTGCTCCTATGTACAAGAATATAACTGCTATAATACTGCCCCCTATGTACAAGAATATAACTACTATAATACTGCCCCTATATACAAGAATATAACTACTATAATACTGCCCCCTATGTACAAGAATATAACTACTATAATACTGCCCCTATGTACAAGAATACAACTACTATAATACTGCCCCTATGTACAAGAATATAACTACTATAATACTGCCCCTATGTACAAGAATATAACTACTGTAATACTGCTCCTATGTACAAGAATATAACTACTATAATACTTCTCCTATGTACAATAATATAACTACTATAATACTGCTCCTATGTACAAGAATATAACTGCTATAATACTGCCCCCTATGTACAAGAATATAACTACTATAATACTGCCCCTATATACAAGAATATAACTACTATTATACTGCCCCCTATGTACAAGAATATAACCACTATAATACTGCCCCTATGTACAAGAATATAACTTCTATAATACTGCTCCTATGTACAAGAATATAACTACTATAATACTGCTCCTATGTACAAGAATATAACTACTATAATACAGCTCCTATGTACAAGAATATAACTACTATAATACTGTCCCCTATGTACAAGAATATAACTACTATAATACTGCTCCTATGTACAAGAATATAATTACTATAATACTGCTCCTATGTACAAGAATATAACTACTATAATACTGCTCCTATGTACAGGAATATAACTACTATAATACTGCCCCTATATACAAGAATATAACTACTATAATACTGCTCCTATGTACAAGAATATAACTACTATAATTCTGCCCCCTATGTACAAGAATATAACTACTATAATACTGCCCCCTATATACAAGAATATAACTACTATAATACTGCCCCCTATATACAAGAATATAACTACTATAATTCTGCTCCTATGTACAAGAATATAATTACTATAATACTGCCCCCTATGTACAAGAATATAACTACTATAATACTGCCCCCTATATACAAGAATATAACTACTATAATACTGCCCCCTATATACAAGAATATAACTACTATAATACTGCCCCCTATATACAAGAATATAACTACTATAATACTGCTCCTATGTACAAGAATATAACTACTATAATACTGCCCCCTATGTACAAGAATATAACTACTATAATACTGCCCCCTATATACAAGAATATAACTACTATAATACTGCTCCTATGTACAAGAATATAATTACTATAATACTGCTCCTATGTACAAGAATATAACTACTATAATGCTGCTCCTATGTACAAGAATATAACTACTATAATACTGCCCCTATATACAAGAATATAACTACTATAATACTGCTCCTATGTACAAGAATATAACTACTATAATACTGCTCCTATGTACAAGAATATAACTACTATATTACTGCTCCTATATACAAGAATATAACTACTATAATACTGCCCCCTATGTACAAGAATATAACTACTATAATACTGCCCCCTATAAACAAGAATATAATAACTATAAAACTGCCCCCTATGTACAAGAACATAACTACTATAATACTGACCCTATATACAAGAATATAACTACTATAATACTGCCCCTATATACAGGAATATCACTACTATAATACTGCTCCTATGTACAAGAATATAACTGCTATAATACTGCCCCTTATGTACAAGAATATAACTACTATAATACTGCCCCTATATACAAGAATATAACTACTATAATACTGCCCCCTATGTACAAGAATATAACTACTATAATACTGCCCCTATGTACAAGAATATAACTACTATAATACTGCCCCTATGTACAAGAATATAACTACTATAATACTGCCCCTATGTACAAGAATATAACTACTATAATACTGCTCCTATGTACAAGAATATAACTACTATAATACTTCTCCTATGTACAATAATATAACTACTATAATACTGCTCCTATGTACAAGAATATAACTGCTATAATACTGCCCCCTATGTACAAGAATATAACTACTATAATACTGCCTCTATATACAAGAATATAACTACTATTATACTGCCCCCTATGTACAAGAATATAACTACTATAATACTGCCCCTATGTACAAGAATATAACTACTATAATACTGCTCCTATGTACAAGAATATAACTACTATAATACTGCTTCTATGTACAAGAATATAACTACTATAATACTGCCCCCTATGTACAAGAATATAACTACTATAATACTGCCCCTATGTACAAGAATATAACTACTATAATACTGCCCCTATGTACAAGAATATAACTACTATAATACTGCCCCTATGTACAAGAATATAACTGCTATAATATTGCCCCCTATGTACAAGAATATAACTACTATAATACTGCTCCTATGTACAAGAATATAACTACTATAATACTGCCCCTATATACAAGAATATAACTACTATAATACTGCTCCTATGTACAAGAATATAACTACTATAATACTGCTCCTATGTACAAGAATATAACTACTATAATACTGCTCCTATATACAAGAATATAACTACTATAATACTGCCCCCTATGTACAAGAATATAACTACTATAATACTGCCCCCTATATACAAGAATATAATAACTATAAAACTGCCCCCTATGTACAAGAACATAACTACTATAATACTGCCCCTATATACAAGAATATAACTACTATAATACTGCCCCTATATACAGGAATATCACTACTATAATACTGCTCCTATGTACAAGAATATAACTGCTATAATACTGCCCCCTATGTACAAGAATATAACTACTATAATACTGCCCCTATATACAAGAATATAACTACTATAATACTGCCCCCTATGTACAAGAATATAACTACTATAATACTGCCCCTATGTACAAGAATATAACTACTATAATACTGCCCCTATGTACAAGAATATAACTACTATAATACTGCTCCTATGTACAAGAATATAACTACTATAATACTTCTCCTATGTACAATAATATAACTACTATAATACTGCTCCTATGTACAAGAATATAACTGCTATAATACTGCCCCCTATGTACAAGAATATAACTACTATAATACTGCCCCTATATACAAGAATATAACTACTATTATACTGCCCCCTATGTACAAGAATATAACTACTATAATACTGCCCCTATGTACAAGAATATAACTACTATAATACTGCTCCTATGTACAAGAATATAACTACTATAATACTGCTTCTATGTACAAGAATATAACTACTATAATACTGCCCCCTATGTACAAGAATATAACTACTATAATACTGCCCCTATGTACAAGAATATAACTACTATAATACTGCCCCTATGTACAAGAATATAACTACTATAATACTGCCCCTATGTACAAGAATATAACTGCTATAATATTGCCCCCTATGTACAAGAATATAACTACTATAATACTGCTCCTATATACAAGAATATAACTACTATAATACTGTCCCTATGTACAAGAATATAACTACTATAATACTGCCCCTATGTACAAGAATATAACTACTGTAATACTGTCCCCTATGTACAAGAATATAACTACTATAATACTGCCCCTATATACAAGAATATAACTACTATAATACTATCCCTATGAACAAGAATATAACTACTATAATACTGCTCCTATGTACAGGAATATAACTACTATAATACTGCCCCCTATGTACAAGAATATAACTACTATAATACTGCTCCTATGTACAGGAATATAACTACTATAATACTGCCCCCTATGTACAAGAATATAACTACTATAATACTGCTCCTATGTACAAGAATATAACTACTATAATACTGCTCCCTATGTACAAGAATATAACTACTATAATACTGCCCCTTTGTACAAGAATATAATTACTATAATACTGCCCCCTATATACAGGAATATAACTACTATAATACTGCTCCTATGTACAAGAATATAACTACTATAATACTGTCCCCTATGTACAAGAATATAACTACTATAATACTGTCCCCTATGTACAAGAATATAACTACTATAATACTGCCCCCTATGTACAAGAATATAACTGCTATAATACTGCCCCCTATGTACAAGAATATAACTACTATAATACTGCCCCTATATACAAGAATATAACTACTATAATACTTTCCCTATATACAGGAATATCACTACTATAATACTGCTCCTATGTACAAGAATATAACTGCTAGAATACTGCCCCCTATGTACAAGAATATAACTACTATAATACTGCCCCTATATACAAGAATATAACTACTATAATACTGCCCCCTATGTACAAGAATATAACTACTATAATACTGTCCCCTATGTACAAGAATATAACTACTATAATACTGTCCCCTATGTACAAGAATATAACTACTATAATACTGTCCCCTATGTACAAGAATATAACTACTATAATACTGCCCCCTATGTACAAGAATATAACTGCTATAATACTGCCCCCTATGTACAAGAATATAACTACTATAATACTGCCCCTATATACAAGAATATAACTACTATAATACTGCCCCTATATACAGGAATATCACTACTATAATACTGCTCCTATGTACAAGAGTATAACTACTATAATACTGCCCCTATATACAGGAATATCACTACTATAATACTGCTCCTATGTACAAGAATATAACTGCTATAATACTGCCCCCTATGTACAAGAATATAACTACTATAATACTGCCCCTATATACAAGAATATAACTACTATAATACTGCCCCCTATGTACAAGAATATATCTACTATAATACTGCCCCCTATATACAAGAATATAACTACTATAATACTGCCCCTATATACAGGAATATCACTACTATAGTACTGCTCCTATGTACAAGAATATAACTGCTATAATACTGCCCCTATGTACAAGAATATAACTACTATAATACTGCCCCTATATACAAGAATATAACTACTATAATACTGCCCCCTATGTACAAGAATATAACTACTATAATACTGCCCCCTATGTACAAGAACATAACTACTATAATACTGCCCCTATATACAGGAATATCACTACTATAATACTGCTCCTATGTACAAGAATATAACTGCTATAATACTGCCCCCTATGTACAAGAATATAACTACTATAATACTGCTCCTATGTACAAGAATATAACTACTATAATACTGCTCCTATATACAAGAATATAACTACTATAATACTGCTCCTATGTACAAGAATATAACTACTTTAATACTGCCCCCTATGTACAAGAATATAACTACTATAATACTGCTCCTATGTACAAGAATATAACTACTATAATACTGCCCCTATATACAAGAATATAACTACTATAATACTGCTCCTATGTACAAGAATATAACTACTATAATACTGCTCCTATGTACAAGAATATAACTACTATAATACTGCCCCCTATGTACAAGAATATAACTACTATAATACTGCTCCTATGTACAAGAATATAACTACTATAATACTGCCCCTATGTACAAGAATACAATTACTATAATACTGCTCCTATGTACAAGAATATAACTACTATAATACTGCTCCTATGCACAGGAATATAACTACTACAATACTGCCCCTATATACAAGAATATAACTACTATAATACTGCTCCTATGTACAAGAATATAACTACTATAATACTGCTCCTATGTACAAGAATATAACTACTATAATACTGCCCCCTATGTACAAGAATATAACTACTATAATACTGCCCCCTATATACAAGAATATAACTACTATAATACTGCCCCCTATATACAAGAATATAACTACTATAATACTGCTCCTATGTACAAGAATATAATTACTATAATACTGCCCCCTATGTACAAGAATATAACTACTATAATACTGCCCCCTATATACAAGAATATAACTACTATAATACTGCCCCCTATATACAAGAATATAACTACTATAATACTGCCCCCTATATACAAGAATATAACTACTATAATACTGCTCCTATGTACAAGAATATAACTACTATAATACTGCCCCCTATGTACAAGAATATAACTACTATAATACTGCCCCTATATACAAGAATATAACTACTATAATACTGCTCCTATGTACAAGAATATAATTACTATAATACTGCTCCTATGTACAAGAATATAACTACTATAATACTGCTCCTATGTACAAGAATATAACTACTATAATACTGCCCCTATATACAAGAATATAACTACTATAATACTGCTCCTATGTACAAGAATATAACTACTATAATACTGCTCCTATGTACAAGAATATAACTACTATAATACTGCTCCTATATACAAGAATATAACTACTATAATACTGCCCCCTATGTACAAGAATATAACTACTATAATACTGCCCCCTATATACAAGAATATAATAACTATAAAACTGCCCCCTATGTACAAGAACATAACTACTATAATACTGCCCCTATATACAAGAAAATAACTACTATAATACTGCCCCTATATACAGGAATATCACTACTATAATACTGCTCCTATGTACAAGAATATAACTGCTATAATACTGCCCCCTATGTACAAGAATATAACTACTATAATACTGCCCCTATATACAAGAATATAACTACTATAATACTGCCCCCTATGTACAAGAATATAACTACTATAATACTGCCCCTATGTACAAGAATATAACTACTATAATACTGCCCCTATGTACAAGAATATAACTACTATAATACTGCCCCTATGTACAAGAATATAACTACTATAATACTGCTCCTATGTACAAGAATATAACTACTATAATACTTCTCCTATGTACAATAATATAACTACTATAATACTGCTCCTATGTACAAGAATATAACTGCTATAATACTGCCCCCTATGTACAAGAATATAACTACTATAATACTGCCCCTATATACAAGAATATAACTACTATTATAGTGCCCCCTATGTACAAGAATATAACTACTATAATACTGCCCCTATGTACAAGAATATAACTACTATAATACTGCTCCTATGTACAAGAATATAACTACTATAATACTGCTTCTATGTACAAGAATATAACTACTATAATACTGCCCCCTATGTACAAGAATATAACTACTATAATACTGCCCCTATGTACAAGAATATAACTACTATAATACTGCCCCTATGTACAAGAATATAACTACTATAATACTGCCCCTATGTACAAGAATATAACTGCTATAATATTGCCCCCTATGTACAAGAATATAACTACTATAATACTGCTCCTATGTACAAGAATATAACTACTATAATACTGCCCCTATATACAAGAATATAACTACTATAATACTGCTCCTATGTACAAGAATATAACTACTATAATACTGCTCCTATGTACAAGAATATAACTACTATAATACTGCCCTTATATACAGGAATATAACTACTATAATACTGCCCCTATATACAGGAATATCACTACTATAATACTGCTCCTATGTACAAGAATATAACTGCTATAATACTGCCCCCTATGTACAAGAATATAACTGCTATAATACTGCCCCTATATACAAGAATATAACTACTATAATACTGCCCCCTATGTACAAGAATATAACTACTATAATACTGCCCCTATGTACAAGAATACAACTACTATAATACTGCCCCTATGTACAAGAATATAACTACTATAATACTGCCCCTATGTACAAGAATATAACTACTATAATACTGCTCCTATGTACAAGAATATAACTACTATAATACTGCTCCTATGTACAAGAATATAACTACTATAATACTGCTCCTATGTACAAGAATATAACTACTATAATACTGCCCCCTATGTACAAGAATATAACTACTATAATACTGCTCCTATGTACAAGAATATAACTACTATAATACTGCCCCTATGTACAAGAATATAATTACTATAATACTGCTCCTATGTACAAGAATATAACTACTATAATACTGCTCCTATGTACAGGAATATAACTACTATAATACTGCCCCTATATACAAGAATATAACTACTATAATACTGCTCCTATGTACAAGAATATAACTACTATAATACTGCTCCTATGTACAAGAATATAACTACTATAATACTGCCCCCTATGTACAAGAATATAACTACTATAATACTGCCCCCTATATACAAGAATATAACTACTATAATACTGCCCCCTATATACAAGAATATAACTACTATAATTCTGCTCCTATGTACAAGAATATAATTACTATAATACTGCCCCCTATGTACAAGAATATAACTACTATAATACTGCCCCCTATATACAAGAATATAACTACTATAATACTGCCCCCTATATACAAGAATATAACTACTATAATACTGCCCCCTATATACAAGAATATAACTACTATAATACTGCTCCTATGTACAAGAATATAACTACTATAATACTGCCCCCTATGTACAAGAATATAACTACTATAATACTGCCCCCTATATACAAGAATATAACTACTATAATACTGCTCCTATGTACAAGAATATAATTACTATAATACTGCTCCTATGTACAAGAATATAACTACTATAATACTGCTCCTATGTACAAGAATATAACTACTATAATACTGCCCCTATATACAAGAATATAACTACTATAATACTGCTCCTATGTACAAGAATATAACTACTATAATACTGCTCCTATGTACAAGAATATAACTACTATAATACTGCTCCTATATACAAGAATATAACTACTATAATACTGCCCCCTATGTACAAGAATATAACTACTATAATACTGCCCCCTATATACAAGAATATAATAACTATAAAACTGCCCCCTATGTACAAGAACATAACTACTATAATACTGTCCCCTATGTACAAGAATATAACTACTATAATACTGCCCCTATATACAGGAATATCACTACTATAATACTGCTCCTATGTACAAGAATATAACTGCTATAATACTGCCCCCTATGTACAAGAATATAACTACTATAATACTGCCCCTATATACAAGAATATAACTACTATAATACTGCCCCCTATGTACAAGAATATAACTACTATAATACTGCCCCTATGTACAAGAATATAACTACTATAATACTGCCCCTATGTACAAGAATATAACTACTATAATACTGCCCCTATGTACAAGAATATAACTACTATAATACTGCTCCTATGTACAAGAATATAACTACTATAATACTTCTCCTATGTACAATAATATAACTACTATAATACTGCTCCTATGTACAAGAATATAACTGCTATAATACTGCCCCCTATGTACAAGAATATAACTACTATAATACTGCCCCTATATACAAGAATATAACTACTATTATACTGCCCCCTATGTACAAGAATATAACTACTATAATACTGCCCCTATGTACAAGAATATAACTACTATAATACTGCTCCTATGTACAAGAATATAACTACTATAATACTGCTTCTATGTACAAGAATATAACTACTATAATACTGCCCCCTATGTACAAGAATATAGCTACTATAATACTGCTCCTATGTACAAGAATATAACTACTATAATACTGCCCCTATGTACAAGAATATAATTACTATAATACTGCTCCTATGTACAAGAATATAACTACTATAATACTGCTCCTATGTACAGGAATATAACTACTATAATACTGCCCCTATATACAAGAATATAACTACTATAATACTGCTCCTATGTACAAGAATATAACTACTATAATACTGCTCCTATGTACAAGAATATAACTACTATAATACTGCCCCCTATGTACAAGAATATAACTACTATAATACTGCCCCCTATATACAAGAATATAACTACTATAATACTGCCCCCTATATACAAGAATATAACTACTATAATTCTGCTCCTATGTACAAGAATATAATTACTATAATACTGCCCCCTATGTACAAGAATATAACTACTATAATACTGCCCCCTATATACAAGAATATAACTACTATAATACTGCCCCCTATATACAAGAATATAACTACTATAATACTGCCCCCTATATACAAGAATATAACTACTATAATACTGCTCCTATGTACAAGAATATAACTACTATAATACTGCTGCTATATACAAGAATATAACTACTATAATACTGCCCCCTATATACAAGAATATAACTACTATAATACTGCCCCCTATATACAAGAATATAACTACTATAATACTGCCCCCTATATACAAGAATATAACTACTATAATACTGCTCCTATGTACAAGAATATAACTACTATAATACTGCTGCTATATACAAGAATATAACTACTATAATACTGCCCCTATGTACAAGAATATAACTAATATAATACTGCCCCTATATACAAGAATATAACTACTATAATACTGCTCCTATATACAAGAATATAACTACTATAATACTGCTCCTATGTACAAGAATATAACTACTATAATACTGCTCCTATGTACAAGAATATAACTACTATAATACTGCTCCTATATACAAGAATATAACTACTATAATACTGCCCCCTATGTACAAGAATATAACTACTATAATACTGCCCCCTATATACAAGAATATAATAACTATAAAACTGCCCCCTATGTACAAGAACATAACTACTATAATACTGACCCTATATACAAGAATATAACTACTATAATACTGCCCCTATATACAGGAATATCACTACTATAATACTGCTCCTATGTACAAGAATATAACTGCTATAATACTGCCCCCTATGTACAAGAATATAACTACTATAATACTGCCCCTATATACAAGAATATAACTACTATAATACTGCCCCCTATGTACAAGAATATAACTACTATAATACTGCCCCTATGTGCAAGAATATAACTACTATAATACTGCCCCTATGTACAAGAATATAACTACTATAATACTGCCCCCTATGTACAAGAATATAACTACTATAATACTGCTCCTATGTACAAGAATATAACTACTATAATACTTCTCCTATGTACAATAATATAACTACTATAATACTGCTCCTATGTACAAGAATATAACTGCTATAATACTGCCCCCTATGTACAAGAATATAACTACTATAATACTGCCCCTATATACAAGAATATAACTACTATTGTACTGCCCCCTATGTACAAGAATATAACTACTATAATACTGCCCCTATGTACAAGAATATAACTACTATAATACTGCTCCTATGTACAAGAATATAACTACTATAATACTGCTTCTATGTACAAGAATATAACTACTATAATACTGCCCCCTATGTACAAGAATATAACTACTATAATACTGCCCCTATGTACAAGAATATAACTACTATAATACTGCCCCTATGTACAAGAATATAACTACTATAATACTGCCCCTATGTACAAGAATATAACTGCTATAATATTGCCCCCTATGTACAAGAATATAACTACTATAATACTGCTCCTATGTACAAGAATATAACTGCTATAATATTGCCCCCTATGTACAAGAATATAACTACTATAATACTGCCCCTATGTACAAGAATATAACTACTATAATACTGCTCCTATGTACAAGAATATAACTACTATAATACTGCTTCTATGTACAAGAATATAACTACTATAATACTGCCCCCTATGTACAAGAATATAACTACTATAATACTGCCCCTATGTACAAGAATATAACTACTATAATACTGCCCCTATGTACAAGAATATAACTACTATAATACTGCCCCTATGTACAAGAATATAACTGCTATAATATTGCCCCCTATGTACAAGAATATAGCTACTATAATACTGCTCCTATGTACAAGAATATAACTACTATAATACTGCTTCTATGTACAAGAATATAACTACTATAATACTGCCCCCTATGTACAAGAATATAACTACTATAATACTGCCCCTATGTACAAGAATATAACTACTATAATACTGCCCCTATGTACAAGAATATAACTACTATAATACTGCCCCTATGTACAAGAATATAACTACTATAATACTGCTCCTATGTACAAGAATATAACTACTATAATACTTCTCCTATGTACAATAATATAACTACTATAATACTGCTCCTATGTACAAGAATATAACTGCTATAATACTGCCCCCTATGTACAAGAATATAACTACTATAATACTGCCTCTATATACAAGAATATAACTACTATTATACTGCCCCCTATGTACAAGAATATAACTACTATAATACTGCCCCTATGTACAAGAATATAACTACTATAATACTGCTCCTATGTACAAGAATATAACTACTATAATACTGCTTCTATGTACAAGAATATAACTACTATAATACTGCCCCCTATGTACAAGAATATAACTACTATAATACTGCCCCTATGTACAAGAATATAACTACTATAATACTGCCCCTATGTACAAGAATATAACTACTATAATACTGCCCCTATGTACAAGAATATAACTGCTATAATATTGCCCCCTATGTACAAGAATATAACTACTATAATACTGCTCCTATGTACAAGAATATAACTACTATAATACTGCCCCTATATACAAGAATATAACTACTATAATACTGCTCCTATGTACAAGAATATAACTACTATAATACTGCTCCTATGTACAAGAATATAACTACTATAATACTGCTCCTATATACAAGAATATAACTACTATAATACTGCCCCCTATGTACAAGAATATAACTACTATAATACTGCCCCCTATATACAAGAATATAATAACTATAAAACTGCCCCCTATGTACAAGAACATAACTACTATAATACTGCCCCTATATACAAGAATATAACTACTATAATACTGCCCCTATATACAGGAATATCACTACTATAATACTGCTCCTATGTACAAGAATATAACTGCTATAATACTGCCCCCTATGTACAAGAATATAACTACTATAATACTGCCCCTATATACAAGAATATAACTACTATAATACTGCCCCCTATGTACAAGAATATAACTACTATAATACTGCCCCTATGTACAAGAATATAACTACTATAATACTGCCCCTATGTACAAGAATATAACTACTATAATACTGCTCCTATGTACAAGAATATAACTACTATAATACTTCTCCTATGTACAATAATATAACTACTATAATACTGCTCCTATGTACAAGAATATAACTGCTATAATACTGCCCCCTATGTACAAGAATATAACTACTATAATACTGCCCCTATATACAAGAATATAACTACTATTATACTGCCCCCTATGTACAAGAATATAACTACTATAATACTGCCCCTATGTACAAGAATATAACTACTATAATACTGCTCCTATGTACAAGAATATAACTACTATAATACTGCTTCTATGTACAAGAATATAACTACTATAATACTGCCCCCTATGTACAAGAATATAACTACTATAATACTGCCCCTATGTACAAGAATATAACTACTATAATACTGCCCCTATGTACAAGAATATAACTACTATAATACTGCCCCTATGTACAAGAATATAACTGCTATAATATTGCCCCCTATGTACAAGAATATAACTACTATAATACTGCTCCTATATACAAGAATATAACTACTATAATACTGTCCCTATGTACAAGAATATAACTACTATAATACTGCCCCTATGTACAAGAATATAACTACTGTAATACTGTCCCCTATGTACAAGAATATAACTACTATAATACTGCCCCTATATACAAGAATATAACTACTATAATACTATCCCTATGAACAAGAATATAACTACTATAATACTGCTCCTATGTACAGGAATATAACTACTATAATACTGCCCCCTATGTACAAGAATATAACTACTATAATACTGCTCCTATGTACAGGAATATAACTACTATAATACTGCCCCCTATGTACAAGAATATAACTACTATAATACTGCTCCTATGTACAAGAATATAACTACTATAATACTGCTCCCTATGTACAAGAATATAACTACTATAATACTGCCCCTTTGTACAAGAATATAATTACTATAATACTGCCCCCTATATACAGGAATATAACTACTATAATACTGCTCCTATGTACAAGAATATAACTACTATAATACTGTCCCCTATGTACAAGAATATAACTACTATAATACTCTCCCCTATGTACAAGAATATAACTACTATAATACTGCCCCCTATGTACAAGAATATAACTGCTATAATACTGCCCCCTATGTACAAGAATATAACTACTATAATACTGCCCCTATATACAAGAATATAACTACTATAATACTTTCCCTATATACAGGAATATCACTACTATAATACTGCTCCTATGTACAAGAATATAACTGCTAGAATACTGCCCCCTATGTACAAGAATATAACTACTATAATACTGCCCCTATATACAAGAATATAACTACTATAATACTGCCCCCTATGTACAAGAATATAACTACTATAATACTGTCCCCTATGTACAAGAATATAACTACTATAATACTGTCCCCTATGTACAAGAATATAACTACTATAATACTGTCCCCTATGTACAAGAATATAACTACTATAATACTGCCCCCTATGTACAAGAATATAACTGCTATAATACTGCCCCCTATGTACAAGAATATAACTACTATAATACTGCCCCTATATACAAGAATATAACTACTATAATACTGCCCCTATATACAGGAATATCACTACTATAATACTGCTCCTATGTACAAGAGTATAACTACTATAATACTGCCCCTATATACAGGAATATCACTACTATAATACTGCTCCTATGTACAAGAATATAACTGCTATAATACTGCCCCCTATGTACAAGAATATAACTACTATAATACTGCCCCTATATACAAGAATATAACTACTATAATACTGCCCCCTATGTACAAGAATATATCTACTATAATACTGCCCCCTATATACAAGAATATAACTACTATAATACTGCCCCTATATACAGGAATATCACTACTATAGTACTGCTCCTATGTACAAGAATATAACTGCTATAATACTGCCCCCTATGTACAAGAATATAACTACTATAATACTGCCCCTATATACAAGAATATAACTACTATAATACTGCCCCCTATGTACAAGAATATAACTACTATAATACTGCCCCCTATGTACAAGAACATAACTACTATAATACTGCCCCTATATACAGGAATATCACTACTATAATACTGCTCCTATGTACAAGAATATAACTGCTATAATACTGCCCCCTATGTACAAGAATATAACTACTATAATACTGCTCCTATGTACAAGAATATAACTACTATAATACTGCTCCTATATACAAGAATATAACTACTATAATACTGCTCCTATGTACAAGAATATAACTACTTTAATACTGCCCCCTATGTACAAGAATATAACTACTATAATACTGCTCCTATGTACAAGAATATAACTACTATAATACTGCCCCTATATACAAGAATATAACTACTATAATACTGCTCCTATGTACAAGAATATAACTACTATAATACTGCTCCTATGTACAAGAATATAACTACTATACTACTGCCCCCTATGTACAAGAATATAACTACTATAATACTGCTCCTATGTACAAGAATATAACTACTATAATACTGCCCCTATGTACAAGAATACAATTACTATAATACTGCTCCTATGTACAAGAATATAACTACTATAATACTGCTCCTATGCACAGGAATATAACTACTACAATACTGCCCCTATATACAAGAATATAACTACTATAATACTGCTCCTATGTACAAGAATATAACTACTATAATACTGCTCCTATGTACAAGAATATAACTACTATAATACTGCCCCCTATGTACAAGAATATAACTACTATAATACTGCCCCCTATATACAAGAATATAACTACTATAATACTGCCCCCTATATACAAGAATATAACTACTATAATACTGCTCCTATGTACAAGAATATAATTACTATAATACTGCCCCCTATGTACAAGAATATAACTACTATAATACTGCCCCCTATATACAAGAATATAACTACTATAATACTGCCCCCTATATACAAGAATATAACTACTATAATACTGCCCCCTATATACAAGAATATAACTACTATAATACTGCTCCTATGTACAAGAATATAACTACTATAATACTGCCCCCTATGTACAAGAATATAACTACTATAATACTGCCCCTATATACAAGAATATAACTACTATAATACTGCTCCTATGTACAAGAATATAATTACTATAATACTGCTCCTATGTACAAGAATATAACTACTATAATACTGCTCCTATGTACAAGAATATAACTACTATAATACTGCCCCTATATACAAGAATATAACTACTATAATACTGCTCCTATGTACAAGAATATAACTACTATAATACTGCTCCTATGTACAAGAATATAACTACTATAATACTGCTCCTATATACAAGAATATAACTACTATAATACTGCCCCCTATGTACAAGAATATAACTACTATAATACTGCCCCCTATATACAAGAATATAATAACTATAAAACTGCCCCCTATGTACAAGAACATAACTACTATAATACTGCCCCTATATACAAGAAAATAACTACTATAATACTGCCCCTATATACAGGAATATCACTACTATAATACTGCTCCTATGTACAAGAATATAACTGCTATAATACTGCCCCCTATGTACAAGAATATAACTACTATAATACTGCCCCTATATACAAGAATATAACTACTATAATACTGCCCCCTATGTACAAGAATATAACTACTATAATACTGCCCCTATGTACAAGAATATAACTACTATAATACTGCCCCTATGTACAAGAATATAACTACTATAATACTGCCCCTATGTACAAGAATATAACTACTATAATACTGCTCCTATGTACAAGAATATAACTACTATAATACTTCTCCTATGTACAATAATATAACTACTATAATACTGCTCCTATGTACAAGAATATAACTGCTATAATACTGCCCCCTATGTACAAGAATATAACTACTATAATACTGCCCCTATATACAAGAATATAACTACTATTATAGTGCCCCCTATGTACAAGAATATAACTACTATAATACTGCCCCTATGTACAAGAATATAACTACTATAATACTGCTCCTATGTACAAGAATATAACTACTATAATACTGCTTCTATGTACAAGAATATAACTACTATAATACTGCCCCCTATGTACAAGAATATAACTACTATAATACTGCCCCTATGTACAAGAATATAACTACTATAATACTGCCCCTATGTACAAGAATATAACTACTATAATACTGCCCCTATGTACAAGAATATAACTGCTATAATATTGCCCCCTATGTACAAGAATATAACTACTATAATACTGCTCCTATGTACAAGAATATAACTACTATAATACTGCCCCTATATACAAGAATATAACTACTATAATACTGCTCCTATGTACAAGAATATAACTACTATAATACTGCTCCTATGTACAAGAATATAACTACTATAATACTGCCCTTATATACAGGAATATAACTACTATAATACTGCCCCTATATACAGGAATATCACTACTATAATACTGCTCCTATGTACAAGAATATAACTGCTATAATACTGCCCCCTATGTACAAGAATATAACTGCTATAATACTGCCCCTATATACAAGAATATAACTACTATAATACTGCCCCCTATGTACAAGAATATAACTACTATAATACTGCCCCTATGTACAAGAATACAACTACTATAATACTGCCCCTATGTACAAGAATATAACTACTATAATACTGCCCCTATGTACAAGAATATAACTACTATAATACTGCTCCTATGTACAAGAATATAACTACTATAATACTGCTCCTATGTACAAGAATATAACTACTATAATACTGCTCCTATGTACAAGAATATAACTACTATAATACTGCCCCCTATGTACAAGAATATAACTACTATAATACTGCTCCTATGTACAAGAATATAACTACTATAATACTGCCCCTATGTACAAGAATATAATTACTATAATACTGCTCCTATGTACAAGAATATAACTACTATAATACTGCTCCTATGTACAGGAATATAACTACTATAATACTGCCCCTATATACAAGAATATAACTACTATAATACTGCTCCTATGTACAAGAATATAACTACTATAATACTGCTCCTATGTACAAGAATATAACTACTATAATACTGCCCCCTATGTACAAGAATATAACTACTATAATACTGCCCCCTATATACAAGAATATAACTACTATAATACTGCCCCCTATATACAAGAATATAACTACTATAATTCTGCTCCTATGTACAAGAATATAATTACTATAATACTGCCCCCTATGTACAAGAATATAACTACTATAATACTGCCCCCTATATACAAGAATATAACTACTATAATACTGCCCCCTATATACAAGAATATAACTACTATAATACTGCCCCCTATATACAAGAATATAACTACTATAATACTGCTCCTATGTACAAGAATATAACTACTATAATACTGCCCCCTATGTACAAGAATATAACTACTATAATACTGCCCCCTATATACAAGAATATAACTACTATAATACTGCTCCTATGTACAAGAATATAATTACTATAATACTGCTCCTATGTACAAGAATATAACTACTATAATACTGCTCCTATGTACAAGAATATAACTACTATAATACTGCCCCTATATACAAGAATATAACTACTATAATACTGCTCCTATGTACAAGAATATAACTACTATAATACTGCTCCTATGTACAAGAATATAACTACTATAATACTGCTCCTATATACAAGAATATAACTACTATAATACTGCCCCCTATGTACAAGAATATAACTACTATAATACTGCCCCCTATATACAAGAATATAATAACTATAAAACTGCCCCCTATGTACAAGAACATAACTACTATAATACTGTCCCCTATGTACAAGAATATAACTACTATAATACTGCCCCTATATACAGGAATATCACTACTATAATACTGCTCCTATGTACAAGAATATAACTGCTATAATACTGCCCCCTATGTACAAGAATATAACTACTATAATACTGCCCCTATATACAAGAATATAACTACTATAATACTGCCCCCTATGTACAAGAATATAACTACTATAATACTGCCCCTATGTACAAGAATATAACTACTATAATACTGCCCCTATGTACAAGAATATAACTACTATAATACTGCCCCTATGTACAAGAATATAACTACTATAATACTGCTCCTATGTACAAGAATATAACTACTATAATACTTCTCCTATGTACAATAATATAACTACTATAATACTGCTCCTATGTACAAGAATATAACTGCTATAATACTGCCCCCTATGTACAAGAATATAACTACTATAATACTGCCCCTATATACAAGAATATAACTACTATTATACTGCCCCCTATGTACAAGAATATAACTACTATAATACTGCCCCTATGTACAAGAATATAACTACTATAATACTGCTCCTATGTACAAGAATATAACTACTATAATACTGCTTCTATGTACAAGAATATAACTACTATAATACTGCCCCCTATGTACAAGAATATAACTACTATAATACTGCTCCTATGTACAAGAATATAACTACTATAATACTGCCCCTATGTACAAGAATATAATTACTATAATACTGCTCCTATGTACAAGAATATAACTACTATAATACTGCTCCTATGTACAGGAATATAACTACTATAATACTGCCCCTATATACAAGAATATAACTACTATAATACTGCTCCTATGTACAAGAATATAACTACTATAATACTGCTCCTATGTACAAGAATATAACTACTATAATACTGCCCCCTATGTACAAGAATATAACTACTATAATACTGCCCCCTATATACAAGAATATAACTACTATAATACTGCCCCCTATATACAAGAATATAACTACTATAATTCTGCTCCTATGTACAAGAATATAATTACTATAATACTGCCCCCTATGTACAAGAATATAACTACTATAATACTGCCCCCTATATACAAGAATATAACTACTATAATACTGCCCCCTATATACAAGAATATAACTACTATAATACTGCCCCCTATATACAAGAATATAACTACTATAATACTGCTCCTATGTACAAGAATATAACTACTATAATACTGCTGCTATATACAAGAATATAACTACTATAATACTGCCCCCTATATACAAGAATATAACTACTATAATACTGCCCCCTATATACAAGAATATAACTACTATAATACTGCCCCCTATATACAAGAATATAACTACTATAATACTGCTCCTATGTACAAGAATATAACTACTATAATACTGCTGCTATATACAAGAATATAACTACTATAATACTGCCCCTATGTACAAGAATATAACTAATATAATACTGCCCCTATATACAAGAATATAACTACTATAATACTGCTCCTATATACAAGAATATAACTACTATAATACTGCTCCTATGTACAAGAATATAACTACTATAATACTGCTCCTATGTACAAGAATATAACTACTATAATACTGCTCCTATATACAAGAATATAACTACTATAATACTGCCCCCTATGTACAAGAATATAACTACTATAATACTGCCCCCTATATACAAGAATATAATAACTATAAAACTGCCCCCTATGTACAAGAACATAACTACTATAATACTGACCCTATATACAAGAATATAACTACTATAATACTGCCCCTATATACAGGAATATCACTACTATAATACTGCTCCTATGTACAAGAATATAACTGCTATAATACTGCCCCCTATGTACAAGAATATAACTACTATAATACTGCCCCTATATACAAGAATATAACTACTATAATACTGCCCCCTATGTACAAGAATATAACTACTATAATACTGCCCCTATGTGCAAGAATATAACTACTATAATACTGCCCCTATGTACAAGAATATAACTACTATAATACTGCCCCCTATGTACAAGAATATAACTACTATAATACTGCTCCTATGTACAAGAATATAACTACTATAATACTTCTCCTATGTACAATAATATAACTACTATAATACTGCTCCTATGTACAAGAATATAACTGCTATAATACTGCCCCCTATGTACAAGAATATAACTACTATAATACTGCCCCTATATACAAGAATATAACTACTATTGTACTGCCCCCTATGTACAAGAATATAACTACTATAATACTGCCCCTATGTACAAGAATATAACTACTATAATACTGCTCCTATGTACAAGAATATAACTACTATAATACTGCTTCTATGTACAAGAATATAACTACTATAATACTGCCCCCTATGTACAAGAATATAACTACTATAATACTGCCCCTATGTACAAGAATATAACTACTATAATACTGCCCCTATGTACAAGAATATAACTACTATAATACTGCCCCTATGTACAAGAATATAACTGCTATAATATTGCCCCCTATGTACAAGAATATAACTACTATAATACTGCTCCTATGTACAAGAATATAACTGCTATAATATTGCCCCCTATGTACAAGAATATAACTACTATAATACTGCCCCTATGTACAAGAATATAACTACTATAATACTGCTCCTATGTACAAGAATATAACTACTATAATACTGCTTCTATGTACAAGAATATAACTACTATAATACTGCCCCCTATGTACAAGAATATAACTACTATAATACTGCCCCTATGTACAAGAATATAACTACTATAATACTGCCCCTATGTACAAGAATATAACTACTATAATACTGCCCCTATGTACAAGAATATAACTGCTATAATATTGCCCCCTATGTACAAGAATATAGCTACTATAATACTGCTCCTATGTACAAGAATATAACTACTATAATACTGCCCCTATATACAAGAATATAACTACTATAATACTGCTCCTATGTACAAGAATATAACTACTATAATACTGCTCCTATGTACAAGAATATAACTACTATAATACTGCTCCTATATACAAGAATATAACTACTATAATACTGCCCCCTATGTACAAGAATATAACTACTATAATACTGCCCCTATATACAGGAATATAACTACTATAATACTGCCCCTATATACAGGAATATCACTACTATAATACTGCTCCTATGTACAAGAATATAACTGCTATAATACTGCCCCCTATGTACAAGAATATAACTACTATAATACTGCCCCTATATACAAGAATATAACTACTATAATACTGCCCCCTATGTACAAGAATATAACTACTATAATACTGCCCCTATGTACAAGAATACAACTACTATAATACTGCCCCTATGTACAAGAATATAACTACTATAATACTGCCCCTATGTACAAGAATATAACTACTATAATACTGCTCCTATGTACAAGAATATAACTACTATAATACTTCTCCTATGTACAATAATATAACTACTATAATACTGCTCCTATGTACAAGAATATAACTGCTATAATACTGCCCCCTATGTACAAGAATATAACTACTATAATACTGCCCCTATATACAAGAATATAACTACTATTATACTGCCCCCTATGTACAAGAATATAACTACTATAATACTGCCCCTATGTACAAGAATATAACTACTATAATACTGCTCCTATGTACAAGAATATAACTACTATAATACTGCTCCTATGTACAAGAATATAACTACTATAATACTGCCCCCTATGTACAAGAATATAACTACTATAATACTGCCCCTATGTACAAGAATATAACTACTATAATACTGCCCCTATGTACAAGAATATAACTACTGTAATACTGCCCCTATGTACAAGAATATAACTGCTATAATATTGCCCCCTATGTACAAGAATATAACTACTATAATACTGCCCCTATGTACAAGAATATAACTACTGTAATACTGCCCCTATGTACAAGAATATAACTGCTATAATACTGCTCCTATATACAAGAATATAACTACTATAATACTGTCCCCTATGTACAAGAATATAACTACTATAATACTGCCCCTATATACAAGAATATAACTACTGTAATACTGCCCCTATGTACAAGAATATAACTGCTATAATACTGCTCCTATATACAAGAATATAACTACTATAATACTGTCCCCTATGTACAAGAATATAACTACTATAATACTGCCCCTATGTACAAGAATATAACTACTGTAATACTGCCCCTATGTACAAGAATATAACTGCTATAATACTGCCCCTATATACAAGAATATAACTACTGTAATACTGCCCCTATGTACAAGAATATAACTGCTATAATACTGCTCCTATATACAAGAATATAACTACTATAATACTGTCCCCTATGTACAAGAATATAACTACTATAATACTGCCCCTATGTACAAGAATATAACTACTGTAATACTGCCCCTATGTACAAGAATATAACTGCTATAATACTGCTCCTATATACAAGAATATAACTACTATAATACTGTCCCCTATGTACAAGAATATAACTACTATAATACTGCCCCTATGTACAAGAATATAATTACTATAATACTGCTCCTATGTACAAGAATATAACTACTATAATACTGCCCCTATATACAAGAATATAACTACTATAATACTGCTCCTATGTACAAGAATATAACTACTATAATACTGCTCCTATGTACAAGAATATAACTACTATAATACTGCCCCCTATGTACAAGAATATAACTACTATAATACTGCCCCTATATACAAGAATATAACTACTATAATACTGCCCCTATGTACAAGAATATAACTACTATAATACTGCCCCCTATGGACAAGAATATAACTACTATAATACTGCTCTCTATGTACAAGAATATAACTACTATAATACTGCTCCTATGTACAAGAATATAGCTACTATAATACTGCCCCCTATGTACAAGAATATAACTACTATAATACTGTCCCTATATACAAGAATATAACTACTATTATACTGCCCCCTATGTACAAGAATATAACTACTATAATACTGCCCCTATATACAAGAATATAACTACTGTAATACTGCCCCTATGTACAAGAATATAACTGCTATAATACTGCTCCTATATACAAGAATATAACTACTATAATACTGTCCCCTATGTACAAGAATATAACTACTATAATACTGCCCCTATGTACAAGAATATAACTACTGTAATACTGCCCCTATGTACAAGAATATAACTGCTATAATACTGCTCCTATATACAAGAATATAACTACTATAATACTGTCCCCTATGTACAAGAATATAACTACTATAATACTGCCCCTATGTACAAGAATATAATTACTATAATACTGCTCCTATGTACAAGAATATAACTACTATAATACTGCCCCTATATACAAGAATATAACTACTATAATACTGCTCCTATGTACAAGAATATAACTACTATAATACTGCTCCTATGTACAAGAATATAACTACTATAATACTGCCCCCTATGTACAAGAATATAACTACTATAATACTGCCCCTATATACAAGAATATAACTACTATAATACTGCCCCTATGTACAAGAATATAACTACTATAATACTGCCCCCTATGGACAAGAATATAACTACTATAATACTGCTCTCTATGTACAAGAATATAACTACTATAATACTGCTCCTATGTACAAGAATATAGCTACTATAATACTGCCCCCTATGTACAAGAATATAACTACTATAATACTGTCCCTATATACAAGAATATAACTACTATTATACTGCCCCCTATGTACAAGAATATAACTACTATAATACTGCCCCTATGTACAAGAATATAACTACTATAATACTGCCCCCTATGTACAAGAATATAACTACTATAATACTGTATCCTATATACAAGAATATAACTACTATAATACTGCTCCTATGTACAAGAATATAACTACTATAATACTGTATCCTATATACAAGAATATAACTACTATAATACTGCTCCTATGTACAAGAATATAACTACTATAATACTGCTCCTATGTACAAGAATATAACTACTATAATACTGCTCCTATGTACAAGAATATAACTACTATAATACTGCCCCCTATGTACAAGAATATAACTACTATAATACTGCCCCCTATGTACAAGAATATAACTACTATAATACTGCCCCTATGTACAAGAATATAACTACTATAATACTGCCCCTATGTACAAGAATATAACTACTATAATACTGCCCCTATGTACAAGAATATAACTGCTATAATATTGCCCCCTATGTACAAGAATATAGCTACTATAATACTGCTCCTATGTACAAGAATATAACTACTATAATACTGCCCCTATATACAAGAATATAACTACTATAATACTGCTCCTATGTACAAGAATATAACTACTATAATACTGCTCCTATGTACAAGAATATAACTACTATAATACTGCTCCTATATACAAGAATATAACTACTATAATACTGCCCCCTATGTACAAGAATATAACTACTATAATACTGCCCCTATATACAGGAATATAACTACTATAATACTGCCCCTATATACAGGAATATCACTACTATAATACTGCTCCTATGTACAAGAATATAACTGCTATAATACTGCCCCCTATGTACAAGAATATAACTACTATAATACTGCCCCTATATACAAGAATATAACTACTATAATACTGCCCCCTATGTACAAGAATATAACTACTATAATACTGCCCCTATGTACAAGAATACAACTACTATAATACTGCCCCTATGTACAAGAATATAACTACTATAATACTGCCCCTATGTACAAGAATATAACTACTATAATACTGCTCCTATGTACAAGAATATAACTACTATAATACTTCTCCTATGTACAATAATATAACTACTATAATACTGCTCCTATGTACAAGAATATAACTGCTATAATACTGCCCCCTATGTACAAGAATATAACTACTATAATACTGCCCCTATATACAAGAATATAACTACTATTATACTGCCCCCTATGTACAAGAATATAACTACTATAATACTGCCCCTATGTACAAGAATATAACTACTATAATACTGCTCCTATGTACAAGAATATAACTACTATAATACTGCTCCTATGTACAAGAATATAACTACTATAATACTGCCCCCTATGTACAAGAATATAACTACTATAATACTGCCCCTATGTACAAGAATATAACTACTATAATACTGCCCCTATGTACAAGAATATAACTACTGTAATACTGCCCCTATGTACAAGAATATAACTGCTATAATATTGCCCCCTATGTACAAGAATATAACTACTATAATACTGCCCCTATGTACAAGAATATAACTACTGTAATACTGCCCCTATGTACAAGAATATAACTGCTATAATACTGCTCCTATATACAAGAATATAACTACTATAATACTGTCCCCTATGTACAAGAATATAACTACTATAATACTGCCCCTATATACAAGAATATAACTACTGTAATACTGCCCCTATGTACAAGAATATAACTGCTATAATACTGCTCCTATATACAAGAATATAACTACTATAATACTGTCCCCTATGTACAAGAATATAACTACTATAATACTGCCCCTATGTACAAGAATATAACTACTGTAATACTGCCCCTATGTACAAGAATATAACTGCTATAATACTGCCCCTATATACAAGAATATAACTACTGTAATACTGCCCCTATGTACAAGAATATAACTGCTATAATACTGCTCCTATATACAAGAATATAACTACTATAATACTGTCCCCTATGTACAAGAATATAACTACTATAATACTGCCCCTATGTACAAGAATATAACTACTGTAATACTGCCCCTATGTACAAGAATATAACTGCTATAATACTGCTCCTATATACAAGAATATAACTACTATAATACTGTCCCCTATGTACAAGAATATAACTACTATAATACTGCCCCTATGTACAAGAATATAATTACTATAATACTGCTCCTATGTACAAGAATATAACTACTATAATACTGCCCCTATATACAAGAATATAACTACTATAATACTGCTCCTATGTACAAGAATATAACTACTATAATACTGCTCCTATGTACAAGAATATAACTACTATAATACTGCCCCCTATGTACAAGAATATAACTACTATAATACTGCCCCTATATACAAGAATATAACTACTATAATACTGCCCCTATGTACAAGAATATAACTACTATAATACTGCCCCCTATGGACAAGAATATAACTACTATAATACTGCTCTCTATGTACAAGAATATAACTACTATAATACTGCTCCTATGTACAAGAATATAGCTACTATAATACTGCCCCCTATGTACAAGAATATAACTACTATAATACTGTCCCTATATACAAGAATATAACTACTATTATACTGCCCCCTATGTACAAGAATATAACTACTATAATACTGCCCCTATATACAAGAATATAACTACTGTAATACTGCCCCTATGTACAAGAATATAACTGCTATAATACTGCTCCTATATACAAGAATATAACTACTATAATACTGTCCCCTATGTACAAGAATATAACTACTATAATACTGCCCCTATGTACAAGAATATAACTACTGTAATACTGCCCCTATGTACAAGAATATAACTGCTATAATACTGCTCCTATATACAAGAATATAACTACTATAATACTGTCCCCTATGTACAAGAATATAACTACTATAATACTGCCCCTATGTACAAGAATATAATTACTATAATACTGCTCCTATGTACAAGAATATAACTACTATAATACTGCCCCTATATACAAGAATATAACTACTATAATACTGCTCCTATGTACAAGAATATAACTACTATAATACTGCTCCTATGTACAAGAATATAACTACTATAATACTGCCCCCTATGTACAAGAATATAACTACTATAATACTGCCCCTATATACAAGAATATAACTACTATAATACTGCCCCTATGTACAAGAATATAACTACTATAATACTGCCCCCTATGGACAAGAATATAACTACTATAATACTGCTCTCTATGTACAAGAATATAACTACTATAATACTGCTCCTATGTACAAGAATATAGCTACTATAATACTGCCCCCTATGTACAAGAATATAACTACTATAATACTGTCCCTATATACAAGAATATAACTACTATTATACTGCCCCCTATGTACAAGAATATAACTACTATAATACTGCCCCTATGTACAAGAATATAACTACTATAATACTGCCCCCTATGTACAAGAATATAACTACTATAATACTGTATCCTATATACAAGAATATAACTACTATAATACTGCTCCTATGTACAAGAATATAACTACTATAATACTGTATCCTATATACAAGAATATAACTACTATAATACTGCTCCTATGTACAAGAATATAACTACTATAATACTGCTCCTATGTACAAGAATATAACTACTATAATACTGCTCCTATGTACAAGAATATAACTACTATAATACTGCCCCCTATGTACAAGAATATAACTACTATAATACTGCCCCTATGTACAAGAATATAACTACTATAATACTGCCCCTATGTACAAGAATATAACTACTGTAATACTGCCCCCTATGTACAAGAATATAACTACTATAATACTGCCCCTATGTACAAGAATATAACTACTATAATACTGCCCCTATGTACAAGAATATAACTACTGTAATACTGCCCCTATGTACAAGAATATAACTGCTATAATACTGCCCCTATGTACAAGAATATAACTACTGTAATACTGCCCCTATGTACAAGAATATAACTACTATAATACTGCCCCTATGTACAAGAATATAACTACTATAATACTGCCCCTATGTACAAGAATATAACTACTATAATACTGCCCCTATGTACAAGAATATAACTACTGTAATACTGCCCCTATGTACAAGAATATAACTGCTATAATATTGCCCCCTATGTACAAGAATATAACTACTATAATACTGCCCCTATATACAAGAATATAACTACTATAATACTGCTCCTATGTACAAGAATATAACTACTATAATACTGCTCCTATGTACAAGAATATAACTACTATAATACTGCCCCCTATGTACAAGAATATAACTACTATAATACTGCTCCTATGTACAAGAATATAACTACTATAATACTGCCCCTATGTACAAGAATATAATTACTATAATACTGCTCCTATGTACAAGAATATAACTACTATAATACTGCTCCTATATACAAGAATATAACTACTATAATACTGCTCCTATGTACAAGAATATAACTACTATAATACTGCTCCTATGTACAAGAATATAACTACTATAATACTGCCCCCTATATACAAGAATATAACTACTATAATACTGCCCCTATGTACAGAAATATAACTACTATAATACTGCCCCCTATGGACAAGAATATAACTACTATAATACTGACCCTATGTACAAGAATATAACTACTATAATACTGCTCCTATGTACAAGAATATAACTACTATAATACTGCCCCCTATGGACAAGAATATAACTACTATAATACTGCTCTCTATGTACAAGAATATAACTACTATAATACTGCTCCTATGTACAAGAATATAGCTACTATAATACTGCCCCCTATGTACAAGAATATAACTACTATAATACTGCTCCTATGTACAAGAATATAACTACTATAATACTGCCCCCTATATACAAGAATATAACTACTATAATACTGCCCCCTATGTACAAGAATATAACTACTATAATACTGCTCCTATGTACAAGAATATAACTACTATAATACTGTATCCTATATACAAGAATATAACTACTATAATACTGCTCCTATGTACAAGAATATAACTACTATAATACTGTATCCTATGTACAAGAATATAGCTACTATAATACTGCCCCCTATGTACAAGAATATAACTACTATAATACTACTCCTATGTACAAGAATATAACTACTATAATACTGTATCCTATATACAAGAATATAACTACTATAATACTGCCCCCTATGTACAAGAATATAACTACTATAATACTGCCCCCTATCTATAAGAATATAAGTACTATAATACTGCTCCATATTTGTAGATTCACTCAGTCTTGTTTTGCTTTAACACTTTATGTGCTGGACGAGTGGCGGCTCCGGGGTTAATGGTTTTCCTCCGGGTATAAGATCCCCTTTATCCGGTGCAGGTTAATTATGGCGGTGTCGGACGCTTTTTCCTGTGCGCTCCATGGAGCCGCTTCATCACTTTTTCCATGTGCTGTCATTAGGTGCAGGAGATTCCCGGCTGTCATTGGGGCCTGTGTAGGTGTTTGGCCCCCCCGGTGGGCTGAGGTGAGGGGGTCAGCGGCTCTCTATGTGGGGGGCTCTGTTCCCAGTGGCCTTCCAGTCTTCAGCAGCACTGATGTTGGGTGAGGTCTTGTTTTTGCAGTAATGGACACCGTGACTCTTCTCTTCTGCTTCTTGGATGGTGTCCAGTGTCAAACAGAAGCCATCTGTGGAGGTGAAGGCTGGACGCTGCTTCTTCTCGGAAGGGGGCCTCCACCTGCCTGACTAGGATGGAGGGTCTCAGCGCCGCGGGGAGCTGCATACTGCTATATTGTGTCCGCCCGCTGACGCTCTTGATGACTTACGGTTCGCAGCGCCGCAGCATCAATGGTTTCATTCACTGACAACAAGCAAAGGGCCGAGTCACCGATGCGTTTATTTGAAGTTATTACTTTTGTCTTATTCGCTGCATCTTTAGTGCTAAAATTCTTCAAGAAATCGCACAGATCCAGGAGTTTTGTGCAAAATAAAATTTGCCCTTTTCCGACTTTTACCCCTTTTTTTTTTTTTGCCTTTTTAAGAGTAAAAATCTGCATCGTCTGTTAAAATGTCAATTCGTGATTTCTGGCAAAGAAGAGGAGCGCTCCGGGGATGCGGGGAATTCTGCACATTCCCACAAAAAGCTCAAATGAATCGGCCGCAAACATCTGGATTACAAAAAAACAAAAATCAGTCCCATGAAACAGCGAAAAACGGAGAAACAAGTAAAAACAGACTTCAAAATGGGCGCAACTTAAAAGAATTCGAAGAACAAAAAAACAGCCTCAAAAGTTTCAGAACTTTTTGTGATATGATCAGATTTATGTTAAATTGATCTCTGGCCACAATTGTCAGGACATTCTGGGGGCTCGGAGATTATGGACCCCTGACCTTTAGGATCGGACATACTGGGGGCCCAGAGGTTATGGACATCTGACCTTTAGGATTGGGTATGCTAGGGGCCCGGAGATAATGTACCCCTGACCTTTAGGATTGGGCATGCTGGGGGCCCGGAGATAATGTACCCC
This sequence comes from Phyllobates terribilis, assembly GCF_046119375.1. Taxonomy (NCBI): domain Eukaryota; kingdom Metazoa; phylum Chordata; class Amphibia; order Anura; family Dendrobatidae; genus Phyllobates; species Phyllobates terribilis. Next base: position 35,972,644 of record NW_027362774.1, on the reverse strand, counting down.
TGACCTTTAGGATTGGGCATGCTGGAGCCCCAGAGGTTATGGACCCCTGACCTTTAGGATCGGACATACTGGGGGCCCAGAGGTTATGGACATCTGACTTTTAGGATTGGGCACGCTGGAGCTACGGAGGTTATGGACCCCTAACCTTTAGGAATGAGCATGCTGGAGGCCTGGAGGTTATGGACCTCTGACCTTTAGGATTGGACATGCTGGAGGCCTGGAGGTTATGGACCTCTGACCTTTAGGATTGGACATGCTGGAGGCCTGGAGGTTATGGACCCCTGACCTTTAGGATTGAACATGCTGGAGGTTATGGACCTCTGACCTTTAGGATTGGACATGCTGGATGTCTGGAGGTTATGGACCCCTGACCTTTAGGATTGGACATGCTGGAGGTTATGGATCCCTGACCTTTAGGATTGGACATGCTGGAGGCCTGGAGGTTATGGACCCCTGACCTTTAGGATTGGACATGCTGGAGGTTATGGACCTCTGACCTTTCGGAATGGAGTGCCTCTAGCAGTGAGTACATTGTATCATGCCGGGGATACGGCTTCGGAGATGAACCGTACAGGATTCGGGCAGCGCAGGGAGCGGCGGTGCCAGCACATTACTCTGGAGACACACTGTTCTGCTCCACCAGTCCGGGCTGCAGCTATTCCTAATATTTACATGACGGCGAATATTTCTCTGCGCAGCGCTCGTTGCTGTTTACCTCCGCGGACGATGCTCCAAACAAAGGAAACTCTGCCGCCGGCCGCACAGCACAAGGAGGGGCTACATGAAGCCCAGGGTAGGCGACAGAAGGGCAGAAATTAGTATGCCCACCCACCCATGAATATACGGGGCCACTGCTGTCCATCTATAGGGGAGAACGTTTCTACTTAGTGTACACCCGACGCTCCCAATCTATATCAGAATCAGAAAGCGTGTAATGCCAGGCTGCTGCTCATAAAGCCAACAAAAATGAGGTCTTCAAGCCCCAACAGAGATTAGAAGAAAGTCAGCTGATCCCATCAATGTACATGGGAGGGAATGACACCCAACAAATGATATGAGTGAAGAGAAGGATCTGCCAACAGAGTCTGGAGGAAGAGGGAGGAGGACAGAGGAGTCTGGAGGAAGAGGGAGGAGGACAGAGGAGTCTGGAAGGAGAAGGAGGAGGACATAGGAGTCTGGAGGAAGAGGGAGGACAGGAGTCTGGAGGAAGACAGAGGAGTCTGGTGGAGGACAGAGGAGTCTGGAGGAACAGGGAGGACGACAGGAGTCTAGAGGAAGAGGAAAGAGGAGTATGGAGGAAGAGGGAGGAGGACAGAGGAGTCTGGAGGAAGAGGGAGGAGGAGTCTGGAGGAAGAGGGAGGAGGACAGAGGAGTCTGGAGGAAGAGGGAGGAGGACAGAGGAGTCTGGAGGAAGAGGAAAGAGGACAGAGGAGTCTGGAGGAAGAGGAAAGAGGAGTCTGGAGGAAGAGGAAAGAGGAGTCTGGAGGAAGAGGAAAGAGGAGTCTGGAGGAAGAGGGAGGAGGACAGAGGAGTCTAGAGGAAGAGGGAGGAAGACAGAGGAGTCTGGAGGAAGAGGGAGGAGGTCAGAGGAGTCTGGAGGAAGAGGGAGAAGGAAAGAGGAGTCTGGAGGAAGAGGGAGGAGGACAGAGGAGTCTGGGGGAAGAGGGAGGAGCACAGAGGAGTCTGGAGGAAGAGGGAGGAGCACAGAGGAGTCTGGAGGAAGAGAGACGAGGACAGAGGAGTCTGGAGGAAGAGGGGGGAGGACAGAGGAGTCTGGAGGAAGAGGGAGGAGGACAGAGGAGTCTGGAGGAAGAGGGAGGAGGACAGAGGAGTCTGGAGGAAGAGGGAGGAGGACAGAGGAGTCTGGAGGAAGAGGGAGGAGGACAGAGGAGTCTGGAGGAAGAGGAAAGAGGACAGAGGAGTCTGGAGGAAGAGGAAAGAGGAGTCTGGAGGAAGAGGAAAGAGGAGTCTGGAGGAAGAGGGAGGAGGACAGAGGAGTCTAGAGGAAGAGGGAGGAAGACAGAGGAGTCTGGAAGAAGAGGGAGGAGGTCAGAGGAGTCTGGAGGAAGAGGGAGGAGGACAGAGGAGTCTGGAGGAAGAGGGAGGAGGACAGAGGAGTCTGGAGGAAGAGGGAGGAGGACAGAGGAGTCTGGAGGAAGAGGGAGGAGGACAGAGGAGTCTGGAGGAAGAGGAAAGAGGACAGAGGAGTCTGGAGGAAGAGGAAAGAGGAGTCTGGAGGAAGAGGAAAGAGGAGTCTGGAGGAAGAGGGAGGAGCACAGAGGAGTCTGGAGGAAGAGAGACGAGGACAGAGGAGTCTGGAGGAAGAGGGGGGAGGACAGAGGAGTCTGGAGGAAGAGGGAGGAGGACAGAGGAGTCAGGAGGTAGAGGGAGGAGGACAGAGGAGTCTGGAGGAAGAGGAAAGAGGAGTCTGGAGGAAGAGGGAGGAGGACAGAGGAGTCTAGAGGAAGAGGGAGGAAGACAGAGGAGTCTGGAGGAAAAGGGAGGAGGTCAGAGGAGTCTGGAGGAAGAGGTAGAAGGAAAGAGGAGTCTGGAGGAAGAGGGAGGAGGACAGAGGAGTCTGGAGGAAGAGGCAGGAGGACAGAGGAGTCTGGAGGAAGAGGAAGGAGGACAGAAGAGTCTGAAGGAAGAGGGAGGAGGACAGAGGAGTCTGGAGGAAAGACCTAAGTAAACTGGAGCAATGGGCAGCAACCAACAGAATGGTTTTTAACAGGGAAAAATGCAAAGTCCTACATCTGGGCAATAAAAATGAAAAAAGCATCTACAGAATGGGAGGAATAGAACTAAGCGACAGCACGTGTGAAAAAGACTTGGGTATACTAATAGATCACAGACTGCACATGAGTCAACAGGGTGATGCAGCAGCAAAAAAAGCAAATACAGTTCTGGGATGTATTAACAGAAGCATAGAGTCTAGATCACGTGAAGTCATTATCCCCTCTACTCCTCCTTGGTCAGACCTCATCTGGATACTGTGTCCAGTTCTGGGAGGTATTAGGAGAAGCATAGAGTCTAGATCACGTGTAGTCATTATCCCCTCTACTCCTCCTTGGTCAGACCTCATCTGGACACTGTGTCCAGTTCTGGGAGGTATTAGGAGAAGCATAGAGTCTAGATCACGTGAAGTCATTATCTCCTCTACTCCTCCTTGGTCAGACCTCATCTGGATACTGCGTCCAGTTCTGGGAGGTATTAGGAGAAGCATAGAGTCTAGATCACGTGAAGTCATTATCCCCTCTACTCCTCCTTTGTCAGAACTCATCTGGATACTGTGTCCAGTTCTGGGAAGTATTAGGAGAAGCATAAAGTCTAGATCACGTGAAGTAATTATCCCTCTACTCCTCCTTGGTGAGACCTCATCTGGATACTGTGTCCAGTTCTGGGAGGTATTAGGAGAAGCATAGAGTCTAGATCACGTGAAGTCATTATCCCCTCTACTCCTCCTTGGTCAGACCTCATCTGGATACTGCGTCCAGTTCTGGGAGGTATTAGGAGAAGTATAGAGTCTAGATCACGTGAAGTCATTATCCCCCTCTACTCCTCCTTGGTCAGACCTCATCTGGATACTGCGTCCAGTTCTGGGAGGTATTAGGAGAAGCATAGAGTCTAGATCACGAGAAGTCATTATCCCCTCTACTCCTCCTTGGTCAGACCTCATCTGGATACTGCGTCCAGTTCTGGGAGGTATTAGGAGAAGCATAGAGTCTAGATCACGTGAAGTAATTATCGGACTCTACTCCTCTTTGGTCAGACCTCACCTGGATACTGTGTCCAGTTCTGGGAGGTATTAGGAGAAGCATAGAGTCGAGATCACGTGAAGTAATTATCCCCTCTACTCCTCCTTGGTCAGACCTCATCTGGATACTGCGTCCAGTTCTGGGAGGTATTAGGAGAAGCATAGAGTCTAGATCACGAGAAGTCATTATCCCCTCTACTCCTCCTTAGTCAGACCTCATCTGGATACTGTGTCCAGTTCTGGGAGGTATTAGGAGAAGCATAGAGTCGAGATCACGTGAAGTAATTATCCCCTCTACTCCTCCTTGGTCAGACCTCATCTGGATACTGCGTCCAGTTCTGGGAGGTATTAGGAGAAGTATAGAGTCTAGATCACGTGAAGTCATTATCCCCCTCTACTCCTCCTTGGTCAGACCTCATCTGGATACTGCGTCCAGTTCTGGGAGGTATTAGGAGAAGCATAGAGTCTAGATCACGAGAAGTCATTATCCCCTCTACTCCTCCTTAGTCAGACCTCATCTGGATACTGTGTCCAGTTCTGGGAGGTATTAGGAGAAGCATAGAGTCGAGATCACGTGAAGTAATTATCCCCTCTACTCCTCCTTGGTCAGACCTCATCTGGATACTGCGTCCAGTTCTGGGAGGTATTAGGAGAAGCATAGAGTCTAGATCACGTGAAGTAATTATCCCCCTCTACTCCTGCTTGGTCAGACCTCATCTGGATACTGTGTCCAGTTCTGGGATGTATTAGGAGAAGTATAGAGTCTAGATCACGTGAAGTAATTATCCCCTCTACTCCTCCTTGGTCAGACCTCATCTGGATACTGTGTCCAGTTCTGGGAGGTATTAGGAGAAGCATAGAGTCTAGATCATGTGAAGTCATTATCCCCTCTACTCCTCCTTGGTCAGACCTCATCTGGATACTGTGTCCAGTTCTGGGAGGTATTAGGAGAAGCATAGAGTCTAGATCACGTGAAGTCATTATCCCCCTCTACTCCTCCTTGGTCAGACATCATCTGGATACTGCGTCCAGTTCTGGGAGGTATTAGGAGAAGCATAGAGTCTAGATCACAAGAAGTCATTATCCCCTCTACTGCTCCTTGGTCAGACCTCATCTGGATACTGCGTCCAGTTCTGGGAGGTATTAGGAGAAGCATAGAGTCTAGATCACGTGAAGTAATTATCGGACTCTACTCCTCTTTGGTCAGACCTCATCTGGATACTGTGTCCAGTTCTGGGAGGTATTAGGAGAAGCATAGCGTCTAGATCACGTGAAGTCATTATCTCCTCTACTCCTCCTTGGTCAGACCTCATCTGGATACTGTGTCCAGTTCTGGAGGTATTAGGAGAAGCATAGAGTCTAGATCACGTGAAGTCATTATCCCCCTCTACTCCTCTTTGGGCAGACCTCATCTGGATACTGTGTCCAGTTCTGGGAGGTATTAGGAGAAGCATAGAGTCTAGATCACGTGAAGTCATTATCCCCTCTACTCCTCCTTGGTCAGACCTCATCTTGGTACTGTGTCCAGTTCTGGGAGGTATTAGGAGAAGCATAGAGTCTAGATCACGTGAAGTCATTATCTCCTCTACTCCTCCTTGGTCAGACCTCATCTGGATACTGTGCCCAGTTCTGGAGGTATTAGGAGAAGCATAGAGTCTAGATCACGTGAAGTCATTATCTCCTCTTCTCCTCCTTGGTCAGACCTCATCTGGATACTGTGCCCAGTTCTGGGAGGTATTAGGAGAAGCATAGAGTCTAGATCACGTGAAGTCATTATCCCCTCTACTCCTCCTTGGTCAGACCTCATCTGGATACTGCGTCCAGTTCTGGGAGGTATTAGAAGTATAGAGTCTAGATCACGTGAAGTCATTATCCCCCTCTACTCCTCCTTGGTCAGACCTCATCTGGATACTGCGTCTAGTTCTGGGAGGTATTAGGAGAAGCATAGAGTCTAGATCACGAGAAGTCATTATCCCCTCTACTCCTCCTTGGTCAGACCTCATCTGGATACTGCGTCCAGTTCTGGGAGGTATTAGGAGAAGCATAGAGTCTAGATCACGTGAAGTAATTATCGGACTCTACTCCTCTTTGATCAGACCTCATCTGGATACTGTGTCCAGTTCTGGGAAATATTAGGAGAAGCATAGAGTCTAGATCACGTGAAGTAATTATCGGACTCTACTCCTCTTTGGTCAGACCTCATCTGGATACTGTGTCCAGTTCTGGGAGGTATTAGGAGAAGCATAGAGTCGAGATCACGTGAAGTAATTATCCCCTCTACTCCTCCTTGGTCAGACCTCATCTGGATACTGCGTCCAGTTCTGGGAGGTATTAGGAGAAGCATAGAGTCTAGATCACGTGAAGTAATTATCCCCCTCTACTCCTCCTTGGTCAGACCTCATCTGGATACTGTGTCCAGTTCTGGGATGTATTAGGAGAAGTATAGAGTCTAGATCACGTGAAGTAATTATCCCCTCTACTCCTCCTTGGTCAGACCTCATCTGGATACTGTGTCCAGTTCTGGGAGGTATTAGGAGAAGCATAGAGTCTAGATCATGTGAAGTCATTATCCCCTCTACTCCTCCTTGGTCAGACCTCATCTGGATACTGTGTCCAGTTCTGGGAGGTATTAGGAGAAGCATAGAGTCTAGATCACGTGAAGTCATTATCCCCCTCTACTCCTCCTTGGTCAGACATCATCTGGATACTGCGTCCAGTTCTGGGAGGTATTAGGAGAAGTATAGAGTCTAGATCACGTGAAGTCATTATCCCCCTCTACTCCTCCTTGGTCAGACCTCATCTGGATACTGCGTCCAGTTCTGGGAGGTATTAGGAGAAGCATAGAGTCTAGATCACGAGAAGTCATTATCCCCTCTACTCCTCCTTGGTCAGACCTCATCTGGATACTGCGTCCAGTTCTGGGAGGTATTAGGAGAAGCATAGAGTCTAGATCACGTGAAGTAATTATCGGACTCTACTCCTCTTTGGTCAGACCTCATCTGGATACTGTGTCCAGTTCTGGGAGGTATTAGGAGAAGCATAGAGTCGAGATCACGTGAAGTAATTATCCCCTCCACTCCTCCTTGGTCAGACCTCATCTGGATACTGTGTCCAGTTCTGGGAGGTATTAGGAGAAGCATAGTGTCGAGATCACGTGAAGTAATTATCCCCTCTACTCCTCCTTGGTCAGACCTCATCTGGATACTGTGTCCAGTTCTGGGAGGTATTAGGAGAAGCATAGAGTCTAGATCATGTGAAGTAATTATCCTCTCTACTCCTCCTTGGTCAGACCTCATCTGGATACTGTGTCCAGTTCTGGGAGGTATTAGGAGAAGCATAGAGTCGAGATCACGTGAAGTAATTATCCCCTCCACTCCTCCTTGGTCAGACCTCATCTGGATACTGTGTCCAGTTCTGGGAGGTATTAGGAGAAGCATAGTGTCGAGATCACGTGAAGTAATTATCCCCTCTACTCCTCCTTGGTCAGACCTCATCTGGATACTGTGTCCAGTTCTGGGAGGTATTAGGAGAAGCATAGAGTCTAGATCATGTGAAGTAATTATCCTCTCTACTCCTCCTTGGTCAGACCTCATCTGGATACTGCGTCCAGTTCTGGGAGGTATTAGGAGAAGCACAGAGTCTAGATCACGTGAAGTAATTATCCCCTCTACTCCTCCTTGGTCAGACCTCATCTGGATACTGTGTCCAGTTCTGGGAGGTATAAGGAGAAGCATAGAGTCTAGATCACGTGAAGTAATTATCCCCTCTACTCCTTCTTGGTCAGACCTCATCTGGATACTGCGTCCAGTTCTGGGAGGTATTAGGAGAAGCATAGAGTCTAGATCACGTGAAGTCATTATCCCCTCTACTCCTCCTTGGTCAGACCTCATCTGGATACTGCGTCCAGTTCTGGGAGGTATTAGGAGAAGCATAGAGTCTAGATCATGTGAAGTAATTATCTCCTCTACTCCTCCTTGGTCAGACCTCATCTGGATACTGTGTCCAGTTCTGGAGGTATTAGGAGAAGCATAGAGTCTAGATCACGTGAAGTCATTATCCCCCTCTACTCCTCCTTGGTCAGACCTCATCTGGATACTGTGTCCAGTTCTGGAGGTATTAGAAGAAGCATAGAGTCTAGATCACGTGAAGTCATTATCCCCCTCTACTCTTCTTTGGGCAGACCTCATCTGTATACTGTGTCCAGTTCTGGGAGGTATTAGGAGAAGCATAGAGTTTAGATCACGTGAAGTCATTATCCCCTCTACTCCTCCTTGGTCAGACCTCATCTGGATACTGTGTCCAGTTCTGGGAGGTATTAGGAGAAGCATACAGTCTAGATCACGTGAAGTAATTATCTCCTCTACTCCTCCTTGGTCAGACCTCATCTGGATACTGTGTCCAGTTCTGGGAGGTATTAGGAGAAGCATACAGTCTAGATCACGTGAAGTAATTATCCCCCTCCACTCCTCCTTGGTCAGACCTCATCTGGATACTGCGTCCAGTTCTGGGAGGTATTAGGAGAAGCATAGAGTCTAGATCACATGAAGTCATTATCCCCTCTACTCCTCCTTGGTCAGACCTCATCTGGATACTGTGCCCAGTTCTGGGAGGTATTAGGAGAAGCATAGAGTCTAGATCACGTGAAGTCATTATCCCCTCTACTCCTCCTTGGTCAGACCTCATCTGGATACTGTGTCCAGTTCTGGAGGTCTTAGGAGAAGCATAGAGTCTAGATCACGTGAAGTCATTATCCCCCTCTACTCCTCTTTGGGCAGACCTCATTTGGATACTGTGTCCAGTTCTGGGAGGTATTAGGAGAAGCATAGAGTCTAGATCACGTGAAGTCATTATCCCCTCTACTCCTCCTTCGTCAGACCTCATCTGGATACTGTGTCCAGTTTTGGGAGGTATTAGGAGAAGCATAGAGTCTAGATCATGTGAAGTCATTATCCCCTCTACTCCTCCTTGGTCAGACCTCATCTGGATACTGTGTCCAGTTCTGGGAGGTATTAGGAGAAGCATAGAGTCTAGATCACGTGAAGTCATTATCTCCTCTACTCCTCCTTGGTCAGACCTCATCTGGATACTGTGCCCAGTTCTGGAGGTATTAGGAGAAGCATAGAGTCTAGATCACGTGAAGTCATTATCTCCTCTACTCCTCCTTGGTCAGACCTCATCTGGATACTGTGCCCAGTTCTGGAGGTATTAGGAGAAGCATAGAGTCTAGATCACGTGAAGTCATTATCCCCTCTACTCCTCCTTGGTCAGACCTCATCTGAATACTGTGTCCAGTTCTGGGAGGTATTAGGAGAAGCATAGAGTCTAGATCACGTGAAGTAATTATCTCCTCTACTCCTCCTTGGTCAGACCTCATCTGGATACTGTGTCCAGTTCTGGGAGGTATTAGGAGAAGCATACAGTCTAGATCACGTGAAGTCATTATCCCCCTCTACTCCTCCTTGGTCAGACCTCATCTGGATACTGCGTCCAGTTCTGGGAGGTATTAGGAGAAGCATAGAGTCTAGATCACATGAAGTCATTATCCCCTCTACTCCTCCTTGGTCAGACCTCATCTGGATACTGTGCCCAGTTCTGGGAGGTATTAGGAGAAGCATAGAGTCTAGATCACGTAAAGTCATTATCCCCTCTACTCCTCCTTGGTCAGACCTCATCTGGATACTGTGTCCAGTTCTGGAGGTATTAGGAGAAGCATAGAGTCTAGATCACGTGAAGTCATTATCCCCCTCTACTCCTCTTTGGGCAGACCTCATTTGGATACTGTGTCCAGTTCTGGGAGGTATTAGGAGAAGCATAGAGTCTAGATCACGTGAAGTCATTATCCCCTCTACTCCTCCTTGGTCAGACCTCATCTGGATACTGTGTCCAGTTTTGGGAGGTATTAGGAGAAGCATAGAGTCTAGATCATGTGAAGTCATTATCCCCTCTACTCCTCCTTGGTCAGACCTCATCTGGATACTGTGTCCAGTTCTGGGAGGTATTAGGAGAAGCATAGAGTCTAGATCACGTGAAGTCATTATCTCCTCTACTCCTCCTTGGTCAGACCTCATCTGGATACTGTGCCCAGTTCTGGAGGTATTAGGAGAAGCATAGAGTCTAGATCACGTGAAGTCATTATCTCCTCTACTCCTCCTTGGTCAGACCTCATCTGGATACTGTGCCCAGTTCTGGAGGTATTAGGAGAAGCATAGAGTCTAGATCACGTGAAGTCATTATCCCCTCTACTCCTCCTTGGTCAGACCTCATCTGAATACTGTGTCCAGTTCTGGGAGGTATTAGGAGAAGCATAGAGTCTAGATCACGTGAAGTAATTATCTCCTCTACTCCTCCTTGGTCAGACCTCATCTGGATACTGTGTCCAGTTCTGGGAGGTATTAGGAGAAGCATACAGTCTAGATCACGTGAAGTCATTATCCCCCTCTACTCCTCCTTGGTCAGACCTCATCTGGATACTGCGTCCAGTTCTGGGAGGTATTAGGAGAAGCATAGAGTCTAGATCACGTGAAGACATTATCCCCTCTACTCCTCCTTGGTCAGACCTCATCTGGATACTGTGTCCAGTTCTGGGAGGTATTAGGAGAAGCATAGAGTCTAGATCACGTGAAGTAATTATCTCCTCTACTCCTCCTTGGTCAGACCTCATCTGGATACTGTGTCCAGTTCTGGGAGGTATTAGGAGAAGCATACAGTCTAGATCACGTGAAGTAATTATCCCCCTCTACTCCTCCTTGGTCAGACCTCATCTGGATACTGCGTCCAGTTCTGGGAGGTATTAGGAGAAGCATAGAGTCGAGATCACATGAAGTCATTATCCCCTCTACTCCTCCTTGGTCAGACCTCATCTGGATACTGTGCCCAGTTCTGGGAGGTATTAGGAGAAGCATAGAGTCTAGATCACGTGAAGTCATTATCCCCTCTACTCCTCCTTGGTCAGACCTCATCTGGATACTGTGTCCAGTTCTGGGAGGTATTAGGAGAAGCATAGAGTCTAGATCACGTGAAGTAATTATCCCCTCTACTCCTCCTTGGTCAGACCTCATCTGGATACTGTGCCCAGTTCTGGGAGGTATTAGGAGAAGCATAGAGTCTAGATCACGTGAAGTCATTATCCCCTCTACTCCTCCTTGGTCAGACCTCATCTGGATACTGTGTCCAGTTCTGGGAGGTATTAGGAGAAGCATAGAGTCTAGATCACGTGAAGTCATTATCTCCTCTACTCCTCCTTGGTCAGACCTCATCTGGATACTGTGCCCAGTTCTGGACGTATTAGGAGAAGCATAGAGTCTAGATCACGTGAAGTCATTATCCCCTCTACTCCTCCTTGGTCAGACCTCATCTGGATACTGTGCCCAGTTCTGGAGGTATTAGGAGAAGCATAGAGTCTAGATCAGATGAAGTCATTATCCCCTCTACTCCTCCTTGGTCAGACCTCATCTGGATACTGTGTCCAGTTCTGGGAGGTATTAGGAGAAGCATAGAGTCTAGATCACGTGAAGTAATTATCCCCTCTACTCCTCCTTGGTCAGATCTCATCTGGATACTGTGTCCAGTTCTGGAGGTATTAGGAGAAGCATAGAGTCTAGGTCACGTGAAGTAATTATCCCCTCTACTCCTCCTTGATCAGACCTCATCTGGATACTGTGTCCAGTTCTGGGAGGTATTAGGAGAAGCATAGAGTCTAGATCACGTGAAGTCATTATCCCCTCTACTCCTCCTTGGTCAGACCTCATCTGGATACTGTGTCCAGTTCTGGGAGGTATTAGGAGAAGCATAGAGTCTAGGTCACGTGAAGTCATTATCCCCTCTACTCCTCCTTGGTCAGACCTCATCTGGATACTGTGTCCAGTTCTGGGAGATATTAGGAGAAGCATAGAGTCTAGATCACGTGAAGTAATTATCCCCTCTACTCCTCCTTGGTCAGACCTCATCTGGATACTGTGCCCAGTTCTGGGAGGTATTAGGAGAAGCATAGAGTCTAGATCACGTGAAGTAATTATCCCCTCTACTCCTCCTTGGTCAGACCTCATCTGGATACTGTGTCCAGTTCTGGGAGGTATTAGGAGAAGCATAAAGTCTAGATCACGTGAAGTCATTATCCTCCTCTACTCCTCCTTGGTCAGACCTCATCTAGATACTGTGTCCAGTTCTGGGAGGTATTAGGAGAAGCATAGAGTCTAGATCACGTGAAGTCATTATCCCCCTTTACTCCTCTTTGGTCTGCAGGGCTGTCACATTGTAGAGGGATCAGCTTTATTCTCTATTACAAAGAAAGACTAGAAGCAATGGGATGAAACTGAATGGGAGGAGACACAGATTAGATATTAGAAGACCCTGTATGACAGTGAGGAGATCAATGAGAGGAACAGGCGGCCACGAGAGGTGGTGAGGTCTCCTTCACTGGACGTCTTCAGAGGCCGGATAGACATCTGTCTGAGACGGTTTAGTGAATCCTGCTTTGAGTCGGGGGGGGGGGGTTGGACCAGATGACCCCGGAGGTTCCCTCCAACTCTACCATTCTGTGAAAGAGGACAGAGGAGTCTGGGGGAAGAGGAAAGAGGACAGAAGAGTGGGAGAGAAAAATCTGGAGGGAGAAAGGAGTCTGGAGGGAGAGGGAGGAGGAAAGGAGTCTGGAGAAAGAGGAAAGAGGAGTCTGGAGAAAGAGGAAAGAGGAGTCTGGAGAAAGAGGAGTGAGGAGACTGGAGAAAGAGGAGTGAGGAGACTGGAGAAAGAGGAGTGAGGAGACTGGAGAAAGAGGAGTGAGGAGACTGGAGAAAGAGGAGTGAGGAGACTGGAGAAAGAGGAGTGAGGAGACTGGAGAAAGAGGAGTGAGGAGACTGGAGAAAGAGGAGTGAGGAGACTGGAGAAAGAGGAGTGAGGAGACTGGAGAAAGATGAGAGAGGAGACTGGGGGAAGAGGGAGGAGGAAAGAGGAGTCTGGGGGAAGAGGAAAGAGGAGTCTGGGGGAAGAGGAAAGAGGAGTCTGGGGGAAGAGGAAAGAGGAGTCTGGGGGAAGAGGAAAGAGGGGTCTGGGGGAAGAGGAAAGAGGGGTCTGGGGGAAGAGGAAAGAGGACAGAGGAGTATGGGGAAGAGGACAGAGGAGTCTGAGGGAAGAGGAAAAAGGACAGAGGAGTCTGGGGGAAGAGGAAGGAGGACAGAAGAGTCTGGAGGAAGAGGAAGGAGGACAGAAGAGTCTGGGGGAAGAGGAAAGAGGAGTCTCGGGAAGAGGAAAGAGGAGTCTGGGGAAAGAGGAAAGAGGACAGAGGAGTCTGGAGGGAAGAGGAAAGGACAGAGGAGTCTGGGGGAAGAGGAAAGAGGACAGGAGTCTGGAGGAAGAGGAAAGAGGACAGAAGAGTCTGGAAGAGGAAAGAGGAGTCTGGAGGAAGAGGAAAGAGGAGTCTGGAGGAAGAGGAAAGAGGACAGAAGAGAGGAAGAGAAAAGTCTGGAGGGAGAGAGGAGTCTGGAGGGAGAGGGAGAGAGGAGTCTGGAGGTAGAGGGAGGAGGACAGAGGAGTCTGGAGGAAGAGGAAAGAGAAGTCTGGGGCAAGAGGAAAGAGGAGTCTTGGGAAGAGGAAAGAGGAGTCTGGGGGAAGAGGAAAAGAGTCTGGGGAAAGAGGAAAGAGGGGTCTGGGGGAAGAGGAAGGAAGACAGAAGAGTCTGGGGGACGAGGAAAGAGGACAGATGAGTCTGGGGGAAGAGGACAGATGAGTCTGGGGGAAGAGGAAATAGGAGTCTGGGGGAAGAGGAAAGAGGAGTCTGGGGGAAGAGGAAAGAGGACAGAGGAGTATGGGGGAAGAGGAAAGAGGAGTATGGGGGAAGAGGAAAGAGGAGTCTGGGGGAAGAGGAAAAAGGACAGGAGTCTGGGGGAAGAGGAAAGAGGACAGAAGAGTCTGGGGGAAGAGGAAAGAGGACAGAAGAGTCTGGGGGAAGAGGAAAGAGGAGTTTGGGGAAGAGGAGAGAGAAGTCTGGAGGGAGAGGGAGAGAAAAGTCTGGAGGGAGAGAGGAGTCTGGAGGGAGAGAGGAGTCTGGGGGAAGAGGAAAGAGGACCGAGGAGTCTGGAGGAAGAGGGAGGAGGACAGAGGAGTCTGGGGGAAGAGGACAGAGGAGTCTGAGGGAAGAGGACAGAGGAGTCTGAGGGAAGAGGACAGAAGAGAGGGAGAGAAAAGTCTGGAGGGAGAGAGGAGTCTGGAGGGAGAGGGAGAGAGGAGTCTGGAGGTAGAGGGAGGAGGACAGAGGAGTCTGGAGGAAGAGGGAGGACAGAAGAGTATGGAGGAAGAGGGAGGAGGAAAGAGGAGTCTAGGGGAAGAGGAAAAAGGACAGAGGAGTCTGGGGGAAGAGGGAAGAGGACAGAAGAGCCTGGGGAAGAGGAAAGAGGAGTCTGGGGGAAGAGGACAGAGGAGTCTGGGGGAAGAGGAAAGAGGACAGAGGAGTCTGGAGGAAGAGGAAAGAGGAGTCTGGAGAAAGAGGAGTCTGGAGAAAGAGGAGTCTGGAGAAAGAGGAGTCTGAAGAAAGAGGAGACTGGAGAAAGAGGAGACTGGAGAAAGAGGAGTCAGGAGAAAGAGGACAGAGGAGTCTGGAGGAAGAGGAAAGAGGAGTCTCGAGAAAGAGGAGTCTGGAGAAAGAGGGAGGAGGACAGAGGAGTCTGGAGGAAGAGGTAGGAAGACGGAAGAGTCTGGGGGAAGAGGAAAGAGGAGTCTGGGGGAAGAGGAAAGAGGAGCCTGGGGGAAGAGGAAAAAGGACAGAGGAGCCTGGAAGAAGAGGGAGGAGGACAGATGAGCCTGGAAGAAGAGGGAGGAGGACAGAGGAGTCTGGGGGAAGAGGAAAGAGGAGTCTGGGGGAAGAGGAAAGAGGAGTCTGTGGGAAGAGGAAAGAGGACAGAGGAGTTTGGGGGAAGAGGAAAGAGGACCGAGGAGTCTGGAGGAAGAGGGAGGAGGACAGAGGAGTCTGGGGAAAGAGGACATAGGAGTCTGGGGGGAAGAGGACAGAGGAGTCTGGGGGAAGAGGACAGAGGACAGAAGAGAGGGAGAGAAAAGGCTGGAGGGAGAGAGGAGTCTGGAGGGAGAGGGAGAGAGGAGTCTGGAGGAAGAGGGAGGACAGAGGAGTCTGGAGGAAGAGGAAAAAGTACAGATGAGTCTGGAGGAAGAGGAAAGAGGACAGAAGAGTCTGGAGGAAGAGGAAAGAGGACAGAAGAGTCTGGAGGAAGAGGAAAGAGGACAGAAGAGTCTGGGGGAAGAGGAAAGAAGAGCCTGGGGGAAGAGGAAAGAGGACAGAGGAGTCTATAGAAAGAGGACAGAGGAGTCTGGAGAAAGAGGAAAGAGGAGTCTGGAGAAAGAGGAAAGAGGAGTCTGGAGAAAGAGGAAAGAGGAGTCTGGAGAAAGAGGAGTCTGGGGAAAGAGAAGTCTGGAGAAAGAGGAGTCTGGAGAAAGAGGACTCTGGAGAAAGAGGAAAGAGGAGTCTGGGGGAAGAGGAAAGAGGAGTCTGGGGGAAAAGGAAAGGACAGAGGAGTCTGGGGGAAAAGGAAAGGACAGAGGAGTCTGGGGGAAAAGGAAAGGACAGAGGAGTCTGTGGGAAGAGGAAAGAGGACAGAGGAGTCTGGAGAAAGAGGGAGTAGGACAGAGGAGTCTGGGGGAAGAGGTAGGAAGACAGAAAAGTCTGGAAGAAGAGGAAAGAGGACAGATGAGTCTGGGGGAAGAGGACAGAGGAGTCTGGGGGAAGAGGAAAGAGGAGTCTGGGGGAAGAGGAAAGAGGAGTCTGGGGGAAGAGGAAAGAGGAGTCTGGGGGAAGTGGAAAGAGGACAGAGAAGTATGGGGGAAGAGGAAAGAGGAGTCTGGGGGAAGAGGAAAAAGGACAGAGGAGTCTGGGGGAAGGGGAAAAAGGACAGATGAGTCTTGAGGAAGAGGACAGAGGACAGAAGAGTCTGGGGGAAGAGGAAAGAGGAGTTTGGGGAAGAGGAAAGAGGAGTCTGGGGGAAGAGGAAAGAGGACAGAGGAGTCTGGGGGAAGAGGAAAGAGGACAGAGGAGTCTGGGGAAGAGGAAAGAGGACAGAGGAGTCTGGGGGAAGAGGAAAGAGGACAGAGGAGTCTGGAGGAAGAGAGAGGACAGAGGAGTTGGGAGAAGAGAGAGGAAGACAGAAGAGTCTGGAGGAAGAGGAAAGAGGAGTCTGGAGAAAGAGGACAGAGGAGTCTGGGGGAAGAGGGAAGAGGAGTCTGGAGGAAGAGGAAAGAGGAGTCTGGAGGAAGAGGAAAGAGGAGTCTGGAGGAAGAGGGAGGAGGACAGAGGAGTCTGGGGGAAGAGGAAAGAGGAGTCTGGGGGAAGAGGGAAGAGGACAGAAGAGAGGGAGAGAAAAGTCTGGAGGGAGAGAGGAGTCTGGAGGGAGAGGGAGAGAGGAGTCTGGAGGTAGAGGGAGGAGGACAGAGGAGTCTGGAGGAAGAGGGAGGAGGACAGAGGAGTCTGGAGGAAGAGGAAGGAGGACAGAGGTGTCTGGAGGAAGAGGGAGGAGGACAGAGGAGTCTAGGGGAAGAGGAAAAAGGACAGATGAGTCTGGGGGAAGAAGAAAGAGGAACGAAGAGTCTGGGGGAAGAGGAAAGAGGAACGAAGAATCTGGAGAAAGAGGAAAGAGGAGTCTGGAGAAAGAGGAAAGAGGAGTCTGGAGGAAGAGGAAAGAGGAGTCTGGAGGAAGAGGGAGGAGGACAGAGGAGTCTGGGGGAAGAGGACAGAGGAGTCTGGGGGAAGAGGGAAGAGGAGTCTGGAGGAAGAGGAAAGAGGAGTCTGGAGGAAGAGGAAAGAGGAGTCTGGAGGAAGAGGAAAGAGAAGTCTGGAGGAAGAGGGAGGAGGACAGAGGAGTCTGGGGGAAGAGGACAGAGGAGTCTTGGGGAAGAGGACAGAAGAGAGGGAGAGAAAAGTCTGGAGGGAGAGAAAAGTCTGGAGGGAGAGGGAGAGAGGAGTCTGGAGGTAGAGGGAGGAGGACAGAGGAGTCTGGAGGAAGAGGGAGGAGGACAGAGGAGTCTGGAGGAAGAGGAAGGAGGACAGAGGTGTCTGGAGGAAGAGGGAGGAGGACAGAGGAGTCTAGGGGAAGAGGAAAAAGGACAGAGGAGTCTGGGGGAAGAAGAAAGAGGAACGAAGAGTCTGGGGGAAGAGGAAAGAGGAACGAAGAGTCTGGGGTAAGAGGAAAGAGGAACGAAGAGTCTGGGGTAAGAGGAAAGAGGAGTCTGGGGGAAGAGGAAAGAGGAGTCTGGGGGAAGAGGAAAGAGGAGTCTGGGGGAAGAGGAAAGAGGAGTTAATCTGGAGGAAGAGGAAAGAGGAGTCTGGAGAAAGAGGAGTCTGGAGAAAGAGGAGTCTGGAGAAAGAGGACAGAGGAGTCTGAAGAAAGAGGACAAATGAGTCTGGGGGAAGAGGAAAGAGGACAGAGGAGTCTGGGGGAAGAGGAAAGAGGAACGAAGAGTCTGGGGTAAGAGGAAAGAGGAGTCTGGGGGAAGAGGAAAGAGGAGTCTGAGGGAAGAGGAAAGAGGAGTCTGGGGGAAGAGGAAAGAGGAGTTAATCTGGAGGAAGAGGAAAGAGGAGTCTGGAGAAAGAGGAGTCTGGAGAAAGAGGACAGAGGAGTCTGGAGAAAGAGGACAAATGAGTCTGGGGGAAGAGGAAAGAGGACAGAGGAGTCTGGGGGAAGAGGAAAGAGGAGTCTGGGGGAAGAGGAAAGAGGACAGAGGAGTCTGGAGAAAGAGGGAGGAGGACAGAGGAGTCTGTGGGAAGAGGTAGGAAGATGGAAGAATCTGGGGGAAGAGGAAAGAGGAGTCTGGGGGAAGAGAAAAGAGGAGTCTGGGGGAAGAGGAAAGAGGAGTCTGGGGGAAGAGGAAAAAGGACAGAGGAGCCTGGAAGAAGAGGGAGGAGGACAGAGGAGTCTGGGGGAAGCGGAAAGAGGACAGAGGAGTCTGGGGGAAGAGGAAAGAGGACCGAGGAGTCTGGAGGAAGAGAGAGGAGGACAGAGGAGTCTGGGGAAAGAGGACGGAGGAGTCTGGAGGACGGGGAACGAGGAGTCTGGAGGACAGGGACCGAGGAGTCTGGAGGACAGGGACCGAGGAGTCTGGGGGGAAGAGGAAAGAGGCGTCTGGAGGAAGAGAAAAGAGGAGTCTGGAGGAAGAGGAATCTGAAGAAAGAGGAAAGAGGAGTCTGGAGGGAGAGGGACAGAGGAGTCTGAAGGGACAGAGGAGTCTGGTGGGACAGGGAGAGAGGAGTCTGGAGGGAGAGGGAGAGAGGAATCTGGAGGGAGAGGGAGAGAGGAGTCTGGAGGGAGAGGGAGAGAGGAGTCTGGAGGGAGAGAGAGGAGTCAGGAGGGAGAGGGAGAGAGGAGTCAGGAGGGAGAGAGGAGTCAGGAGGGAGAGGGAGAGAGGAGTCAGGAGGGAGAGGGAGAGAGGAGTCAGGAGGGAGAGGTAGAGAGGAGTCTGGAGGGAGAGGGAGAGAGGAGTCTGGAGGGAGAGAGGAGTCTGGAGGGAGAGGGAGAGAGGAGTCTGGAGGGAGAGGGAGGAGGACAGAGGAGTCTGGGGGAAGAGGAAAGAGGAGTCTGGGGGAAGAGGAAAGAGGAGTCTGGGGGATGAAGAAAGAGGACAGAGGAGTCTGGAGGAAGAGGAAAGGATAGAGGAGTCTGGGGGAAGAGGAAAGAGGAGTCTGGAGGAAGAGGAAAGAGGAGTCTGGGGGAAGAGGAAGACAGAAGAGTCTGGAGGAAGAGGAAAGAGGAGTCTGGAGAAAGAGGAAAGAGGAGTCTGGAGAAAGAGGAAAGAGGAGTCTGGAGAAAGAGGAAAGAGGAGTCTGGAGAAAGAGGGTGAGAGGAGTCTGGAGGGAGAGAGGAGTCTGGAGGGAGAGAGGAATCTGGAGGGAGAGAGGAATCTGGAGGGAGAGAGGAATCTGGAGGGAGAGAGGAGTCTGGAGGAAGAGAGGAGTCTGGAGGAAGAGGACCGAGGAGTCTGGAGGAAGAGGACCGAGGAGTCTGGAAGAAGAGGACCAAGGAGTCTGGAAGAAGAGGAAACAGGAGTCTGGAGGAAGATGAAAGAAGAGTCTGGAGGAAGAGGAAAGAGGAATCGGGAGGAAGATGAAAGAGGAGTCTGGAGAAAGAGGAAAGAGGTGTCTGGAGAAAGAGGAAAGAGGAGTCTGGAGAAAGAGGAAAGAGGAGTCTGGATGAAGATGAAAGAGGAGTCTGGAGGAAGAGGAAAGAGGAATCTGAAGAAAGAGGAGTCTGGAGAAAGAGGACAGAGGAGTCTGGATAAAGAGGAGTCTGGATAAAGAGGATAGAGGAGTCTGGAGGGGGAGGGAGAGGGAGAGAGGAGTCTGGAGTGACAGAGGAGTCTGGAGGGAGAGGGACAGAGGAGTCGAGAGGGAGAGAGAAATCTGGAGGGAGACAGGAGTCTGGAAGGAGAGGGAAAGAGGAGTCTGGAGAGAGAGGGAGGAGGACAGCAGTCTGGGGGAAGAGGAAAGAGGAGTCTAGAGGAAGAGGAAAGAGGAGTCTTGGGAGGAGGAAAGAGGACAGAGGAGTCTAGGGGAAGAGGATAGAGGAGTCTGGGGGAAGAAGATAGAGGAGTCTGGGGGAAGAGGATAGAGGAGTCTGGGGGAAGAGGATAGAGGAGTCTGGGGGAAGAGGAAAGAGCAGTCTGGGGGAAGAGGAAAGAGGACAGAGGACTCTGGGGGAAGAGGAAAGAGGAGTCTGGGGGAAGAGGAGTCTGGGGGAAGTGAAAAGAGGAGTCTGGAAGAAGAGGGAGGAGGACAGAGGAGTCTGGGGGAAGACAGAAGAGTCTGGAGGATAAGGAAAGAGGAGTCTGGAGGAAGAGGAAACTGAAGGAAGAGGAAAGAGGAGTCTGGAGGAAGAGAGGAGTCAGGAGGGAGAGGGCAGTCTGGAGAGAGAGGGGAGTCTGGAGGGAGAGGGGAGTCTGGAGGGAGAGGGGAATCTGGAGGGAGAGGGGGGAGTCTGGAGGGAGAGGGGAGTCTGGAGGGAGAGGGGAGTCTGGAGGGAGAGGGAGGAGTCTGGAGGGAGGGAGAGAGGAGTCTGGAGGAAGGGAGAGTGGAGTCTGTAGGAGAGTGGAGTCTGGAGGAGAGTGGAGTCTGGAGGAGAGTGAAGTCTGGAGGAGAGTGGAGTCTGGAGGAGAGAGGAGTCTGGAGGAGAGAAGAGTCTGAAGGAGAGAAGAGTCTGAAGGAGAAAAGAGTCTGAAGGAGAAAAGAGTCTGAAGGAGAAAAGAGTCTGAAGGAGAGAAGAGTCCGGAAGAGAGGAGTCCGGAGGAGAGGAGTCCGGAGGAGAGGAGTCTGGAGGAGAGAAGAGTCTGGAGGAGAGAAGAGTCTGGAGGAGAGAGGAGTCTGGAGGAGAGAGGAGTCTGGAGGAGAGAGGAGTCTGGAGGAGAGAGGAGTTTGGAAGAGAAGGAGTCTGGAGGAGGAGAGAGGAGTCTGGAGGAGGAGAGAGGAGTCTGGAGGAAGAGGACAGAGGAGTTTGGAGGAAGAAGAATCTGGAGGAAGAGGAGAGAGGACAGGAGTCTGGAGGAAGAGGAACAAGGACAGAGGAGTCTGGAGGAAGAGGAGTCTGGAGGAAGAGGAGAGAGGACAAAGGAGTCTGGAGAAAGAGGACAAAGGAGTCTGGAGAAAGAGGAAAGAGGAGTCTGGAGAAAGAGGAAAAAGGAGTCTGGAGAAAGAGAAGTCTGGATAAAGAGGAGAGAGGAGACTGGAGGGAGAGGGAGAGAGGAGTCTGGAGGGAGAGAGGAGTCTGGAGGAAGAGAGGAGTCTGGAGGGAGAGAGGAGTCTGGAGGGAGAGAGGAATCTGGAGGGAGAGAGGAATCTGGAGGGAGAGAGGAGTCTGGAGGGAGAGAGGAGTCTGGAGGGAGGACCGAGGAGTCTGGAGGTAGAGGACCGAGGAGTCTGGAGGTAGAAGACCGAGGAGTCTGGAGGAAGAGGTTAGAGGAGTCTGGGGGAAGAGGATAGAGGAGTCTGGGGGAAGAGGATAGAGGAGTCTGGGGGAAGAGGAAAGAGCAGTCTGGGGAAGAGGAAAGAGGACAGAGGAGTCTGGGGGAAGAGGAAAGAGGAGTCTGGGGGAAGTGGAAAGAGGAGTCTGGAAGAAGAGGGAGGAGGACAGAGGAGTCTGGGGGAAGACAGACGAGTCTGGAGGATAAGGAAAGAGGAGTCTGGAGGAAGAGGAAACTGAAGGAAGAGGAAAGAGGAGTCTGGAGGAAGAGAGGAGTCTGGAGGAAGAGGGGAGTCTGGAGGGAGAGGGGAGTCTGGAGAGAGAGGGGAGTCTGGAGGGAGAGGGGAGTCTGAAGGGAGAGGGGAGTCTGAAGGGAGAGGGAGGAGTCTGGAGGGAGAGGGAGGAGTCTGGAGGGAGGGAGAGAGGAGTCTGGAGGGAGGGAGAGCGGAGTCTGGAGGGAGGGAGAGCGGAGTCTGGAGGAAGGGAGAGAGGAGTCTGGAGGAAGGGAGAGAGGAGTCTGGAGGAAGGGAGAGTGGAGTCTGGAGGAGAGTGGAGTCTGGAGGAGAGTAGAGTCTGGAGGAGAGAAGAGTCTGGAGGAGAGTGGAGTCTGGAGGAGAGTGGAGTCTGAAGGAGAGAAGAGTCTGAAGGAGAGAAGAGTCTGAAGGAGAGAAGAATCTGAAGGAGAGAAGAATCTGAAGGAGAAAAGAGTCTGAAGGAGAAAAGTGTCTGTAGGAGAGAGGAGTCCGGAAGAGAGGAGTCCGGAAGAGAGGAGTCCGGAAGAGAGGAGTCCGGAGGAGAGGAGTCCGGAGGAGAGGAGTCCGGAGGAGAGAAGAGTCTGGAGGATACAGGAGTCTGGAGGAGAGAGGAGTTTGGAAGAGAGAGGAGTCTGGAGGAGGAGAGAGGAGTCTGGAGGAGGAGAGAGGAGTCTGGAGGAGGAGAGAGGAATCTGGAGGAAGAGGACAGAGGAGTTTGGAGGAAGAGGAATCTGGAGGAAGAGGAGAGAGGACAGGAGTCTGGAGGAAGAGGAACAAGGACAGAGGAGTCTGGAGGAAGAGGAGAGAGGACAGAGGAGTCTGGAGGAAGAGGAGAGAGGACAAAGGAGTCTGGAGAAAGAGGACAAAGGAGTCTGGAGAAAGAGGAAAGAGGAGTCTGGAGAAAGAGGAAAAAGGAGTCTGGAGAAAGAGAAGTCTGGATAGAGAGGAGAGAGGAGACTGGAGGGAGAGGTAGAGAGGAGTCTGGAGGGAGAGAGGAGTCTGGAGGGAGAGAGAAGTCTGGAGGGAGAGAGAAGTCTGGATGGAAAGAGGAGTCTGGAGGGAGAGAGGAGTCTGGAGGGAGAGAGGAATCTGGAGGGAGAGAGGAATCTGGAGGGAGAGAGGAATCTGAAGGGAGAGAGGACCGAGGAGTCTGGAGGAAGAGGACCGAGGAGTCTGGAGGAAGAGGAAAGAGGAGTCTGGAGGAAGAGGAAAGCAGAATCTGAAGAAAGAGGAGTCTGGAGAAAGAGGAGTCTGGAGAAAGATGAAAGAGGAATCTGAAGAAAGAGGAGTCTGGAGGAGAGAGGAGTCTGGAGGAGAGAGGAGTCTGGAGGAGAGGAGTCGAGGGAGAGAAGAGTCTGGAGGAGAGGGAGAGAAGAGTCTGGAGGAGAGGGAGAGAAGAGTCTGGAGGAGAGGGAGAGAAGAGTCTGGAGGAGAGAGGAGTCGGGAGGAGAGAGGAGTCGGGAGGAGAGAGGAGTTTGGAAGAGAGAGGAGTCTGGATGAGGAGAGAGGAGTCTGGATGAGGAGAGAGAGGAGTCTGGAGGAGGAGAGAGGAGTCTGGAGGAGGAGAGAGGAATCTGGAGGAAGCGGACAGAGGAGTTTGGAGGAAGAGGAATCTGGAGGAATAGGAGAGAGGACAGAGGAGTCTGGAGGAAGAGGAGAGAGGACAGAGGAGTCTGGAGGAAGAGGGGGACAGAAGAGGAGAGAGAAATCTGAGTGAGGAAGAGGACAGAGGATTCTGGATGAGAGCAGAGGAGCCTGGAGGAGAAGGACAGAGGAGTCTGGAGGAGGAAACAAGAGTATTGAGGCAGAGGACAAAGGATTGTGGAGGAGGACGGAAGAGTTTGTAGGAAGAGGAGATAGGCCAGAGAAGTCTGAAGAATGAGCAGGAGAAGAGAGGGGGAGGATAGAGGACTCTGGAGGAGGAGGACAGAGGAGTCTGGAGGAGGAGAACAGAGGAGTCTGGATGAGGAGGGAGGACAGCGGAGTCTGGAGGAGGACAAAGGAGTCTGGAGAAGGAGGACAGAGGAGTCTGAAAAAGGAGAAAAGAAAAGTCTGGAAGAGAGGGAAAATAGAGTAGGATGTAGGAGGAAGGTGGGAAGTGGATTTAGGGGTCTGAAAGGGGGAGGACAGAGGAGGCAGTATTATAGTAGTTATATTCTTGTACATAGGAGCAGTATTATAGTAGTTATATTCTTGTACATAGGAGGCAGTATTATAGTAGTTATATTCTTGTACATAGGAGCAGTATTATAGTAGTTATATTCTTGTACATACGAGCAGTATTATACTAGTTATATTCATGTACATAGGGGGCCGTATTATAGTAGTTATATTCTTGTACATGGGAGCAGTATTATAGTAGTTATATTCTTGTACATAGAAGCAGTATTATAGTAGTTATATTCTTGCACATAGGGGCAGTATTATAGTAGTTATATTCTTGTACATAGGAGCAGTATTATAGTAGTTATATTCTTGTACATAGGAGCAGTTTTATAGTAGTTATATTCTTGTATATAGGGGGCAGCGTTATAGTAGTTATATTCTTGTATATAGGGGGCAGTATTATAGTAGTTATATTCTTGTACATAGGGGCAGTATTATAGTAGTTATATTCTTGTACATAGGAGCAGTATTATAGTAGTTATATTCTTGTATATAGGGGGCAGTATTATTGTAGTTATATTCTTGTATATAGGGGGCAGTATTATAGTAATTATATTCTTGTATATAGGGAGCAGTATTATAGTAGTTATATTCTTGTATATAGGGGGCAGTATTATAGCAGTTATATTCTTGTACATAGGAGCAGTATTATAGTAGTTATATTCTTGTACATAGGGGCAGTATTATAGTAGTTATATTCTTGTACATAGGAGCAGTATTATAGTAGCTATATTCTTGTTCATAGGAGCAGTATTATAGTAGTTATATTTTTGTATATAGGGGCAGTATTATAGTAGTTATATTCTTGTACATAGGGGGCAGTATTATAGTAGTTATATTCTTGTACATAGGGGCAGTATTATAGTAGTTATATTCTTGTACATAGGAGCAGTATTATAGTAGTTATATTTTTGTATATAGGGTCAGTATTATAGTAGTTATATTCTTGTACATAGGTGCAGTATTATAGTGGTTATATTCATGTACATAGGGGCAGTATTATAGTAGTTATATTCTTGTACATAGGGGCAGTATTATAGTAGTTATATTCCTGTACATAGGGGCAGTATTATAGTAGTTATATTCTTGTACATAGAGGGCAGTATTATAGTAGTTATATTCTTGTGCATAGGAGCAGTATTATAGTAGTTATATTCTTGTACATAGAGGGCAGTATTATAGTAGTTATATTCTTGTACATAGAGGGCAGTATTATAGTAGTTATATTCTTGTACATAGGAGCAGTATTATAGTAGCTATATTCTTGTTCATAGGAGCAGTATTATAGTAGTTATATTTTTGTATATAGGGGCAGTATTATAGTAGTTATATTCTTGTACATAGGGGGCAGTATTATAGTAGTTATATTCTTGTACATAGGGGCAGTATTATAGTAGTTATATTCTTGAACATAGGAGCAGTATTATAGTAGTTATATTTTTGTATATAGGGTCAGTATTATAGTAGTTATATTCTTGTACATAGGTGCAGTATTATAGTGGTTATATTCATGTACATAGGGGCAGTATTATAGTAGTTATATTCTTGTACATAGGGGCAGTATTATAGTAGTTATATTCCTGTACATAGGGGCAGTATTATAGTAGTTATATTCTTGTACATAGAGGGCAGTATTATAGTAGTTATATTCTTGTGCATAGGAGCAGTATTATAGTAGTTATATTCTTGTACATAGAGGGCAGTATTATAGTAGTTATATTCTTGTACATAGAGGGCAGTATTATAGTAGTTATATTCTTGTACATAGGGGCAGTATTATAGTAGTTATATTCTTGTACATAGGGGGCAGTATTATAGCAGTTATATTCTTGTACATAGAGAGCAGTATTAGAGTAGTTATATTCTTGTACATAGGGGGCAGTATTATAGTAGTTATATTCTTGTACTTAGGGGGCAGTATTATAGTAGCAATATTCTTGTATATAGGAGCAGTATTATAGTAGTGATATTCTTGTACATAGGGGCAGTATTATAGTAGTTATATTCTTGTACATACAGGGCAGTATTATAGTAGTTATATTTTTGTATATAGGGTCAGTATTATAGTAGTTATATTCTTGTACATAGGTGCAGTATTATAGTGGTTATATTCATGTACATAGGGGCAGTATTATAGTAGTTAAATTCTTGTACATAGGTGCAGTATTATAGTGGTTATATTCTTGTACATAGGGGCTGTTTTATAGTAGTTATATTCTTGTACATAGGGGCAGTATTATAGTAGTTATATTCTTGTATATACGGGGCAGTATTATAGTAGTTATATTCCTGTACATAGGGGCAGTATTATAGTAGTTATATTCTTGTACATAGGAGCAGTATTATAGTAGTTATATTCTTGTACATAGGGGCAGTATTATAGTAGTTATATTCTTGTACATAGGAGCAGTATTATAGAAGTTATATTTTTGTATATAGGGTCAGTATTATAGTAGTTATATTCTTGTACATAGGTGCAGTATTATAGTGGTTATATTCATGTACATAGGGGCAGTATTATAGTAGTTATATTCTTGTACATAGGGGCAGTATTATAGTAGTTATATTCTTGTATATAGGGGGCAGTATTATAGTAGTTATATTCCTGTACAGAGGGGCAGTATTATAGTAGTTATATTCATGTACATAGGAGCAGTATTATAGTAGTTATATTCTTGTACATAGAGGGCAGTATTATAGCAGTTATATTCTTGCACATAGGAAGCAGTATTATAGTAGTTATATTCTTGTACATAGGGGCAGTATTATAGTAGTTATATTCTTGTACATAGGGGGCAGTATTATAGTAGTTATATTCTTGTACATAGGGGGCTGTATTATAGTAGTTATATTCTTGTACATAGGGGCAGTATTATAGTAGTTATATTCTTGTACATAGGGGCAGTATTATGGTAGTTATATTCTTGTACATAGGGGCAGTATTATAGTAGTTATATTCTTGTACATAGGGGCAGTATTATAGTAGTTATATTCCTGTACATAGGGGCAGTATTATAGTAGTTATATTCCTGTACATAGGGGCAGTATTATAGTACTTATATTCTTGTACATAGGAACAGTATTATAGTAGTTATATTCTTGTACATAGGAGCAGTATTATATTAGTTATATTCTTGTACATAGGTGCAGTATTATAGTGGTTATATTCATGTACATAGGGGCAGTATTATAGTAGTTATATTCTTGTACATAGGGGCAGTATTATAGTAGTTATATTCCTGTACATAGGGGCAGTATTATAGTAGTTATATTCTTGTACATAGAGGGCAGTATTATAGTAGTTATATTCTTGTGCATAGGAGCAGTATTATAGTAGTTATATTCTTGTACATAGAGGGCAGTATTATAGTAGTTATATTCTTGTACATAGAGGGCAGTATTATAGTAGTTATATTCTTGTACATAGGGGCAGTATTATAGTAGTTATATTCTTGTACATAGGGGGCAGTATTATAGCAGTTATATTCTTGTACATAGAGGGCAGTATTATAGTAGTTATATTCTTGTACATAGGGGGCAGTATTATAGTAGTTATATTCTTGTACTTAGGGGGCAGTATTATAGTAGCTATATTCTTGTATATAGGAGCAGTATTATAGTAGTGATATTCTTGTACATAGGGGCAGTATTATAGTAGTTATATTCTTGTACATAGAGGGCAGTATTATAGTAGTTATATTTTTGTATATAGGGTCAGTATTATAGTAGTTATATTCTTGTACATAGGTGCAGTATTATAGTGGTTATATTCATGTACATAGGGGCAGTATTATAGTAGTTAAATTCTTGTACATAGGTGCAGTATTATAGTGGTTATATTCTTGTACATAGGGGCTGTATTATAGTAGTTATATTCTTGTACATAGGGGCAGTATTATAGTAGTTATATTCTTGTATATACGGGGCAGTATTATAGTAGTTATATTCCTGTACATAGGGGCAGTATTATAGTAGTTATATTCTTGTACATAGGAGCAGTATTATAGTAGTTATATTCTTGTACATAGGGGCAGTATTATAGTAGTTATATTCTTGTACATAGGAGCATTATTATAGAAGTTATATTTTTGTATATAGGGTCAGTATTATAGTAGTTATATTCTTGTACATAGGTGCAGTATTATAGTGGTTATATTCATGTACATAGGGGCAGTATTATAGTAGTTATATTCTTGTACATAGGGGCAGTATTATAGTAGTTATATTCTTGTATATAGGGGGCAGTATTATAGTAGTTATATTCCTGTACAGAGGGGCAGTATTATAGTAGTTATATTCATGTACATAGGAGCAGTATTATAGTAGTTATATTCTTGTACATAGAGGGCAGTATTATAGCAGTTATATTCTTGCACATAGGAAGCAGTATTATAGTAGTTATATTCTTGTACATAGGGGCAGTATTATAGTAGTTATATTCTTGTACATAGGGGCAGTATTATAGTAGTTATATTCTTGTACATAGGGGGCAGTATTATAGTAGTTATATTCTTGTACATAGGGGGCTGTATTATAGTAGTTATATTCTTGTACATAGGGGCAGTATTATAGTAGTTATATTCTTGTACATAGGGGCAGTATTATGGTAGTTATATTCTTGTACATAGGGGCAGTATTATAGTAGTTATATTCTTGTACATAGGGGCAGTATTATAGTAGTTATATTCCTGTACATAGGGGCAGTATTATAGTAGTTATATTCCTGTACATAGGGGCAGTATTATAGTACTTATATTCTTGTACATAGGAGCAGTATTATAGTAGTTATATTCTTGTACATAGGAGCAGTATTATATTAGTTATATTCTTGTACATAGGGGCAGTATTATAGTAGTTATATTCTTGTACATAGGGAGCAGTATTATAGTAGTTATATTCTTGTACATAGGGGCAGTATTATAGTAGTTATATTCTTGTACATAGGGGGCAGTATTATAGTAGCTATATTCTTGTACATAGGGGCAGTATTATAGTAGTTATATTCCTGTACATAGGGGCAGTATTATACTAGTTATATTCTTGTACATAGGAGGCAGTATTATAGTAGTTATATCCTGTACACAGGGGGCTGTATTATAGTAGTTATATTCTTGTACATAGGGGCAGTATTATAGCAGTTATATTCTTGTACATAGGAAGCAGTATTATAGTAGTTATATTCTTGTACATAGGGGCAGTATTATAGTAGTTATATTCTTGTACATAGGGGCAGTATTATAGTAGTTATATTCTTGTACATAGGGGGCTGTATTATAGTAGTTATATTCTTGTACATAGGGGCAGTATTATAGCAGTTATATTCTTGTACATAGGAAGCAGTATTATAGTAGTTATATTCTTGTACATAGGGGCAGTATTATAGTAGTTATATTCTTGTACATAGGGGGCAGTATTATAGTAGTTATAATCTTGTACATAGGGGGCTGTATTATAGTAGTTATATTCTTGTACATAGGGGCAGTATTATAGTAGTTATATTCTTGTACATAGGGGCAGTATTATGGTAGTTATATTCTTGTACATAGGGGCAGTATTATAGTAGTTATATTCTTGTACATAGGGGCAGTATTATAGTAGTTATATTACTGTACATAGGGGCAGTATTATAGTAGTTATATTCCTGTACATAGGGGCAGTATTATAGTAGTTATATTCTTGTACATAGGAGCAGTATTATAGTAGTTATATTCTTGTACATAGGAGCAGTATTATATTAGTTATATTCTTGTACATAGGGGCAGTATTATAGTAGTTATATTCCTGTACATAGGGGCAGTATTATAGTAGTTATATTCTTGTACATAGGGGGCAGTATTATAGTAGCTATATTCTTGTACATAGGGGCAGTATTATAGTAGTTATATTCCTGTACATAGGGGCAGTATTATAGTAGTTATATTCTTGTACATAGGAGGCAGTATTATAGTAGTTATATCCTGTACACAGGGGGCAGTATTATAGTAGTTATATTCTTGTACATAGGAGCAGTATTGTAGTCATTAGATTCTTGTACATAGGAGGCATTATTATAGTAGTTATATTCTTGTACATAGGGGCAGTATTATAGTAGTTATATTCTTGTACATAGGGACAGTATTATAGTAGTTATATTCTTGTACATAGGGGCAGTATTATAGTAGTTATATTCTTGTACATAGGGACAGTATTATAGTAGTTATATTCTTGTACATAGGGGCAGTATTATAGTAGTTATATTCTTGTACATAGGGACAGTATTATAGTAGCTATATTCTTGTACATAGGGGCATTATTATAGTAGTTTTATTCTTGTACATAGGGGCAGTATTATAGTAGTTATATTCTTGTACATAGGGACAGTATTATAGTAGTTATATTCTTGTACATAGGGGCAGTATTATAGTAGTTATATTCTTGTACATAGGGGCTGTATTATAGTATTTATATTCTTGTACATAGGGGCAGTATTATAGTAGTTATATTCTTGTACATAGGGGCAGTATTATAGTAGTTATATTCTTGTACATAGGGACAGTATTATAGTAGTTATATTCTTGTACATAGGGGGCAGTATTATAGTAGTTATATTCTTGTACATAGGGGCAGTATTATAGTAGTTATATTCTTGTACATAGGGGCAGTATTATAGTAGTTATATTCCTGTACATAGGGGCAGTATTATAGTAGTTATATTCCTGTACATAGGGGCAGTATTATAGTAGTTATATTCCTGTACATAGAGGCAGTATTATAGTAGTTATATTCCTGTACATAGGGGCTGTATTATAGTAGTTATATTCTTGTACATAGGGGCAGTATTATAGTAGTTATATTCTTGTACATAGGGGCAGTATTAGAGTAGTTATATTCTTGTACATAGGGGCAGTATTATAGCAGTTATATTCTTGTACATAGGAGCAGTATTATAGTAGTTATATTCTTGTACATAGGAGCAGTATTATAGTGGTTATATTCTTGTACATAGGAGCAGTATTATATTAGATATATTCTTGTACATAGGGGCAGTATTATAGTAGTTATATTCTTGTACATAGGAGCAGTATTATAGTAGTTATATTCTTGTACATAGGGGGCAGTATTCTATTAGTTATATTCTTGTACATAGGGGCAGTATTATAGTAGTTATATTCTTGTACATAGGGAGTAGTATTATAGTAGTTATATTCTTGTACATAGGAGCAGTATTAGAGTAGTTATATTCTTGTACATAGGGGACAGTATTATAGTAGTTATATTCTTGTACATAGGAGCAGTATAATAGTAGTTATATTCTTGTACATAGGGGACAGTATTATAGTAGTTATATTCTTGTACATAGGAGCAGTATTATAGTAGTTATATTCTTGTACATAGGGGGCAGTATTATAGTAGTTATATTCTTGTACATAGGAGGCAGTATTATAGTAGTTATATCCTGTACACAGGGGGCAGTATTATAGTAGTTATATTCTTGTACATTGGGGCAGTATTATAGTAGTTATATTCTTGTACATAGGGGCAGTATTATAGTAGTTATATTCTTGTACATAGGGGCAGTATTATAGTAGTTATATTCCTGTACATAGGGGCAGTATTATAGTAGTTATATTCTTGTACATAGGAGCAGTATTATAGTAGTTATATTCTTGTACATAGGAGCAGTATTATAGTGGTTATATTCTTGTACATAGGAGCAGTATTATATTAGATATATTCTTGTACATAGGGGCAGTATTATAGTAGTTATATTCCTGTACATAGGAGCAGTATTATAGTAGTTATATTCTTGTACATAGGGGGCCGTATTATAGTAGTTATATTCTGGTACATAGGGGGCTGTATTATAGTTGTTATATTCTTGTACATAGGGGCAGTATTATAGTAGTTATATTCTTGTACATAGGGGCAGTATTATAGTAGTTATATTCTTGTACATAGGAGCAGTATTATAGTAGTTATATTCTTGTACATAGGGGCAGTATTATAGTAGTTATATTCTTGTACATAGGGGCAGTAGTATAGTAGTTATATTCCTGTACATAGGGGCAATATTATAGTAGTTATATTCCTGTACATAGGGGCAGTATTATAGTAGTTATATTCTTGTACATAGGGGGCAGTATTATAGTAGTTATATTCTTGTACATAGGGGGCAGTATTATAGTAGTTATATTCTTGTACATAGGAGGCAGTATTATAGTAGTTATATCCTGTACACAGGGGGCAGTATTATAGTAGTTATATTCTTGTACATTGGGGCAGTATTATAGTAGTTATATTCTTGTACATAGGGGCAGTATTATAGTAGTTATATTCTTGTACATAGGGGCAGTATTATAGTAGTTATATTCCTGTACATAGGGGCAGTATTATAGTAGTTATATTCTTGTACATAGGAGCAGTATTATAGTAGTTATATTCTTGTACATAGGAGCAGTATTATAGTGGTTATATTCTTGTACATAGGAGCAGTATTATATTAGATATATTCTTGTACATAGGGGCAGTATTATAGTAGTTATATTCCTGTACATAGGAGCAGTATTATAGTAGTTATATTCTTGTACATAGGGGGCCGTATTATAGTAGTTATATTCTGGTACATAGGGGTCTGTATTATAGTTGTTATATTCTTGTACATAGGGGCAGTATTATAGTAGTTATATTCTTGTACATAGGGGCAGTATTATAGTAGTTATATTCTTGTACATAGGAGCAGTATTATAGTAGTTATATTCTTGTACATAGGGGCAGTATTATAGTAGTTATATTCTTGTACATAGGGGCAGTAGTATAGTAGTTATATTCCTGTACATAGGGGCAATATTATAGTAGTTATATTCCTGTACATAGGGGCAGTATTATAGTAGTTATATTCTTGTACATAAGGGGCAGTATTATAGTAATTATATTCTTGTACATAGGGGGCAGTATTATAGTAGTTATATTCTTGTACATAGGGGGCAGTATTATAGTAGTTATATTCTTGTACATAGGGGGCTGTATTATAGTAGTTATATTCCTGTACATAGGGGCAGTATTATAGTAGTTATATTCTTGTACAGAGGGGCAGTATTATAGTAGTTATATTCTTGTACATAGGGGCAGTATTATAGTAGTTATATTCCTGTACATAGGGGCAGTATTATAGTAGTTATATTCTTGTACATAGGAGCAGTATTATAGTAGTTATATTCTTGTACATAGGAGCAGTATTATATTAGTTATATTCTTGTACATAGGGGCAGTATTATAGTAGTTATATTCTTGTACATAGGGGCAGTATTATGGTAGTTATATTCTTGTACATAGGGGCAGTATTATAGTAGTTATTTTCTTGTACATAGGGGCAGTATTATAGTAGTTATATTCCTGTACATAGGGGCAGTATTATAGTAGTTATATTCCTGTACATAGGGGCAGTATTATAGTAGTTATATTCTTGTACATAGGAGCAGTATTATAGTAGTTATATTTTTGTACATAGGAGCAGTATTATATTAGTTATATTCTTGTACATAGGGGCAGTATTATAGTAGTTATATTCTTGTACATAGGGGCAGTATTATAGTAGTTATATTCTTGTACATAGGGGGCAGTATTATAGTAGCTATATTCTTGTACATAGGGGCAGTATTATAGTAGTTATATTCTTGTACATAGGGGCAGTATTATAGTAGTTATATTCCTGTACATAGGGGCAGTATTATAGTAGTTATATTCTTGTACATAGGGACAGTATTATAGTAGTTATATTCTTGTACATAGGGGCAGTATTATAGTAGTTATATTCTTGTACATAGGGGCAGTATTATAGTAGTTATATTCCTGTACATAGGGGCAGTATTATAGTAGTTATATTCTTGTACATAGGGACAGTATTATAGTAGTTATATTCTTGTACATAGGGGCAGTATTATAGTAGTTATATTCTTGTACATAGGGACAGTATTATAGTAGTTATATTCTTGTACATAGGGGCATTATTATAGTAGTTTTATTCTTGTACATAGGGGCAGTATTATAGTAGTTATATTCTTGTACATAGGGACAGTATTATAGTAGTTATATTCTTGTACATAGGGGCAGTATTATAGTAGTTATATTCTTGTACATAGGGGCTGTATTATAGTAGTTATATTCTTGTACATAGGGGCAGTATTATAGTAGTTATATTTTTGTACATAGGAGCAGTATTATATTAGTTATATTCTTGTACATAGGGGCAGTATTATAGTAGTTATATTCTTGTACATAGGGGCAGTATTATAGTAGTTATATTCTTGTACATAGGGGGCAGTATTATAGTAGCTATATTCTTGTACATAGGGGCAGTATTATAGTAGTTATATTCCTGTACATAGGGGCAGTATTATAGTAGTTATATTCTTGTACATAGGAGGCAGTATTATAGTAGTTATATCCTGTACACAGGGGGCAGTATTATAGTAGTTATATTCTTGTACATAGGAGCAGTATTGTAGTCATTAGATTCTTGTACATAGGAGGCATTATTATAGTAGTTATATTCTTGTACATAGGGGCAGTATTATAGTAGTTATATTCTTGTACATAGGGACAGTATTATAGTAGTTATATTCTTGTACATAGGGGCAGTATTATAGTAGTTATATTCTTGTACATAGGGACAGTATTATAGTAGTTATATTCTTGTACATAGGGGCAGTATTATAGTAGTTATATTCTTGTACATAGAGACAGTATTATAGTAGTTATATTCTTGTACATAGGGGCATTATTATAGTAGTTTTATTCTTGTACATAGGGGCAGTATTATAGTAGTTATATTCTTGTACATAGGGACAGTATTATAGTAGTTATATTCTTGTACATAGGGGCAGTATTATAGTAGTTATATTCTTGTACATAGGGGCTGTATTATAGTAGTTATATTCTTGTACATAGGGGCAGTATTATAGTAGTTATATTCTTGTACATAGGGGCAGTATTATAGTAGTTATATTCTTGTACATAGGGACAGTATTATAGTAGTTATATTCTTGTACATAGGGGGCAGTATTATAGTAGTTATATTCTTGTACATAGGGGCAGTATTATAGTAGTTATATTCTTGTACATAGGGGCAGTATTATAGTAGTTATATTCCTGTACATAGGGGCAGTATTATAGTAGTTATATTCCTGTACATAGGGGCAGTATTATAGTAGTTATATTCCTGTACATAGAGGCAGTATTATAGTAGTTATATTCCTGTACATAGGGGCAGTATTATAGTAGTTATATTCTTGTACATAGGGGCAGTATTAGAGTAGTTATATTCTTGTACATAGGGGCAGTATTATAGCAGTTATATTCTTGTACATAGGAGCAGTATTATAGTAGTTATATTCTTGTACATAGGAGCAGTATTATAGAGGTTATATTCTTGTACATAGGAGCAGTATTATATTAGATATATTCTTGTACATAGGGGCAGTATTATAGTAGTTATATTCTTGTACATAGGAGCAGTATTATAGTAGTTATATTCTTGTACATAGGGGGCAGTATTATAGTAGTTATATTTTTGTACATAGGAGCAGTATTATATTAGTTATATTCTTGTACATAGGGGCAGTATTATAGTAGTTATATTCTTGTACATAGGGGCAGTATTATAGTAGTTATATTCTTGTACATAGGGGGCAGTATTATAGTAGCTATATTCTTGTACATAGGGGCAGTATTATAGTAGTTATATTCCTGTACATAGGGGCAGTATTATAGAAGTTATATTCTTGTACATAGGGACAGTATTATAGTAGTTATATTCTTGTACATAGGGGCAGTATTATAGTAGTTATATTCTTGTACATAGGGACAGTATTATAGTAGTTATATTCTTGTACATAGGGGCATTATTATAGTAGTTTTATTCTTGTACATAGGGGCAGTATTATAGTAGTTATATTCTTGTACATAGGGACAGTATTATAGTAGTTATATTCTTGTACATAGGGGCAGTATTATAGTAGTTATATTCTTGTACATAGGGGCTGTATTATAGTAGTTATATTCTTGTACATAGGGGCAGTATTATAGTAGTTATATTTTTGTACATAGGAGCAGTATTATATTAGTTATATTCTTGTACATAGGGGCAGTATTATAGTAGTTATATTCTTGTACATAGGGGCAGTATTATAGTAGTTATATTCTTGTACATAGGGGGCAGTATTATAGTAGCTATATTCTTGTACATAGGGGCAGTATTATAGTAGTTATATTCCTGTACATAGGGGCAGTATTATAGTAGTTATATTCTTGTACATAGGAGGCAGTATTATAGTAGTTATATCCTGTACACAGGGGGCAGTATTATAGTAGTTATATTCTTGTACATAGGAGCAGTATTGTAGTCATTAGATTCTTGTACATAGGAGGCATTATTATAGTAGTTATATTCTTGTACATAGGGGCAGTATTATAGTAGTTATATTCTTGTACATAGGGACAGTATTATAGTAGTTATATTCTTGTACATAGGGGCAGTATTATAGTAGTTATATTCTTGTACATAGGGACAGTATTATAGTAGTTATATTCTTGTACATAGGGGCAGTATTATAGTAGTTATATTCTTGTACATAGGGACAGTATTATAGTAGTTATATTCTTGTACATAGGGGCATTATTATAGTAGTTTTATTCTTGTACATAGGGGCAGTATTATAGTAGTTATATTCTTGTACATAGGGACAGTATTATAGTAGTTATATTCTTGTACATAGGGGCAGTATTATAGTAGTTATATTCTTGTACATAGGGGCTGTATTATAGTAGTTATATTCTTTTACATAGGGGCAGTATTATAGTAGTTATATTCTTGTACATAGGGGCAGTATTATAGTAGTTATATTCTTGTACATAGGGACAGTATTATAGTAGTTATATTCTTGTACATAGGGGGCAGTATTATAGTAGTTATATTCTTGTACATAGGGGCAGTATTATAGTAGTTATATTCTTGTACATAGGGGCAGTATTATAGTAGTTATATTCCTGTACATAGGGGCAGTATTATAGTAGTTATATTCCTGTACATAGGGGCAGTATTATAGTAGTTATATTCCTGTACATAGAGGCAGTATTATAGTAGTTATATTCCTGTACATAGGGGCAGTATTATAGTAGTTATATTCTTGTACATAGGGGCAGTATTAGAGTAGTTATATTCTTGTACATAGGGGCAGTATTATAGCAGTTATATTCTTGTACATAGGAGCAGTATTATAGTAGTTATATTCTTGTACATAGGAGCAGTATTATAGTGGTTATATTCTTGTACATAGGAGCAGTATTATATTAGATATATTCTTGTACATAGGGGCAGTATTATAGTAGTTATATTCTTGTACATAGGAGCAGTATTATAGTAGTTATATTCTTGTACATAGGGGGCAGTATTATAGTAGTTATATTTTTGTACATAGGAGCAGTATTATATTAGTTATATTCTTGTACATAGGGGCAGTATTATAGTAGTTATATTCTTGTACATAGGGGCAGTATTATAGTAGTTATATTCTTGTACATAGGGGGCAGTATTATAGTAGCTATATTCTTGTACATAGGGGCAGTATTATAGTAGTTATATTCCTGTACATAGGGGCAGTATTATAGTAGTTATATTCTTGTACATAGGGACAGTATTATAGTAGTTATATTCTTGTACATAGGGGCAGTATTATAGTAGTTATATTCTTGTACATAGGGACAGTATTATAGTAGTTATATTCTTGTACATAGGGGCATTATTATAGTAGTTTTATTCTTGTACATAGGGGCAGTATTATAGTAGTTATATTCTTGTACATAGGGACAGTATTATAGTAGTTATATTCTTGTACATAGGGGCAGTATTATAGTAGTTATATTCTTGTACATAGGGGCTGTATTATAGTAGTTATATTCTTGTACATAGGGGCAGTATTATAGTAGTTATATTTTTGTACATAGGAGCAGTATTATATTAGTTATATTCTTGTACATAGGGGCAGTATTATAGTAGTTATATTCTTGTACATAGGGGCAGTATTATAGTAGTTATATTCTTGTACATAGGGGGCAGTATTATAGTAGCTATATTCTTGTACATAGGGGCAGTATTATAGTAGTTATATTCCTGTACATAGGGGCAGTATTATAGTAGTTATATTCTTGTACATAGGAGGCAGTATTATAGTAGTTATATCCTGTACACAGGGGGCAGTATTATAGTAGTTATATTCTTGTACATAGGAGCAGTATTGTAGTCATTAGATTCTTGTACATAGGAGGCATTATTATAGTAGTTATATTCTTGTACATAGGGGCAGTATTATAGTAGTTATATTCTTGTACATAGGGACAGTATTATAGTAGTTATATTCTTGTACATAGGGGCAGTATTATAGTAGTTATATTCTTGTACATAGGGACAGTATTATAGTAGTTATATTCTTGTACATAGGGGCAGTATTATAGTAGTTATATTCTTGTACATAGGGACAGTATTATAGTAGTTATATTCTTGTACATAGGGGCATTATTATAGTAGTTTTATTCTTGTACATAGGGGCAGTATTATAGTAGTTATATTCTTGTACATAGGGACAGTATTATAGTAGTTATATTCTTGTACATAGGGGCAGTATTATAGTAGTTATATTCTTGTACATAGGGGCTGTATTATAGTAGTTATATTCTTTTACATAGGGGCAGTATTATAGTAGTTATATTCTTGTACATAGGGGCAGTATTATAGTAGTTATATTCTTGTACATAGGGACAGTATTATAGTAGTTATATTCTTGTACATAGGGGGCAGTATTATAGTAGTTATATTCTTGTACATAGGGGCAGTATTATAGTAGTTATATTCTTGTACATAGGGGCAGTATTATAGTAGTTATATTCCTGTACATAGGGGCAGTATTATAGTAGTTATATTCCTGTACATAGGGGCAGTATTATAGTAGTTATATTCCTGTACATAGAGGCAGTATTATAGTAGTTATATTCCTGTACATAGGGGCAGTATTATAGTAGTTATATTCTTGTACATAGGGGCAGTATTAGAGTAGTTATATTCTTGTACATAGGGGCAGTATTATAGCAGTTATATTCTTGTACATAGGAGCAGTATTATAGTAGTTATATTCTTGTACATAGGAGCAGTATTATAGTGGTTATATTCTTGTACATAGGAGCAGTATTATATTAGATATATTCTTGTACATAGGGGCAGTATTATAGTAGTTATATTCTTGTACATAGGAGCAGTATTATAGTAGTTATATTCTTGTACATAGGGGGCAGTATTCTATTAGTTATATTCTTGTACATAGGGGCAGTATTATAGTAGTTATATTCTTGTACATAGGGAGTAGTATTATAGTAGTTATATTCTTGTACATAGGAGCAGTATTATAGTAGTTATATTCTTGTACATAGGGGACAGTATTATAGTAGTTATATTCTTGTACATAGGAGCAGTATTATAGTAGTTATATTCTTGTACATAGGGGACAGTATTATAGTAGTTATATTCTTGTACATAGGAGCAGTATTATAGTAGTTATATTCTTGTACATAGGGGGCAGTATTATAGTAGTTATATTCTTGTACATAGGAGGCAGTATTATAGTAGTTATATCCTGTACACAGGGGGCAGTATTATAGTAGTTATATTCTTGTACATTGGGGCAGTATTATAGTAGTTATATTATTGTACATAGGGGCAGTATTATAGTAGTTATATTCTTGTACATAGGGGCAGTATTATAGTAGTTATATTCCTGTACATAGGGGCAGTATTATAGTAGTTATATTCTTGTACATAGGAGCAGTATTATAGTAGTTATATTCTTGTACATAGGAGCAGTATTATAGTGGTTATATTCTTGTACATAGGAGCAGTATTATATTAGATATATTCTTGTACATAGGGGCAGTATTATAGTAGTTATATTCCTGTACATAGGAGCAGTATTATAGTAGTTATATTCTTGTACATAGGGGGCCGTATTATAGTAGTTATATTCTGGTACATAGGGGGCTGTATTATAGTTGTTATATTCTTGTTCATAGGGGCAGTATTATAGTAGTTATATTCTTGTACATAGGGGCAGTATTATAGTAGTTATATTCTTGTACATAGGAGCAGTATTATAGTAGTTATATTCTTGTACATAGGGGCAGTATTATAGTAGTTATATTCTTGTACATAGGGGCAGTATTATAGTAGTTATATTCTTGTACATAGGGGCAGTATTATAGTAGTTATATTCCTGTACATAGGGGCAATATTATAGTAGTTATATTCCTGTACATAGGGGCAGTATTATAGTAGTTATATTCTTGTACATAGGGGGCAGTATTATAGTAGTTATATTCTTGTACATAGGGGGCAGTATTATAGTAGTTATATTCTTGTACATAGGGGGCTGTATTATAGTAGTTATATTCCTGTACATAGGGGCAGTATTATAGTAGTTATATTCTTGTACAGAGGGGCAGTATTATAGTAGTTATATTCTTGTACATAGGGAGCAGTATTATAGTAGTTATATTCTTGTACATAGGAGCAGTATTATAGTAGTTATATTCTTGTACATAGGGGGCAGTATTATAGTAGCTATATTCTTGTACATAGGGGCAGTATTATAGTAGTTATATTCTTGTACATAGGGGACAGTATTATAGTAGTTATATTCTTGTACATAGGAGCAGTATTATAGTAGTTATATTCCTGTACATAGGGAGCAGTATTATAGTAGTTATATTCTTGTACATAGGGGCAGTATTATAGTAGTTATATTCTTGTACATAGGGGCAGTATTATAGAAGTTATATTCTTGTACATAGGGGCAGTATTATAGTAGTTATATTCTTGTACATAGGGGGCTGTATTATAGTAGTTATATTCTTGTACAAAGGGGCAGTATTATAGTAGTTATATTCTTGTACATTGGAGCAGTATTATAGTAGTTATATTCTTGTACATAGGGGCAGTATTATAGTAGTTATATTCTTGTACATAGGGGCAGTATTATAGTAGTTATATTCTTGTACATAGGAGGCAGTATTATAGTAGTTATATTCTTGTACATAGGAGCAGTATTATAGTAGTTATATTCTTGTACATAGGGGGCAGTATTATAGTAGTTATATCCTGTACACAGGGGGCAGTATTATAGTAGTTATATTCCTGTACATAGGGACAGTATTATAGTAGTTATATTCTTGTACATAGGGGCAGTATTATAGTAGTTATATTCCTGTACATAGGGGCAGTATTATAGTAGTTATATTCCTGAACATAGGGTCAGTATTATAGTAGTTATATTCTTGTACATAGGAGCAGTATTATAGTAGTTATATTCTTGTACATAGGAGCAGTATTATAGTGGTTATATTCTTGTACATAGGAGCAGTATTATATTAGATATATTCTTGTACATAGGGGCAGTATTATAGTAGTTATATTCCTGTACATAAGAGCAGTATTATAGTAGTTATATTCTTGTACATAGGGGGCAGTATTATAGTAGTTATATTCTTGTACATAGGGTGCTGTATTATAGTAGTTATATTCTTGTACATAGGGGCAGTATTATAGTAGTTATATTCTTGTACATAGGGGCAGTATTATAGTAGTTATATTCTTGTACATAGGAGCAGTATTATAGTAGTTATATTCTTGTACATAGGGGCAGTATTATAGTAGTTATATTCTTGTACATAGGAGCAGTATTATAGTAGTTATATTCTTGTACATAGGGGCAGTATTATAGTAGTTATATTCCTGTACATAGGGGCAGTATTACAGTAGTTATATTCTTGTACATAGGGGCAGTATTATAGTAGTTATATTCTAGTACATAGGAGCAGTATTATAGTAGTTATATTCTTGTACATAGGGGCAGTATTATAGTAGTTATATTCTTGTACATAGGGGCAGTATTATAGTAGTTATATTCTTGTACATAGGGGCAATATTATAGTAGTTATATTCTTGTACATAGGGGCAGTATTATAGTAGTTATATTCTTGTACATAGGGGCAGTATTATAGTAGTTATATTCTTGTACATAGGGGCAGTATTATAGTAGTTATATTCTTGTACGTAGGGGGCAGTATTATAGTAGTTATATTCTTGTACATAGGGGGCAGTATTATAGTAGTTATATTCTTGTACAGAGGGGGCTGTATTATAGTAGTTATATTCTTGTACATAGGGGCAGTATTATAGTAGTTATATTCTTGTACATAGGGGCAGTATTATAGTAGTTATATTCTTGTACGTAGGGGGCAGTATTATAGTAGTTATATTCTTGTACATAGGGGGCAGTATTATAGTAGTTATATTCTTGTACATAGGGGGCTGTATTATAGTAGTTATATTCTTGTACATAGGGGCAGTATTATAGTAGTTATATTCTTGTACATAGGGGCAGTATTATAGTAGTTATATTCTTGTACATAGGGGCAGTATTATAGTAGTTATATTCTTGTACATAGGGGCAGTATTATAGTAGTTATATTCTTGTACATAGGGGCAGTATTATAGTAGTTATATTCTTGTACATAGGAACAGTATTATATTAGATATATTCTTGTACATAGGGGCAGTATTATAGTGGTTATATTCTTGTACATAGGAGCAGTATTATATTAGATATATTCTTGTACATAGGGGCAGTATTATAGTAGTTATATTCTTGTACATAGGGGGCAGTATTATAGTAGTTATATTCTTTTACATAGGGGGCTATATTATAGTAGTTATATTCTTGTACATAGGGGCAGTATTATAGTAGTTATATTCTTGTACATAGGGGCAATATTATAGTAGTTATATTCTTGTACATAGGGGCAGTATTATAGTAGTTATATTCTTGTACATAGGGGCAGTATTATAGTAGTTATATTCTTGTACATAGGGGCAGTATTATAGTAGTTATATTCCTGTACATAGGGGCAGTATTATATTAGTTATATTCTTGTACATAGGGGCAGTATTATAGTAGTTATATTCTTGTACATAGGGAGCAGTATTATAGTAGTTATATTCCTGTACATAGGGGCAGTATTATAGTAGTTATATTCTTGTACATAGGGGCAGTATTATAGTAGTTGTATTCTTGTACATAGGGGCAGTATTATAGTAGTTATATTCTTGTACATAGGGGCAGTATTATAGTAGTTATATTCCTGTACATAGGGGCAGTATTATAGTAGTTATATTCTTGTACATAGGGGGCAGTATTATAGTAGTTATATTCTTGTACATAGGGGGCAGTATTATAGTAGTTATATTCTTGTACATAGGGGGCTGTATTATAGTAGTTATATTCTTGTACATAGGGGCAGTATTATAGTAGTTATATTCTTGTACATAGGGGGCAGTATTATAGTAGCTATATTCTTGTACATAGGGGCAGTATTATAGTAGTTATATTCCTGTACATAGGGGCAGTATTATAGTAGTTATATTCTTGTACATAGGAGGCAGTATTATAGTAGTTATATTCTTGCACATAGGAGCAGTATTATAGTAGTTATATTCTTATACATAGGGGGCAGTATTATAGTAGTTATATCCTGTACACAGGGGGCAGTATTATAGTAGTTATATTCTTGTACATAGGGGCAGTATTATAGTAGTTATATTCCTGTACATAGGGTCAGTATTATAGTAGTTATATTCTTGTACATAGGAGCAGTATTATAGTAGTTATATTCTTGTACATAGGAGCAGTATTATAGTGGTTATATTCTTGTACATAGGAGCAGTATTATATTAGATATATTCTTGTACATAGGGGCAGTATTATAGTAGTTATATTCCTGTACATAAGAGCAGTATTATAGTAGTTATATTCTTGTACATAGGGGGCAGTATTATAGTAGTTATATTCTTGCACATAGGGTGCTGTATTATAGTAGTTATATTCTTGTACATAGGGGCAGTATTATAGTAGTTATATTCTTGTACATAGGGGCAGTATTATAGTAGTTATATTCTTGTACATAGGAGCAGTATTATAGTAGTTATATTCTTGTACATAGGGGCAGTATTATAGTAGTTATATTCTTGTACATAGGAGCAGTATTATAGTAGTTATATTCTTGTACATAGGGGCAGTATTATAGTAGTTATATTCCTGTACATAGGGGCAGTATTATAGTAGTTATATTCTTGTACATAGGGGCAGTATTATAGTAGTTATATTCTAGTACATAGGAGCAGTATTATAGTAGTTATATTCTTGTACATAGGGGCAGTATTATAGTAGTTATATTCTTGTACATAGGGGCAGTATTATAGTAGTTATATTCTTGTACATAGGAGCAGTATTATAGTAGTTATATTCTTGTACATAGGGGCAATATTATAGTAGTTATATTCTTGTACATAGGGGCAGTATTATAGTAGTTATATTCTTGTACATAGGGGCAGTATAATAGTAGTTATATTCTTGTACATAGGGGCAGTATTATAGTAGTTATATTCTTGTACGTAGGGGGCAGTATTATAGTAGTTATATTCTTGTACATAGGGGGCAGTATTATAGTAGTTATATTCTTGTACAGAGGGGGCTGTATTATGGTAGTTATATTCTTGTACATAGGGGCAGTATTATAGTAGTT
Organism: Phyllobates terribilis; assembly: GCF_046119375.1. NCBI lineage: Eukaryota > Metazoa > Chordata > Amphibia > Anura > Dendrobatidae > Phyllobates > Phyllobates terribilis. The sequence goes on along the minus strand of NW_027362774.1, from coordinate 35,928,872 downwards.
ATATTCTTGTACATAGGGGCAGTATTATAGTAGTTATATTCTTGTACGTAGGGGGCAGTATTATAGTAGTTATATTCTTGTACATAGGGGGCAGTATTATAGTAGTTATATTCTTGTACATAGGGGGCTGTATTATAGTAGTTATATTCTTGTACATAGGGGCAGTATTATAGTAGTTATATTCTTGTACATAGGGGCAGTATTATAGTAGTTATATTCTTGTACATAGGGGCAGTATTATAGTAGTTATATTCTTGTACATAGGGGCAGTATTATAGTAGTTATATTCTTGTACATAGGGGCAGTATTATAGTAGTTATATTCTTGTACATAGGAACAGTATTATATTAGATATATTCTTGTACATAGGGGCAGTATTATAGTGGTTATATTCTTGTACATAGGAGCAGTATTATATGAGATATATTCTTGTACATAGGGGCAGTATTATAGTAGTTATATTCTTGTACATAGGGGGCAGTATTATAGTAGTTATATTCTTTTACATAGGGGGCTATATTATAGTAGTTATATTCTTGTACATAGGGGCAGTATTATAGTAGTTATATTCTTGTACATAGGGGCAATATTATAGTAGTTATATTCTTGTACATAGGGGCAGTATTATAGTAGTTATATTCTTGTACATAGGGGCAGTATTATAGTAGTTATATTCTTGTACATAGGGGCAGTATTATAGTAGTTATATTCCTGTACATAGGGGCAGTATTATATTAGTTATATTCTTGTACATAGGGGCAGTATTATAGTAGTTATATTCTTGTACATAGGGAGCAGTATTATAGTAGTTATATTCCTGTACATAGGGGCAGTATTATAGTAGTTATATTCTTGTACATAGGGGCAGTATTATAGTAGTTGTATTCTTGTATATAGGGGCAGTATTATAGTAGTTATATTCTTGTACATACGGGCAGTATTATAGTAGTTATATTCCTGTACATAGGGGCAGTATTATAGTAGTTATATTCTTGTACATAGGGGGCAGTATTATAGTAGTTATATTCTTGTACATAGGGGGCAGTATTATAGTAGTTATATTCTTGTACATAGGGGGCTGTATTATAGTAGTTATATTCTTGTACATAGGGGCAGTATTATAGTAGTTATATTCTTGTACATAGGGGGCAGTATTATAGTAGCTATATTCTTGTACATAGGGGCAGTATTATAGTAGTTATATTCCTGTACATAGGGGCAGTATTATAGTAGTTATATTCTTGTACATAGGAGGCAGTATTATAGTAGTTATATTCTTGCACATAGGAGCAGTATTATAGTAGTTATATTCTTATACATAGGGGGCAGTATTATAGTAGTTATATCCTGTACACAGGGGGCAGTATTATAGTAGTTATATTCTTGTACATAGGGGCAGTATTATAGTAGTTATATTCCTGTACATAGGGGCAGTATTATAGTAGTTATATTCCTGAACATAGGGGCAGTATTATAGTAGTTATATTCTTGTACATAGGAGCAGTATTATAGTAGTTATATTCTTGTACATAGGAGCAGTATTATAGTGGTTATATTCTTGTACATAGGAGCAGTATTATATTAGATATATTCTTGTACATAGGGGCAGTATTATAGTAGTTATATTCCTGTACATTGGAGCAGTATTATAGTAGTTATATTCTTGTACATAGGGGGCAGTATTATAGTAGTTATATTCTTGTACATAGGGGGCTGTATTATAGTAGTTATATTCTTGTACATAGGGGCTGTATTATAGTAGTTATATTCTTGTACATAGGGGCAGTATTATAGTAGTTATATTCTTGTACATAGGAGCAGTATTATAGTAGTTATATTCTTGTACATAGGGGCAGTATTATAGTAGTTATATTCTAGTACATAGGAGCAGTATTATAGTAGTTATATTCTTGTACATAGGGGCAGTATTATAGTAGTTATATTCCTGTACATAGGGGCAGTATTATAGTAGTTATATTCTTGTACATAGGAGCAGTATTATAGTAGTTATATTCTTGTACATAGGGGCAATATTATAGTAGTTATATTCTTGTACATAGGGGCAGTATTATAGTAGTTATATTCTTGTACATAGGGGCAGTATTATAGTAGTTATATTCTTGTACATAGGGGCAGTATTATAGTAGTTATATTCTTGTACGTAAGGGGCAGTATTATAGTAGTTATTTTCTTGTACATAGGGGGCAGTATTATAGTAGTTATATTCTTGTACATAGGGGGCTGTATTATAGTAGTTATATTCTTGTACATAGGGGCAGTATTATAGTAGTTATATTCTTGTACATAGGGGCAGTATTATAGTAGTTATATTCTTGTACGTAGGGGGCAGTATTATAGTAGTTATATTCTTGTACGTAGGGGGCAGTATTATAGTAGTTATATTCTTGTACATAGGGGGCTGTATTATAGTAGTTATATTCTTGTACATAGGGGCAGTATTATAGTAGTTATATTCTTGTACATAGGGGCAGTATTATAGTAGTTATATTCTTGTACATAGGGGCAGTATTATAGTAGTTATATTCTTGTACATAGGGGCAGTATTATAGTAGTTATGATCTTGTACATAGGGGCAGTATTATAGTAGTTATATTCTTGTACATAGGAGCAGTATTATATTAGATATATTCTTGTACATAGGGGCAGTATTATAGTGGTTATATTCTTGTACATAGGAGCAGTATTATATTAGATATATTCTTGTACATAGGGGCAGTATTATAGTAGTTATATTCTTGTACATAGGGGGCAGTATTATAGTAGTTATATTTTTTTACATAGGGGGCTATATTATAGTAGTTATATTCTTGTACATAGGGGCAGTATTATAGTAGTTATATTCTTGTACATAGGGGTAATATTATAGTAGTTATATTCTTGTACATAGGGGCAGTATTATAGTAGTTATATTCTTGTACATAGGGGCAGTATTATAGTAGTTATATTCTTGTACATAGGGGCAGTATTATAGTAGTTATATTCCTATACATAGGGGCAGTATTATAGTGGTTATATTCTTGTACATAGGGCAGTATTATAGTAGTTATATTCTTGTACATAGGGGCAGTATTATATTAGTTATATTCTTGTACATAGGGGCAGTATTATAGTAGTTATATTCTTGTACATAGGGAGCAGTATTATAGTAGTTATATTCTTGTACATAGGGGCAGTATTATAGTAGTTATATTCTTGTACATAGGGGCAGTATTATAGTAGTTGTATTCTTGTCCATAGGGGCAGTATTATAGTAGTTATATTCTTGTACATAGGGGCAGTATTATAGTAGTTATATTCCTGTACATAGGGGCAGTATTATAGTAGTTATATTCTTGTACATAGGGGGCAGTATTATAGTAGTTATATTCTTGTACATAGGGGGCAGTATTATAGTAGTTATATCCTGTACACAGGGGGCAGTATTATAGTAGTTATATTCTTGTACATAGGGGCAGTATTATAGTAGTTATATTCCTGTACATAGGGGCAGTATTATAGTAGTTATATTCCTGAACATAGGGGCAGTATTATAGTAGTTATATTCTTGTACATAGGAGCAGTATTATAGTAGTTATATTCTTGTACATAGGAGCAGTATTATAGTGGTTATATTCTTGTACATAGGAGCAGTATTATATTAGATATATTCTTGTACATAGGGGCAGTATTATAGTAGTTATATTCCTGTACATTGGAGCAGTATTATAGTAGTTATATTCTTGTACATAGGGGGCAGTATTATAGTAGTTATATTCTTGTACATAGGGGGCTGTATTATAGTAGTTATATTCTTGTACATAGGGGCAGTATTATAGTAGTTATATTCTTGTACATAGGGGCAGTATTATAGTAGTTATATTCTTGTACATAGGAGCAGTATTATAGTAGTTATATTCTTGTACATAGGGGCAGTATTATAGTAGTTATATTCTTGTACATAGGAGCAGTATTATAGTAGTTATATTCTTGTACATAGGGGCAGTATTATAGTAGTTATATTCCTGTACATAGGGGCAGTGTTATAGTAGTTATGTTCTTGTACATAGGAGCAGTATTATAGTAGTTATATTCTTGTACATAGGGGCAGTATTATAGTAGTTATATTCTAGTACATAGGAGCAGTATTATAGTAGTTATATTCTTGTACATAGGGGCAGTATTATAGAAGTTATATTCTTGTACATAGGGGCAGTATTATAGTAGTTATATTCTTGTACATAGGGGGCTGTATTATAGTAGTTATATTCTTGTACATAGGGGCAGTATTATAGTAGTTATATTCTTGTACATTGGAGCAGTATTATAGTAGTTATATTCTTGTACATAGGGGCAGTATTATAGTAGTTATATTCTTGTACATAGGGGCAGTATTATAGTAGTTATATTCTTGTACATAGGGGCAGTATTATAGTAGTTATATTATTGTACATAGGGGCAGTATTATAGTAGTTATATTCCTGTACATAGGGGCAGTATTATAGTAGTTATATTTTTGTACATAGGGGTAGTATTATAGTAGTTATATTCTTGTACATAGGGGGCTGTATTATAGTAGTTATATTCCTGTACATAGGGGCAGTATTATAGTAGCTATATTCTTGTACATAGGGGCAGTATTATAGTAGTTATATTCCTGTACATAGGGGCAGTATTATAGTAGTTATATTCCTGTACATAGGGGCAGTATTATAGTAGTTATATTCTTGTACATAGGGGCAGTATTATAGCAGTTATATTCTTGTACATAGGGGCAGTATTATAGTAGTTATATTCCTGTACATAGGGGCAGTATGATAGTAGTTATATTCTTGTACATAGGGGCAGTATTATAGTAGTTATATTCCTGTACATAGAGGCAGTATTATAGTAGTTATATTCTTGTACATAGGGGCAGTATTATAGTAGTTATATTCCTGTACATAGGGGCAGTATTATAGTAGTTATATTCTTGTACATAGGGGCAGTATTATAGTAGTTATATTCCTGTACATAGGGGCAGTATTATAGTAGTTATATTCTTGTACATAGGGGGCAGTATTATAGTAGTTATATTCTTGTACATAGGGGGCAGTATTATAGTAGTTATATTCTTGTACATAGGGGGCTGTATTATAGTAGTTATATTCTTGTACATAGGGGCAGTATTATAGTAGTTATATTCTTGTACATAGGGGGCAGTATTATAGTAGCTATATTCTTGTACATAGGGGCAGTATTATAGTAGTTATATTCCTGTACATAGGGGCAGTATTATAGTAGTTATATTCTTGTACATAGGAGGCAGTATTATAGTAGTTATATTCTTGCACATAGGAGCAGTATTATAGTAGTTATATTCTTGTACATAGGGGGCAGTATTATAGTTGTTATATCCTGTACACAGGGGGCAGTATTATAGTAGTCATATTCTTGTACATAGGGGCAGTATTATAGTAGTTATATTCTTGTACATAGGGGCAGTATTATAGTAGTTATATTCTTGTACATAGGGGCAGTATTATAGTAGTTATATTCCTGTACATAGGGGCAGTATTATAGTAGTTATATTCCTGAACATAGGGGCAGTATTATAGTAGTTATATTCTTGTACATAGGAGCAGTATTATAGTAGTTATATTCTTGTACATAGGAGCAGTATTATAGTGGTTATATTCTTGTACATAGGAGCAGTATTATATTCGATATATTCTTGTACATAGGGGCAGTATTATAGTAGTTATATTCCTGTACATAGGAGCAGTATTATAGTAGTTATATTCTTGTACATAGGGGGCAGTATTATAGTAGTTATATTCTTGTACATAGGGGGCTGTATTATAGTAGTTATATTCTTGTACATAGGGGCAGTATTATAGTAGTTATATTCTTGTACATAGGGGCAGTATTATAGTAGTTATATTCTTGTACATAGGAGCAGTATTATAGTAGTTATATTCTTGTACATAGGGGCAGTATTATAGTAGTTATATTCTTGTACATAGGAGCAGTATTATAGTAGTTATATTCTTGTACATAGGGGCAGTATTATAGTAGTTATATTCCTGTACATAGGGGCAGTATTATAGTAGTTATGTTCTTGTACATAGGAGCAGTATTATAGTAGTTATATTCTTGTACATAGGGGCAGTATTATAGTAGTTATATTCTTGTACATAGGGGCAGTATTATAGTAGTTATATTCTAGTACATAGGAGCAGTATTATAGTAGTTATATTCTTGTACATAGGGGCAGTATTATAGAAGTTATATTCTTGTACATAGGGGCAGTATTATAGTAGTTATATTCAAGTACATAGGAGCAGTATTATAGTAGTTATATTCTTGTACATAGGGGCAGTATTATAGAACTTATATTCTTGTACATAGGGGGCTGTATTATAGTAGTTATATTCTTGTACATAGGGGCAGTATTATAGTAGTTATATTCTTGTACATTGGAGCAGTATTATAGTAGTTATATTCTTGTACATAGGGGGCAGTATTATAGTAGTTATATTCTTGTACATAGGGGCAGTATTATAGTAGTTATATTCTTGTACATAGGGGCAGTATTATAGTAGTTATATTCTTGTACATAGGGGCAGTATTATAGTAGTTATATTCTTGTACATAGGGGCAGTATTATAGTAGTTATATTCCTGTACATAGGGGCAGTATTATAGTAGTTATATTCTTGTACATAGGGGTAGTATTATAGTAGTTATATTCTTGTACATAGGGGGCTGTATTATAGTAGTTATATTCCTGTACATAGGGGCAGTATTATAGTAGTTATATTCTTGTACATAGGGGCAGTATTATAGTAGTTATATTCCTGTACATAGGGGCAGTATTATAGTAGTTATATTCCTGTACATAGGGGCAGTATTATAGTAGTTATATTCTTGTACATAGGGGCAGTATTATAGTAGTTATATTCCTGTACATAGGGGCAGTATTATAGCAGTTATATTCTTGTACATAGGGGCAGTATTATAGTAGTTATATTCCTGTACATAGGGGCAGTATTATAGTAGTTATATTCCTGTACATAGGGGCAGTATTATAGTAGTTATATTCCTGTACATAGGGGCAGTATTATAGTAGTTATATTCTTGTACATAGGAGCAGTATTATATTAGATATATTCTTGTACATAGGGGCAGTATTATAGTAGTTATATTCTTGTACATAGGGGGCAGTATTATAGTAGTTATATTCTTTTACATAGGGGGCTATATTATAGTAGTTATATTCTTGTACATAGGGGCAATATTATAGTAGTTATATTCTTGTACATAGGGGCAGTATTATAGTAGTTATATTCTTGTACATAGGGGCAGTATTATAGTAGTTATATTCTTGTACATAGGGGCAGTATTATAGTAGTTATATTCCTGTACATAGGGGCAGTATTATAGTGGTTATATTCTTGTACATAGGGGCAGTATTATAGTAGTTATATTCTTGTACATAGGGGCAGTATTATAGTAGTTATATTCTTGTACATAGGGGCAGAATTATAGTAGTTATATTCTTGTACATAGGGAGCAGTATTATAGTAGTTATATTCTTGTACATAGGGGCAGTATTATAGTAGTTATATTCTTGTACATAGGGGCAGTATTATAGTAGTTGTATTCTTGTACATAGGGGCAGTATTATAGTAGTTATATTCTTGTACATAGGGGCAGTATTATAGTAGTTATATTCCTGTACATAGGGGCAGTATTATAGTAGTTATATTCTTGTACATAGGGGGCAGTATTATAGTAGTTATATTCTTGTACATAGGGGGCGGTATTATAGTAGTTATATTCTTGTACATAGGGGGCTGTATTATAGTAGTTATATTCTTGTACATAGGGGCAGTATTATAGTAGTTATATTCTTGTACATAGGGGGCAGTATTATAGTAGCTATATTCTTGTACATAGGGGCAGTATTATAGTAGTTATATTCCTGTACATAGGGGCAGTATTATAGTAGTTATATTCTTGTACATAGGAGGCAGTATTATAGTAGTTATATTCTTGCACATAGGAGCAGTATTATAGTAGTTATATTCTTATACATAGGGGGCAGTATTATAGTAGTTATATCCTGTACACAGGGGGCAGTATTATAGTAGTTATATTCTTGTACATAGGGGCAGTATTATAGTAGTTATATTCCTGTACATAGGGGCAGTATTATAGTAGTTATATTCCTGAACATAGGGGCAGTATTATAGTAGTTATATTCTTGTACATAGGAGCAGTATTATAGTAGTTATATTCTTGTACATAGGAGCAGTATTATAGTGGTTATATTCTTGTACATAGGAGCAGTATTATATTAGATATATTCTTGTACATAGGGGCAGTATTATAATAGTTATATTCCTGTACATTGGAGCAGTATTATAGTAGTTATATTCTTGTACATAGGGGGCAGTATTATAGTAGTTATATTTTTGTACATAGGAGCAGTATTATATTAGATATATTCTTGTACATAGGGGCAGTATTATAATAGTTATATTCCTGTACATTGGAGCAGTATTATAGTAGTTATATTCTTGTATATAGGAGTAGTATTATAGTAGTTATATTCTTGTACATAGGGGCAGTATTATAGTAGTTATATTCTTGTACATAGGGGCAGTATTATAGTAGTTATATTCTTTTACATAGGAGCAGTATTATAGTAGTTATATTCTTGTACATAGGGGCAGTATTATAGTAGTTATATTCTTGTACATAGGAGCAGTATTATAGTAGTTATATTCTTGTACATAGGGGCAGTATTATAGTAGTTATATTCCTGTACATAGGGGCAGTATTATAGTAGTTATGTTCTTGTACATAGGAGCAGTATTATAGTAGTTATATTCTTGTACATAGGGGCAGTATTATAGTAGTTATATTCTAGTACATAGGAGCAGTATTATAGTAGTTATATTCTTGTACATAGGGGCAGTATTATAGAAGTTATATTCCTGTACATAGGGGCAGTATTATAGTAGTTATATTCTTGTACATAGGGGGCTGTATTATAGTAGTTATATTCTTGTACATAGGGGCAGTATTATAGTAGTTATATTCTTGTACATTGGAGCAGTATTATAGTAGTTATATTCTTGTACATAGGGGCAGTATTATAGTAGTTATATTCTTGTACATAGGGGCAGTATTATAGTAGTTATATTCTTGTACATAGGGGCAGTATTATAGTAGTTATATTCTTGTACATAGGGGCAGTATTATAGTAGTTATATTCTTGTACATAGGGGCAGTATTATAGTAGTTATATTCCTGTACATAGGGGCAGTATTATAGTAGTTATATTCTTGTACATAGGGGGCAGTATTATAGTAGTTATATTCCTGTACATAGGGGCAGTATTATAGTAGTTATATTCTTGTACATAGGAGGCAGTATTATAGTAGTTATATTCTTGCACATAGGAGCAGTATTATAGTAGTTATATTCTTGTACATAGGGGGCAGTATTATAGTAGTTATATCCTGTACACAGGGGGCAGTATTATAGTAGTTATATTCTTGTACATAGGGGCAGTATTATAGTAGTTATATTCTTGTACATAGGGGCAGTATTATAGTAGTTATATTCTTGTACATAGGGGCAATATTATAGTAGTTATATTCCTGTACATAGGGGCAGTATTATAGTGGTTATATTCTTGTACATAGGGGGCAGTATTATAGTAGTTATATTCTTGTACATAGGGGCAGTATTATAGTAGTTATATTCTTGTACATAGGGGCAGTATTGTACTAGTTATATTCTAGTACATAGGAGCAGTATTATAGTAGTTATATTCTTGTACATAGGGGCAGTATTATAGAAGTTATATTCTTGTACATAGGGGCAGTATTATAGTAATTATATTCTAGTACATAGGAGCAGTATTATAGTAGTTATATTCTTGTACATAGGGGCAGTATTATAGTAGTTATATTCTTGTACATTGGAGCAGTATTATAGTAGTTATATTCTTGTACATAGGGGCAGTATTATAGTAGTTATATTCTTGTACATAGGGGCAGTATTATAGTATATTCTTGTACATAGGGGCAGTATTATAGTAGTTGTATTCTTGTACATAGGGGCAGTATTATAGTAGTTATATTCTTGTACATAGGGGACAGTATTATAGTAGTTATATTCTTGTACATAGGAGCAGTATTATAGTAGTTATATTCCTGTACATAGGGAGCAGTATTATAGTAGTTATATTCTTGTACATAGGGGCAGTATTATAGTAGTTATATTCTTGTACATAGGGGCAGTATTATAGAAGTTATATTCTTGTACATAGGGGCAGTATTATAGTAGTTATATTCTTGTACATAGGGGGCTGTATTATAGTAGTTATATTCTTGTACATAGGGGCAGTATTATAGTAGTTATATTCTTGTACATTGGAGCAGTATTATAGTAGTTATATTCTTGTACATAGGGCAGTATTATAGTAGTTATATTCTTGTACATAGGGGCAGTATTATAGTAGTTATATTCTTGTACATAGGGGCAGTATTATAGTAGTTATATTCTTGTACATAGGGGCAGTATTATAGTAGTTATATTCCTGTACATAGGGGCAGTATTATAGTAGTTATATTCTTGTACATAGGGGCAGTATTATAGTAGTTATATTCCTGTACATAGGGGCAGTATTATAGTAGTTATATTCTCGTACATAAGGGGCAGTATTATAGTAGTTATATTCCTGTACATAGGGGCAGTATTATAGTAGTTATATTCTTGTACATAGGGGCAGTATTATAGTAGTTATATTCCTGTACATAGGGGCAGTATTATAGTAGTTATATTCTCGTACATAAGGGGCAGTATTATAGTAGTTATATTCTTGTACATAGGGGGCAGTATTATAGTAGTTATATTCTTGTACATAGGGGGCAGTATTATAGTAGTTATATTCTTGTACATAGGGGGCTGTATTATAGTAGTTATATTCTTGTACATAGGGGCAGTATTATAGTAGTTATATTCTTGGACATAGGGGCAGTATTATAGTAGTTATATTCTTGTACATAGGGGCAGTATTATAGTAGTTATATTCTTGTACATAGGGGCAGTATTATAGTAGTTATATTCTTGTACATAGGGGCAGTATTATAGTAGTTATATTCTTGTACATAGGAGCAGTATTATATTAGATATATTCTTGTACATAGGGGCAGTATTATAGTAGTTATATTCTTGTACATAGGAGCAGTAATATAGTAGTTATATTCCCGTACATAGGAGCTGTATTATAGTAGTTATATTCTTGTACATAGGGGGCAGTATTATAGTAGTTATATTCTTGTACATAGGGGCAGTATTATAGTAGTTATATTCCTGTACATAGGGGCAATATTATAGTAGTTATATTCCTGTACATAGGGGCAGTATTATAGTAGTTATATTCTTGTACATAGGGGGCAGTATTATAGTAGTTATATTCTTGTACATAGGGGGCAGTATTATAGTAGTTATATATTTGTACATAGGGGGCTGTATTATAGTAGTTATATTCTTGTACATAGGGGCAGTATTATAGTAGTTATATTCTTGTACATAGGGGCAGTATTATAGTAGTTTTATTCTTGTACATAGGGGCAGTATTATAGTAGTTATATTCTTGTACATAGGGGCAGTATTATAGTAGTTATATTCTTGTACATAGGGGCAGTATTATAGTAGTTATATTCTTGTACATAGGAGCAGTATTATAGTAGTTATAGTCTTGTACATAGGAGCAGTATTATATTTGATATATTCTTGTACATAGGGGCAGTATTATAGTAGTTATATTCTTGTACATAGGGGCAGTATTATAGTAGTTTTATTCTTGTACATAGGGGCAGTATTATAGTAGTTATATTCTTGTACATAGGGGCAGTATTATAGTAGTTATATTCTTGTACATAGGGGGCAGTATTATAGTAGTTATATTCTTGTACATAGGGGCAGTATTATAGTAGTTATAGTCTTGTACATAGGAGCAGTATTATATTTGATATATTCTTGTACATAGGGGCAGTATTATAGTAGTTATATTCTTGTACATAGGAGCAGTATTATAGTAATTATATTCCCGTACATAGGAGCAGTATTATAGTAGTTATATTCTTGTACATAGGGGGCAGTATTATAGTAGTTATATTCTTGTACATTGGGGGCTATATTATAGTAGTTATATTCTTGTACATAGGGGCAGTATTATAGTAGTTATATATTTGTACATAGGGGGCTGTATTATAGTAGTTATATTCTTGTACATAGGGGCAGTATTATAGTAGTTATATTCCCGTACATAGGAGCTGTATTATAGTAGTTATATTCTTGTACATAGGAGCAGTATTATAGTAGTTATATTCTTGTACATAGGGGGCAGTATTATAGTAGTTATATTCTTGTACATAGGGGGCAATATTATAGTAGTTATATATTTGTACATAGGGGGCTGTATTATAGTAGTTATATTCTTGTACATAGGGGCAGTATTATAGTAGTTATATTCTTGTACATAGGGGCAGTATTATAGTAGTTATAGTCTTGTATATAGGAGCAGTATTATATTTGATATATTCTTGTACATAGGGGCAGTATTATAGTAGTTTTATTCTTGTACATAGGGGCAGTATTATAGTAGTTTTATTCTTGTACATAGGGGCAGTATTATAGTAGTTATATTCTTGTACATAGGGGCAGTATTATAGTAGTTATATTCTTGTACATAGGGGCAGTATTATAGTAGTTATATTCTTGTACATAGGGGCAGTATTATAGTAGTTATAGTCTTGTACATAGGAGCAGTATTATATTTGATATATTCTTGTACATAGGGGCAGTATTATAGTAGTTATATTCTTGTACATAGGAGCAGTATTATAGTAGTTATATTCCCGTACATAGGAGCAGTATTATAGTATTTATATTCTTGTACATAGGGGGCAGTATTATAGTAGTTATATTCTTGTACATAGGGGGCTATATTATAGTAGTTATATTCTTGTACATAGGGGCAGTATTATAGTAGTTATATTCTTGTACATAGGGGCAGTATTATAGTAGTTATATTCTTGTACATAGGAGGCAGTATTATAGTAGTTATATTCTTGTACATAGGGGGCAGTATTATAGTAGTTATATTCTTGTACATAGGGGCAGTATTATAGTAGTTATATTCCTGTATATAGGGGCAGTATTATAGTAGTTATATTCCTGTACATAGGGGCAGTATTATAGTAGTTATATTCTTGTACATAGGAGCAGTATTATAGTGGTTATATTCTTGTACATAGGGGCAGTATTATAGTAGTTATATTCTTGTACATAGGGGCAGTATTATATTAGTTTTATTCTTGTACATAGGGGCAGTATTATAGTAGTTATATTCTTGTACATAGGGAGCAGTATTATAGTAGTTATATTCTTGTACATAGGAGCAGTATTATAGTAGTTATATTCTTGTACATAGGGGCAGTATTATAGTAGTTATATTCTTGTACATAGGGGGCAGTATTATAGTAGTTATATTCTTATACATAGGAGCAGTATTATAGTAGTTATATTCTTGTACATAGGGGCAGTATTATAGTAGTTATATTCTTGTACATAGGGGGCAGTATTATAGTAGTTATATTCTTGTACATATGGGCAGTATTATAGTAGTTATATTCTTGTACATAGGGGGCAGTATTATAGTAGTTATATTCTTGTACATAGGAGCAGTGTTATAGTAGTTATATTCTTGTACATAGGAGCAGTATTATAGTAGTTATATTCTTGTACATAGGGAGTAGTATTATAGTAGTTATATTCTTGTACATAGGGGGCAGTATTATAGCAGTTATATTCTTGTACATAGGGGCAGTATTATAGTAGTTATATTCTTGTACATAGGGGCAGTATTATAGTAGTTATATTCTTGTACATAGGGGCAGTATTATAGTAGTTATATTCTTGTACATAGGGGCAGTATTATAGTAGTTATAGTCTTGTACATAGGAGCAGTATTATATTTGATATATTCTTGTACATAGGGGCAGTATTATAGTAGTTATATTCTTGTACATAGGAGCAGTATTATAGTAGTTATATTCCCGTACATAGGAGCAGTATTATAGTATTTATATTCTTGTACATAGGGGGCAGTATTATAGTAGTTATATTCTTGTACATAGGGGGCTATATTATAGTAGTTATATTCTTGTACATAGGGGCAGTATTATAGTAGTTATATTCTTGTACATAGGGGCAGTATTATAGTAGTTATATTCTTGTACATAGGAGGCAGTATTATAGTAGTTATATTCTTGTACATAGGGGGCAGTATTATAGTAGTTATATTCTTGTACATAGGGGCAGTATTATAGTAGTTATATTCCTGTACATAGGGGCAGTATTATAGTAGTTATATTCTTGTACATAGGAGCAGTATTATAGTGGTTATATTCTTGTACATAGGGGCAGTATTATAGTAGTTATATTCTTGTACATAGGGGCAGTATTATATTAGTTTTATTCTTGTACATAGGGGCAGTATTATAGTAGTTATATTCTTGTACATAGGGAGCAGTATTATAGTAGTTATATTCTTGTACATAGGAGCAGTATTATAGTAGTTATATTCTTGTACATAGGGGCAGTATTATAGTAGTTATATTCTTGTACATAGGGGGCAGTATTATAGTAGTTATATTCTTATACATAGGAGCAGTATTATAGTAGTTATATTCTTGTACATAGGGGCAGTATTATAGTAGTTATATTCTTGTACATAGGGGGCAGTATTATAGTAGTTATATTCTTGTACATATGGGCAGTATTATAGTAGTTATATTCTTGTACATAGGGGGCAGTATTATAGTAGTTATATTCTTGTACATAGGAGCAGTGTTATAGTAGTTATATTCTTGTACATAGGAGCAGTATTATAGTAGTTATATTCTTGTACATAGGGAGTAGTATTATAGTAGTTATATTCTTGTACATAGGGGGCAGTATTATAGCAGTTATATTCTTGTACATAGGGGCAGTATTATAGTAGTTATATTCTTGTACATAGGGGGCAGTATTATAGTAGTTATATTCTTGTACATAGGGGGCAGTATTATAGTACTTATATTCTTGTACATTGGAGCAGTGTTATAGTAGTTATATTCTTGTACATAGAGGCAGTATTATAGTAGTTATATTCTTGTACATAGGGGCAGTATTATAGCAGTTATATTCTTGTACATAGGGGGCAGTATTATAGTACTTATATTCTTGTACATTGGAGCAGTGTTATAGTAGTTATATTCCTGTACATAGGGGCAGTATTATAGTAGTTATATTATTGTACATAGGAGCAGTATTATAGTAGTTATATTCTTGTACATAGGGGGCAGTATTATATTAGTTATATTCTTGTACATAGGGGCAGTATTATAGTAGTTATATTCTTGTACATAGGGAGCAGTATTATAGTAGTTACAGTTATATGAAAAAGTTTGGGCACCCCTATTAATCTTAAGCTTAATGTTTTATAAAAATTGGTGTTTTTGCAGCAGCTCTTTCAGTTTGATATATTGTAATAACTGTTGGACACAGTAATGTTTCTGCCTTGAAATGAGGTTTATTGTACTAACAGAAAATGTGCAATCTGCATTCAAACAAAATTTGACTGGTGCATAAGTATGGGCACCCTTATCATTTTATTGTTTTAAATACTCCTACCTACTTTTTACTGACTTACTAAAGCATTTTTTTGGTTTTGTAACCTCATTGAGCTTTGAACTTCATAGCCAGGTGTATGCAATCATGAGAAAAGCTACTTAAAGTGGCCACTTGCAAGTTGTTCTCCTGTTTGAATCTCCTCTGAAGAGTGGCATCATGGGCTCCTCAAAACAACTGTCAAATGATCTGAAAACAAAGATTATTCAACATAGTTGTTCAGGGGAAGGATACAAAAAGCTGTCTCAGAGATTTAACCTGTCAATTTCCACTGTGAGGAACATAGGGACAGTTCTTGATAAGGCCAGAAGTGGCAGGCCAAGAAAAACATCAGAAAGGCAGAGAAGAAGAATGGTGAGATCAGTCAAGGACAATCCTCAGACCACCTCCAGAGAGCTGCAGCATCAACTTGCTGCAGATGGTGTCACTGTGGATCGGTCAACTATACAACGCACTTTGCACAAGGAGAAGCTGTATGGGAGAGTGATGCGAAATAAGCCATTTCTGCAAGCACGCCACAAACAGAGTCGGCTGAGGTATGCAAAAGCACATTTGGAGATGCCAATTTCTTTTTGGAAGAAGGTCCTGTGGACTGATGAAACCAAGATTGAGTTGCTTGGTCATACAAAAGGGCGTTATGCATGGCGGCAAAGAAACACAGCATTCCAAGAAAAACACTTGCTACCCACAGTAAAATTTGGCGGAGGTTCCATCATGCTTTGGGGCTGTGTGGCCAATGCCGGCACCGGGAATCTTGTTAAAGTTGAGGGACGCATGGATTCCACTCAGTATCAGCAGATTCTTGACAATAATGTTCAAGAATCAGTGATAAAGTTGAAGTTACGCAGGGGATGGATCTTTCAGCAAGACAATGATCCAAAACACCGCTCCAAATCTACTCAGGCATTCATGCAGAGGAACAATTACAATGTTCTGGAATGGCCATCCCAGTCCCCAGACCTGAATATCATTGACCATCTGGGGGATCATTTGAAGAGGGCTGTCCATGCTCGGCGACCATCAAACTTACAGGAACTGGAATTGTTTTGTAAAGAGGAATGGTCAAAAATACCTTCATCCAGGATCCAGGAACTCATTAAAAGCTACAGGAAGCGACTAGAGGCAAAAGGAGGATCTACTAAATATTAATGACACTTTTCTGGTGGGGTGCCCATACTTATGCACCTGTCAAATTTTGTTTGAATGCAGATTGCACATTTTCTGTTAGTACAATAAACCTCATTTCAACGCAGAAACATTACTGTGTCCAACAGTTATTACATATATCAAACTGAAAGAGCTGCTGCAAAAACACCAATTTTTATAAAACATTAAGCTTAAGATTAATAGGGGTGCCCAAACTTTTTCATATAACTGTATATTCTTGTACATAGGAGCAGTATTATAGTAGTTATATTCTTGTACATAGGGGGCAGTATTATAGTAGTTATATTCTTGTACATAGGGGGCAGTATTATACTAGTTATATCCTGTACACAGGGAGCAGTATTATAGTAGTTATATTCTTGTACATAGGGGCAGTATTATAGTAGTTATATTCTTGTACATAGGGCAGTATTATAGTAGTTATATTCTTGTACATAGGGGCAGTATAATAGTAGTTATATTCCTGTACATAGGGGCAGTATTATAGTAGTTATATTCTTGTACATAGGGGGCAGTATTATAGTAGTTATATTCTTGTACATAGGGCAGTATTATAGTAGTTATATTCTTGTATATAGGAGCAGTATTATAGTAGTTATATTCTTGTACATAGGGGGCAGTATTATAGTAGTTATATTCTTGTACATAGGGGCAGTATTATAGTAGTTATATTCCTGTACATAGTGGCAGTATTATAGTATTTATATTCCTGTACATAGGGGCAGTATTATAGTAGTTATATTCTTGTACATAGGAGCAGTATTATAGTAGTTATATTCTTGTACATAGGAGCAATATTATATTAGATATATTCTTGTACATAGGAGCAGTATTATAGTAGTTACATTCTTGTACATAGGGGGCAGTATTATAGTAGTTATATTCTTGTACATAGGGGGCTGTATTATAGTAGTTATATTCTTGTACATAGGGGCAGTATTATAGTAGTTATATTCTTGTACATAGGGGCAGTATTATAGTAGTTATATGCTTGTACATAGGAGCAGTATTATAGTAGTTATATTCTTGTACATAGGGGCAGTATTATAGTAGTTATATTTTTGTACATAGGGGCAGTATTATAGTAGTTATATTCTTGTACAAAGGGGCAGTATTATAGTAGTTATATTCCTGTACATAGGGGCAGTATTATAGTAGCTATATTCTTATACATAGGGGGCTGTATTATAGTAGTTATATTCTTGTACATAGGGGCAGTATTATAGTAGTTATATTCTTGTACATAGGGGCAGTATTATAGTAGTTATATTCTTGTACATAGGAGCAGTATTATAGTAGTTATATTCTTGTACATAGGGGCAGTATTATAGTAGTTATATTCTTGTACATAGGGGCAGTATTATAGTAGTTATATTCTTGTACATAGGGGTAGTATTATAGTAGTTATATTTTTGTACATAGGGGGCAGTATTATAGTGGTTATATTCTTGTACATAGGGGGCAGTATTATAGTGGTTATATTCTTGTACATAGGGCCAGTATTATAGTAGTTATATTCTTGTACATAGGAGCAGTATTATAGTAGTTATATTCTTGTACATAGGGGTAGTATTATAGTAGTTATATTTTTGTACATAGGGAGCAGTATTATAGTAGTTATATTCTTGTACATAGGGGCAGTATTATAGTAGATATATTCTTGTACATAGGGAGCAGTATTATAGTAGTTATATTCTTGTACATAGGGGGCAGTATTATAGTGGTTATATTCTTGTACATAGGGGGCAGTATTATAGTAGTTATATTCTTGTACATAGGGGGCTGTATTATAGTAGTTATATTCTTGTACATAGGGGCAGTATTATAGTAGTTATATTCTTGTACATAGTGGCAGTATTATAGTAGTTATATTCTTGTACATAGGGGCAGTATTATAGTAGTTATATTCTTGTACATAGGGGCAGCATTATAGTAGTTATATTCTTGTACATAGGGGCAGTATTATAGTAGTTATATTCTTGTACATAGGAGCAGTATTATATTAGATATATTCTTGTACATAGGGGCAGTATTATAGTAGTTATATTCTTGTACATAGGAGCAGTATTATAGTAGTTATATTCCAATACATAGGAGCAGTATTATAGTAGTTATATTCTTGTACATAGGGGGCAGTATTATAGTAGTTATATTCTTGTACATAGGGGGCTATATTATAGTAGTTATATTCTTGTACATAGGGGCAGTATTATAGTAGTTATATTCTTCTACATAGGGGCAGTATTATAGTAGTTATATTCTTGTACATAGGGGCAATTTTATAGTAGTTATATTCTTGTACATAGGGGCAGTATTATAGTAGTTATATTCCTGTACATAGGGGCAGTATTATAGTAGTTATATTCCTGTACATAGGGGCAGTATTATAGTAGTTATATTCTTGTACATAGGAGCAGTATTATAGTGGTTATATTCTTGTACATAGGGGCAGTATTATAGTAGTTATATTCTTGTACATAGGGGCAGTATTATATTAGTTATATTCTTGTACATAGGGGCAGTATTATATTAGTTATATTCTTGTACATAGGGGCAGTATTATAGTAGTTATATTCTTGTACATAGGGAGCAGTATTATAGTAGTTATATTCTTGTACATAGGGGCAGTATTATAGTAGTTATATTCTTGTACATAGGAGCAGTATTATAGTAGTTATATTCCTGTACATAGGGAGCAGTATTATAGTAGTTATATTCTTGTACATAGGGGCAGTATTATAGAATTTATATTCTTGTACATAGGGGCAGTATTATAGTAGTTATATTCTTGTACATAGGGGGCTGTATTATAGTAGTTATATTCTTGTACATAGGGGCAGTATTATAGTAGTTATATTCTTGTACATTGGAGCAGTATTATAGTAGTTATATTCTTGCACATAGGGGTAGTATTATAGTAGTTATATTCTTGTACATAGGGGCAGTATTATAGTAGTTATATTCTTGTACATAGGGGCAGTATTATAGTAGTTATATTCTTGTACATAGGGGCAGTATTATAGTAGTTATATTCTTGTACATAGGGGCAGTATTATAGTAGTTATATTCCTGTACATAGGGGCAGTATTATAGTAGTTATATTCTTGTACATAGGGGCAGTATTATAGTAGTTATATTCTTGTACATAGGGGGCTGTATTATAGTAGTTATATTCCTGTACATAGGGGCAGTATTATAGTAGTTATATTCTTGTACATAGGGGCAGTATTATAGTAGTTATATTCCTGTACATAGGGGCAGTATTATAGTAGTTATATTCCTGTACATAGGGGCAGTATTATAGTAGTTATATTCTTGTACATAGGGGCAGTATTATAGTAGTTATATTCCTGTACATAGGGGCAGTATTATAGTAGTTATATTCTTGTACATAGGGGCAGTATTATAGTAGTTATATTCCTGTACATAGGGGCAGTATTATAGTAGTTATATTCTTGTACATAGGGGCAGTATTATAGTAGTTATATTCCTGTACATAGCGGCAGTATTATAGTAGATATATTCTTGTACATAGGGGCAGTATTATAGTAGTTATATTCCTGCACATAGGGGCAGTATTATAGTAGTTATATTCTTGTACATAGGGGCAGTATTATAGTAGTTATATTCCTGTACATAGGGGCAGTATTATAGTAGTTATATTCCTGTACATAGGGGGCAGTATTATAGTAGTTATATTCCTGTACATAGGGGCAGTATTATAGTAGTTATATTCTTGTACATAGGAGCAGTATTATAGTAGTTATATTCTTGTACATAGGGGCAGTATTATAGTAGTTATATTCTTGTACATAGGGGCAGTATTATAGTAGTTATATTCCTGTACATAGGGGCAGTATTATAGTAGTTATATTCCTGTACATAGGGGCAGTATTATAGTAGCTATATTCTTGTACATAGGGGGCTGTATTATAGTAGTTATATTCTTGTACATAGGGGCAGTATTATAGTAGTTATATTCTTGTACATAGGGGCAGTATTATAGTAGTTATATTCTTGTACATAGGAGCAGTATTATAGTAGTTATATTCTTGTACATAGGGGCAGTATTATAGTAGTTATATTCTTGTACATAGGGGCAGTATTATAGTAGTTATATTCTTGTACATAGGGGTAGTATTATAGTAGTTATATTTTTGTACATAGGGGGCAGTATTATAGTGGTTATATTCTTGTACATAGGGGGCAGTATTATAGTGGTTATATTCTTGTACATAGGGGCAGTATTATAGTAGTTATATTCTTGTACATAGGGGCAGTATTATAGTAGTTATATTCTTGTACATAGGGGCAGTATTATAGTAGTTATATTCTTGTACATAGGGAGCAGTATTATAGTAGTTATATTCTTGTACATAGGGGGCAGTATTATAGTGGCTATATTCTTGTACATAGGGGGCAGTATTATAGTAGTTATATTCTTGTACATAGGGGGCTGTATTATAGTAGTTATATTCTTGTACATAGGGGCAGTATTATAGTAGTTATATTCTTGTACATAGGGGCAGTATTATAGTAGTTATATTCTTGTACATAGGGGCAGTATTATAGTAGTTATATTCTTGTACATAGGGGCAGTATTATAGTAGTTATATTCTTGTACATAGGGGCAGTATTATAGTAGTTATATTCTTGTACATAGGAGCAGTATTATATTAGATATATTCTTGTACATAGGGGCAGTATTATAGTAGTTATATTCTTGTACATAGGAGCAGTATTATAGTAGTTATATTCCCGTACATAGGAACAGTATTATAGTAGTTATATTCTTGTACATAGGGGGCAGTATTATAGTAGTTATATTCTTGTACATAGGGGCAGTATTATAGTAGTTATATTCTTGTACATAGGGGCAGTATTATAGTAGTTATATTCTTGTACATAGGGGCATTTTTATAGTAGTTATATTCTTGTACATAGGGGCAGTATTATAGTAGTTATATTCCTGTACATAGGGGCAGTATTATAGTAGTTATATTCCTGTACATAGGGGCAGTATTATAGTAGTTATATTCTTGTACATAGGGGCAGTATTATAGTAGTTATATTCTTGTACATAGGGGCAGTATTATATTAGTTATATTCTTGTACATAGGGGCAGTATTATAGTAGTTATATTCTTGTACATAGTGAGCAGTATTATAGTAGTTATATTCCTGTACATAGGAGCAGTATTATAGTAGTTATATTCTTGTACATAGGGGCAGTATTATAGTAGTTATATTCCTGTACATAGGGGCAGTATTATAGTAGTTATATTCTTGTACATAGGGGCAGTATTATAGTAGTGATATTCCTGTACATAGGGGCAGTATTACAGTAGTTATAATCCTGTACATAGGAGGCAGTATTATAGTAGTTATATTCTTGTACATAGGGGCAGTATTATAGTAGTTATATTCTTGTACATAGGGGCAGTATTATAGTAGTGATATTCCTGTACATAGGGGGCAATATTATAGTAGTTATATTCTTGTACATAGGGGCAGTATTATAGTAGTTATATTCTTGTACATAGGGGCAGTATTATAGTAGTTATATTCTTGTACATAGGGGGCAGTATTATAGTAGTTATAGTCTTGCACATAGGGAGCAGTATTATAGTAGTTATATTCCTGTACATAGGAGCAGTATTATAGTAGTGATATTCCTGTACATAGGAGGCAGTATTATAGTAGTTATATTCCTGTACATAGGGGCAGTATTATAGTAGTTATATTCTTGTACATAGCGGCAGTATTATAGTAGTTATATTCTTGTACATAGAGGGCAGTATTATAGTAGTTATATTCTTGTACATAGGGGCAGTATTATAGTAGTGATATTCTTGCACATAGGGGCAGTATTATAGTAGTTATATTCTTGCACATAGGGGCAGTATTATAGTAGTTATATTCTTGCACATAGGGGCAGTATTATAGTAGTTATATTCTTGCACATAGGGGCAGTATTATAGTAGTGATATTCCTGTACATAGGGGGCAGTATTATAGTAGTTATATTCTTGTACATAGGAGCAGTATTTTATATTAGTTATATTCTTGTACATAGGAGCAGTATTATAGCAGTTATATTCTTGTACATAGGAGCAGTATTATAGTAGTTACATTCTTGTACATAGGGGCAGTATTATAGTAGTTATATTCTTGTACATAGGGGCAGTATTATAGTAGTTATATTCTTGTACATAGGGGCAGTATTATAGTAGTTATATTCTTGTACATAGGGGCATTTTTATAGTAGTTATATTCTTGTACATAGGGGCAGTATTATAGTAGTTATATTCCTGTACATAGGGGCAGTATTATAGTAGTTATATTCCTGTACATAGGGGCAGTATTATAGTAGTTATATTCTTGTACATAGGGGCAGTATTATAGTAGTTATATTCTTGTACATAGGGGCAGTATTATATTAGTTATATTCTTGTACGTAGGGGCAGTATTATAGTAGTTATATTCTTGTACATAGTGAGCAGTATTATAGTAGTTATATTCTTGTACATAGGGGCAGTATTATATTAGTTATATTCTTGTACGTAGGGGCAGTATTATAGTTGTTATATTCTTGTACATAGGGGGCAGTATTATAGCAGTTATATTCTTGTACATAGGAGCAGTATTATAGTAGTTATATTCTTGTACATAGGGGCAGTATTATAGTAGTTATATTCTTGTACATAGGGGCAGTATTATAGTAGTTATATTCTTGTACATAGGGGCATTTTTATAGTAGTTATATTCTTGTACATAGGGGCAGTATTATAGCAGTTATATTCTTGTACATAGGGGCAGTATTATATTAGTTATATTCTTGTACATAGGGGCAGTATTATATTAGTTATATTCTTGTACGTAGGGGCAGTATTATAGTAGTTATATTCTTGTACATAGGAGCTGTATTATAGTAGTTATATTCCTGTACATAGGGGCAGTATTATAGTAGTTATATTCCTGTACATAGGGGCAGTATTATAGTAGTTAAATTCTTGTACATAGGGGCAGTATTATAGTAGTTATATTCTTGTACATAGGAGCTGTATTATAGTAGTTATATTCCTGTACATAGGGGCAGTATTATAGTAGTTATATTCCTGTACATAGGGGCAGTATTATAGTAGTTATATTCTTGTACATAGGGGCAGTATTATAGTAGTTATATTCTTGTACATAGGGGCAGTATTATATTAGTTATATTCTTGTACGTAGGGGCAGTATTATAGTAGTTATATTCTTGTACATAGTGAGCAGTATTATAGTAGTTATATTCCTGTACATAGGAGCAGTATTATAGTAGTTATATTCTTGTACATAGGGGCAGTATTATAGTAGTTATATTCCTGTACATAGGGGCAGTATTATAGTAGTTATATTCTTGTACATAGGGGCAGTATTATAGTAGTGATATTCCTGTACATAGGGGCAGTATTACAGTAGTTATAATCCTGTACATAGGAGGCAGTATTATAGTAGTTATATTCTTGTACATAGGGGCAGTATTATAGTAGTTATATTCTTGTACATAGGGGCAGTATTATAGTAGTTATATTCTTGTACATAGGGGGCAGTATTATAGTAGTTATAGTCTTGCACATAGGGGCAGTATTATAGTAGTTATATTCTTGTACATAGGGGGCAGTATTATAGTAGTTATAGTCTTGCACATAGGGGCAGTATTATAGTAGTGATATTCCTGTACATAGGAGGCAGTATTATAGTAGTTATATTCCTGTACATAGGGGCAGTATTATAGTAGTGATATTCCTGTACATAGGGGCAGTATTACAGTAGTTATATTCCTGTACATAGGGGGCAATATTATAGTAGTTATATTCTTGTACATAGGGGCAGTATTATAGTAGTTATATTCTTGTACATAGGGGGCAGTATTATAGTAGTTATAGTCTTGCACATAAGGGCAGTATTATAGTAGTGATATTCCTGTACATAGGGGGCAGTATTATAGTAGTTATATTCTTGTACATAGGGGCAGTATTATAGTAGTTATATTCTTGTACATAGGGGCAGTATTATAGTAGTTATATTCTTGTACATAGAGGGCAGTATTATAGTAGTTATATTCTTGTACATAAGGGCAGTATTATAGTAGTGATATTCTTGCACATAGGGGCAGTATTATAGTAGTTATATTCTTGCACATAGGGGCAGTATTATAGTAGTTATATTCTTGCACATAGGGGCAGTATTATAGTAGTTATATTCTTGCACATAGGGGCAGTATTATAGTAGTGATATTCCTGTACATAGGGGGCAGTATTATAGTAGTTATATTCTTGTACATAGGAGCAGTATTTTATAGTAGTTATATTCTTGTACATAGGAGCAGTATTATAGTTGTTATATTCTTGTACATAGGGGGCAGTATTATAGCAGTTATATTCTTGTACATAGGAGCAGTATTATAGTAGTTATATTCTTGTACATAGGAGCAGTATTATAGTAGTTATATTCTTGTACATAGGGGGCAGTATTATAGTAGTTATGTTCTTGTACATAGGAGCAGTATTATAGTAGTTATATTCTTGTACATAGGAGCAGTATTATAGTAGTTATATTCTTGTATATAGGAGCAGTATTTTAGTAGTTATATTCTTGTACATAGTGGCAGTATTATAGTAGTTATATTCGTGTACATAGGAGCAGTATTATAGTAATGTTCTTGTACATAGGAGCAGTATTATAGTAGTTATATTCTTGTATATAGGAGCAGTATTATAGAAGTTATATTATTGTACATAGGGGGCAGTATTATAGTAGTTATATTCTTGTACACAGGGGCAGTATTATAGTAGTTATATTCTTGTACATAGGAGCAGTATTATAGTAGTTATATTCTTGTATATAGCGGGCAGTATTATAGTAGTTATATTCTTGTACATAGGAGGCAGTATTATAGTAGTTATATTCTTGTACATGGGGGGAGTATTATAGTAGTTATATTCTTGTACATAGGAGCAGTATTATAGTAGTTATATTCTTGTACATAGGAGCAGTATTATAGTAGTTATATTCTTGTACATAGGAGCAGTATTATAGTAGTTATATTCTTGTACATAGGAGCAGTATTATAGTAGTTCTATTCTTGTACATAGGGGACAGTATTATAGTAGTTATATTCTTGTACATAGGGGGCAGTATTATAGTAGTTATATTCTTGTACATAGGAGCAGTATTATAGTAGTTGTATTATTGTACATAGGGGGCAGTATTATAGTAGTTATATTCTTGTACATAGGAGCAGTATTATAGTAGTTATATTCTTGTACATAGGGGGCAGTATTATAGTAGTTATATTCTTGTACATAGGAGCAGTATTATAGTAGTTATATTCTTGTACATAGGGGCAGTATTATAGTAGCTATATTCTTGTACATAGAAGGCAGTATTATAGTAGTTATATTCTTGTACATAGGAGCAGTATTATAGTAGTTATATTCTTGTACATAGGGGGCAGTATTATAGTAGTTATATTCTTGTATATAGGAGGAGTATTATAGTAGTTATATTATTGTACATAGGGGGCAGTATTATAGTAGTTATATTCCTGTACATAGGGGCAGTATTATAGTAGTTATATTCTTGTACATAGGAGGCAGTATTATAGTAGTTATATCCTGTACACAGGGGGCAGTATTATAGTAGTTATATTCTTGTACATAGGGGCAGTATTATAGTAGTTATATTCTTGTACATAGGGGCAGTATTATAGTAGTTATATTCTTGTACATGGGGGGAGTATTATAGTAGTAATGTTCTTGTACATAGGAGCAGTATTATAGTAGTTATATTCTTGTACATAGGGGGCAGTATTATAGTAGTTATATTCTTGTACATAGGGGGCAGTATTATAGTAGTTATATTCTTGTACATAGGGGGCAGTATTATAGTAGTTATATTCTTGTATATAGGAGCAGTATTATAGTAGTTATATTATTGTACATAGGGGGCAGTATTACAGTAGTTATATTCTTGTACATAGGAGCAGTATTATAGTAGTTATATTCTTGTACATAGGGGGCAGTATTATAGTAGTTATTGTAACAGGTCTGGGAGGCGGAACCTCTGAGCTACTATACAAGGGGGCGGTCCTTGTAAGGGAGCGGGTGGCGACCAGGGAAGACGGGCAGGAAGTCACAGCAGGTGACCGGGACAGTCTCTGAGTGAACGGGCTGGAGGTCACGGCAAGTGACCGGGGCAGTCTCTGAATGAACGGGCAGATGGTCACGGCAAGTGACCGGGGCAGTCTCTGGATGAACGGGCAGATGGTCACGGCAAGTGACCGGGGCAGTCTCTGGGTAAAGGGTTGGTACGACCTGTGGCGGCTGATGGTAGACGTGAGCTCCCAGGTGAGCAGGCGAGAGTCTCTGGATAAACGGGTGGTCACAGCATGTGACGGCGGAGCCTCCAGGAAGAC
The DNA here is from genome assembly GCF_046119375.1 of Phyllobates terribilis. NCBI lineage: Eukaryota > Metazoa > Chordata > Amphibia > Anura > Dendrobatidae > Phyllobates > Phyllobates terribilis. Next base: position 35,901,514 of record NW_027362774.1, on the reverse strand, counting down.
CAACAGACAGGCGGCAGAAGAGCGCTCCCAGGTGAGCGGGCAGAAGTCTCTGGACAGGCGGGTGGTCACGGCAAGTGACGGCGGAGCCTCCAGGTAGGCTAGGAGACAGGCAGCAGATGAGCGCTCCCAGGTGAGCAGGCAAGCTGGTCCATAGACAGACTGACAGGAGTTGGAAGGCAGACCGTCAGACCTCAGGCAAGCAGGCAGGTGGCAGATAATCAGGCAGGAATAAGACAGCAAGCTGGCAGGAATCTGGCAGGTATCTGGCAGGTAACTGGCAACGGGACCTGAGGGCTGAAGCAGAGTAGAACGGTGCAACAACATTGCTCGGGCACCTCCATTTTGGAGGAGGTGCCTTATATATGGTGAAGTCCTCCGGCCATTGGCCGGGGACTCCTTAGGACGGCGCGCGCGGCCCCTTTAAGAGGGAGGGAGAGCGCGCGCGCGCGCCCTAAGCACAGTGGCCGGGAAGGAGCGCACGCTGCCAGCAGAGCGGGAGGAGGACGCCGGGCACGGAGCAGAGAGGTGAGGGGAACAGCGTCCCTGCCTAGCAGAGGGCAGGGACGCCGGCGCTACAGTACCCCCCCCTTTAGGCCCCCCCTTTTTTAGGCCAGACAGAAATTTAGCTAGGATAAGAGGGGTATGGATGTTCTCCCGGGGCTCCCACGTTCTCTCCTCAGGACCAAACCCCTTCCACTATACCACAAAAAAGGTCTTTCCTCTTACCCTTTTGGTGGCAAGAATGTTCTCTACCTCAAACTCGTCCTCAGCAGAAACCGGAGCAGGAGGCGTACCTGTAGACTTGGAAAAAGAGTTAAGTACCACAGGTTTGAGGAGAGATACATGGAAGGAGTTAGGGATCCGTAAGTTGGCCGGGAGTTTCAATTTATAGGCCACCGGGTTGATCTGACTGATGACCTCCAGAGGACCGATGAACCGAGGCCCTAACTTGTAAGAAGGTGTCTTGAGTCGGACATACTTAGATGAGAGCCAGACTTTATCTCCAGGACGAAATTGTGGAGGATCCAGGCGTTTTTTGTCAGCGTGTCTTTTCATCCGTTCGGACGACTGAAGGAGTGCGGATCGGGTACTCTCCCAAATGGAGGAAAATTTGCTAACGAGAGATTCCGCAGCCGGGTTGTCCACAGAGGCGGAGACAGGAAAAGGAATCCGAGGATGCTGACCGAAGACTACAAAAAACGGGGATTTGGAGGAGGATTCGCTCTGGTGATTATTATAAGAGAACTCGGCCCATGGCAGGAGATCCACCCAGTCTGAATGATGGGCATTAACGAAGTGCCGGAGGTAACTGGTCAGGTTCTGATTGATCCGCTCCACTTGACCATTGGACTGTGGGTGGTAAGCGGAAGAGAAGTCCAGGGTGACGTCTAGCAGTTTACAAGTGGCTCTCCAGAAACGTGAGGTGAACTGTACCCCACGATCCGACACGATGTGGAGGGGCAGGCCATGAAGACGGAAGATGTGGCGGATAAAGTCTTTAGCCAGCTCGGGTGCAGACGGGAGGGCTGGCAGGGGAATAAAGTGAGCCATCTTGGAAAAGCGATCAGCGACCACCCAAATGACCGTACAACCGGCGGAGACGGGGAGATCAGTTATGAAGTCCATAGCAATATGCTGCCAGGGGGCAGCAGGCACAGGAAGCGGAAGGAGGCGACCGGCTGGCAGTTGTCTCGGGACTTTGTTGCGGGCGCAGGACACACAGGCAGAAACAAAGTATATTACGTCCTTGTGCAGGGTAGGCCACCAGTAGTGCCGGGTAATAAGCTGGAGGGTCTTTTTCTGACCGGCGTGGCCAGCTAGTTTAGACGAATGGCCCCAGTGTAGGATCTTCTTCCGATCAGGTACTGAAACAAACGTCTTACCGGGAGGGAGACGATTTAGACTCACGGGAGCCACTTGCATTACTCTGGCGGGATCAATGATATGTTTAGGTTCTTCCTCGAGATCGCACACCAGAAAGGATCGGGACAAGGCGTCTGCTTTGACGTTTTTGTCAGCCGGGCGAAAATGAAGAACAAAATCAAAGCGAGCAAAAAACAAGGACCACCGGGCTTGGCGCGGGTTAAGTCTCTGGGCATGCTGGAGGTAAGCCAAGTTCTTGTGGTCAGTGTAAATTATTACCGGGTGAAGAGCCCCCTCGAGTAGGTAACGCCACTCCTCCAACGCCAGCTTGATGGCCAATAACTCTCGGTCTCCTATGGAATAGTTGCGCTCAGAAGAGGAGAAGAGTTTGGAGAAGAAGCCACAAGTTACCATTCTCCCGGAAGATGATTTTTGAGTAAGTACCGCTCCGGCTCCAGAGGAGGAGGCGTCAACTTCCAGGAAGAACTGCTTGTTGCCGTCCGGGCGATGCAGCACCGGGGCGGAAGAGAAGGCCTGTTTTAGGGAAAGAAAGGCCTCCTCTGCTTCGGGCGGCCATTCTCTGGGATTAGTACCCTTACGGGTGAGCGCGGAAATTGGGGCAGTCCGGGAAGAGAAGTGCGGGATGAAGAGGCGGTAATAGTTGGCGAAGCCCAGGAACCGTTGAATAGCCTTCAACCCCTCTGGTCGGGGCCATTTCTCGATGGCAGACAGTTTCTCTGGATCCATTCGTAGGCCGGTCTGAGAAATAATGTAGCCCAAAAACGGAAGCGAGGTCTGCTCAAAGAGGCACTTCTCGTATTTAGCGAAGAGGTGATTCTGCCTGAGCCTGAGCAGGACCTGACGAACGTCCCTCCGGTGAGTCTGGAGATCCGGAGAGAAGACCAAGATGTCGTCCAGGTACACCACTACGCAGGAGTAGAGAAGGTCCCGGAAGATGTCATTGACCAACTCTTGAAAGACAGCAGGAGCGTTACAGAGGCCAAAGGGCATTACCAGATATTCATAGTGGCCGTCCCGGGTGTTGAATGCCGTCTTCCATTCATCCCCCTGACGGATACGGACCAGGTTGTACGCCCCACGGAGGTCCAGTTTGGTGAAGATTCTAGCCCCCCTCAGACGATCAAATAACTCCGGAATGAGCGGAAGGGGGTACTTATTCTTCACCGTGATCTGGTTAAGGCCTCTATAGTCTATACAGGGACGGAGAGAGCCGTCCTTCTTTTTGACGAAAAAGAAGCCTGCTCCCGCCGGGGAGGTAGATTTCCGGATGAATCCCCTGGCCAGATTCTCCTCAATATATTCGGACATCGACCGGGTCTCAGCAGCGGATAATGGATAAATACGCCCACGGGGAGGAGTAGTACCAGGTAACAGGTCGATAGGGCAGTCGTATGGTCTATGAGGGGGTAGTGTCTCTGCTTCCTTTTTATTAAAGACATCAGCATAAGACCAATAAGGAATCGGAAGTCCAGGTAGATTAGCTGGGGTAGGAGAAGGACGGACGGGATGGACGGGAACCAGACAGGTCTCATGGCAGTCCTGTCCCCAGCGAAGGACTTCTCCGGTCTGCCAGTCAAGCACGGGTGCATGTCTCTGGAGCCAAGGTAGGCCTAGCAAGAGGGCGTGGGAGAGTCCAGGCAGAACATGAAAGGCGATACTCTCAGAATGCAGCATTCCCACCTGCAGAGTAATGGATTCGGTGATGAGTTGGATGGGGCGTGGTAAGAGACCCCCATCCACGGCAGCAACAGACAAGGGTACAGCCAGAGGTTTGGTGGGGATGCGGTATTTCTCTACCAGGGACTGTGAAATAAGATTCCCGGCTGCTCCAGAGTCAAGTTGGGCTAGTTCGAAATAACGGTTCTCCCCGCAGACGATTGAGACTGACAACAGCAGAGATGGAGAGGATTTATTCTTGTCTAGGTCGACCTCTCTGAGCGAACCTAGACACAGGCGTTTCCCGACCTCTCCGGGCAGGTACGGATCCGGTGCTCCTTACTGCCACAGTAGAAGCAGCTCCCCTCGGCACGGCGTAAGTCCTGACGAGTTTTGACCATCTTGGTCTGGTCGACCTGCATAGGCTCAGGAGAGTGTACCTGGGTAGAGACGGAGGGAGTGACGGGTTTCTGAAAAGTAGGAGCTAGACGTGGTAACCTCCTCTCACGGGTGACCTCTTTGGCACGCTCCTGGAACCGTAGGTCAATCCGGGTGGCAAGAGTTATTAGGTCATCGAGAGTGGTAGGGATGTCCCGACCGGCAAGTTCATCTTTAATACGGCCGGACAGACCCTCCCAGAAGACGGATACCAGAGCGTCGTTATCCCAGGCCAGCTCCGAAGCAAGGGTACGGAACCGTATGGCATATTGGCCCACGGTGAGACTTCCCTGACGGAGGCGTAGCAGTGATGATGCGGATGAGGTCTTCCGTCCGGGTTCGTCGAAGACTTTCCGGAAAGCCGTGAGAAAAGCAGGCAGGTTGGACACCAGGGGGTCTCCTCTCTCCCATAGAGGATTTAGCCAGGCCAGGGCCTCCCCGGTGAGATGGGACATGATAAATGCAATTTTGGCTCGGTCGGAGTTAAACTGGTGGGACAATAGTTCAAAGTGCAGGGTGCACTGATTTATGAAGCCCTGAGCCTGGGCGGAGTTGCCTCCGAAGCGAGGAGGTGCAGAAAGCCGGGGTCCGGGGTAGGATACCATGGTATTAGTGGGCAGCGGAGCTGCCGGATTGCGAGACATGGCACTGGCGGAGGTTGCTGGTGGAGCAGTCAGAGTGTCCAGGCGAGTATTGACATTCCGCAGGTGACCCAGGATGGACTCCTGTTGGGACCTTTGACGGGACAGTTCATGACACAGGTCCGAGAGCGAGGGAGCTTGGGTGCCACCGGGTTCCAGGGCCCGAGCAAACTGTAATGGGTCTGGGAGGCGGAACCTCTGAGCTACTATACAAGGGGGCGGTCCTTGTAAGGGAGCGGGTGGCGACCAGGGAAGACAGGCAGGAAGTCACAGCAGGTGACCGGGACAGTCTCTGAGTGAACGGGCTGGAGGTCACGGCAAGTGACCGGGGCAGTCTCTGGATGAACGGGCAGGAGGTCACGGCAAGTGACCGGGGCAGTCTCTGAATGAACGGGCAGATGGTCACGGCAAGTGACCGGGGCAGTCTCTGAATGAACGGGCAGATGGTCACGGCAAGTGACCGGGGCAGTCTCTGAATGAACGGGCAGATGGTCACGGCAAGTGACCGGGGCAGTCTCTGAGTGAACGGGCTGGAGGTCACGGCAAGTGACCGGGGCAGTCTCTGAATGAACGGGCAGATGGTCACGGCAAGTGACCGGGGCAGTCTCTGAATGAACGGGCAGATGGTCACGGCAAGTGACCGGGGCAGTCTCTGGATGAACGGGCAGATGGTCACGGCAAGTGACCGGGGCAGTCTCTGGGTAAAGGGTTGGTACGACCTGTGGCGGCTGATGATAGACGTGAGCTCCCAGGTGAGCAGGCGAGAGTCTCTGGATGAACGGGTGGTCACAGCATGTGACGGCGGAGCCTCCAGGAAGACCAACAGACAGGCGGCAGAAGAGCGCTCCCAGGTGAGCGGGCAGAAGTCTCTGGACAGGCGGGTGGTCACAGCACGTGACGGCAGAGCCTCCAGGTAGGCTAGGAGACAGGCAGCAGATGAGCGCTCCCAGGTGAGCGGGCAGGAGTCACTGGACAGGCAGGTGGTCACAGCACGTGACGGCGGAGCCTCCAGGTAGGCTAGCAAGCAGGTAGCAGATGTGTGCTCCCAGGTGAGCGGGCAGAAGTCTCTGGACAGGCGGGTGGTCACAGCACGTGACGGCGGAGCCTCCAGGTAGGCTAGCAAGCAGGTAGCAGATGTGTGCTCCCAGGTGAGCAGGCAAGCTGGTCCATAGACAGACTTACAGGAGTAGTAAGGCAGACCATCGGACCTCAGACTAGCAGGCAGGTAGCAGATAATCAGGCAGGAATAAGACAGCAAGCTGGCAGGAATCTGGCAGGTATCTGGCAGGTAACTGGCAACGGGACCTGAGGGCTGAAGCAGAGTAGTGAACAGTGCAACAACATTGCTCGGGCACCTCCATTTTGGAGGAGGTGCCTTATATATGGTGAAGTCCTCCGGCCATTGGCCGGGGACTCCTTAGGACGGCGCGCGCGGCCCCTTTAAGAGGGAGGGAGAGCGCGCGCGCGCGCCCTAAGCACAGTGGCCGGGAAGGAGCGCGCGCTGCCAGCAGAGCGGGAGGAGGACGCCGGGCATGGAGCAGAGAGGTGAGGGGAACAGCGTCCCTGCCTAGCAGAGGGCAGGGACGCCGGCGCTACAGTTATATTCTTGTACATAGGAGCAGTATTATAGTAGTTATATTCTTGTATATAGGAGTAGTATTATAGTAGTTATATTCTTGTACATAGGGGCAGTATTATAGTAGTTATATTCTTGTACATAGGGGGCAGTATTATAGCAGTTATATTCTTGTATATAGGAGTAGTATTATAGTAGTTATATTCTTGTACATAGGGGCAGTATTATAGTAGTTATATTCTTGTACATAGGGGGCAGTATTATAGTAGTTATATTCTTGTACATAGGGAGCAGTATTATAGTAGTTATATTCTTGTATATAGGAGTAGTATTATAGTAGTTATATTCTTGTACATAGGGGCAGTATTATAGTAGTTATATTCTTGTACATAGGGAGCAGTATTATAGTAGTTATATTCTTGTACATAGGTGCAGTATTATAGTAGTTATATTCTTGTACATAGGGGGCAGTATTATAGTAGTTATATTCTTGTACATAGGAGCAGTATTATAGTAGTTATATTCTTGTACATAGGGGCTGTATTATAGTAGTTATATTCTTGTACATAGGGGGCAGTATTATAGCAGTTATATTCTTGTACATAGGGGTAGTATTATAGTAGTTATATTCTTGTACATAGGAGCAGTATTATAGTAGTTATATTCTTGTACATAGGAGCAGTATTATAGTAGTTATATTCTTGTACATAGGGGGCAGTATTATAGCAGTTATATTCTTGTACATAGGGGTAGTATTATAGTAGTTATATTCTTGTACATATGGGCAGTATTATAGTAGTTATATTCTTGTACATAGGGGGCAGTATTATAGTAGTTATATTCTTGTACATAGGGACAGTATTATAGTAGTTATATTCTTGTACATAGGGTGCAGTATTATAGTAGTTATATTCTTGTACATAGGGACAGTATTATAGTAGTTATATTCTTGTACATAGGGGGCAGTATTATAGTAGTTATATTCTTGAACATAGGAGCAGTATTATAGTAGTTATATTCTTGTACATAGGTGCAGTATTATAGTAGTTATATTCTTGTACATAGGGGGCAGTATTATAGTAGTTATATTCTTGTACATAGGAGCAGTATTATAGTAGTTATATTCTTGTACATAGGGGGCAGTATTATAGTAGTTATATTCTTGTACATAGGAGCAGTATTATAGTAGTTATATTCTTGTACATAGGAGCAGTATTATAGTAGTTATATTCTTGTACATAGGAGCAGTATTATAGTAGTTATATTCTTGTACATAGGGGGCAGTATTATAGTAGTTATATTCTTGTACATAGGAGAAGTATTATAGTAGTTATATTCTTGTACATAGGAGCAGTATTATAGTAGTTATATTCTTGTACATAGGGGCAGTATTATAGTAGTTATATTCTTGTACATAGGAGCAGTATTATAGTAGTTATATTCTTGTACATAGGGGGCAGTATTATAGCAGTTATATTCTTGTACATAGGGGCAGTATTATAGTAGCTATATTCTTGTACATAGGGAGCAGTATTATAGTAGTTATATTCTTGTACATAGGGGGCAGTATTATAGTAGTTATATTCTTGTACATAGGGAGCAGTATTATAGTAGTTATATTCTTGTACATATGGGCAGTATTATAGTAGTTATATTCTTGTACATAGGGGGCAGTATTATAGTAGTTATATTCTTGTACATAGGGTGCAGTATTATAGTAGTTATATTCTTGTACATAGGGACAGTATTATAGTAGTTATATTCTTGTACATAGGGACAGTATTATAGTAGTTATATTCTTGTACATAGGGACAGTATTATTATAGTAGTTATATTCTTGTACATAGTAGCTGTATTATAGTAGTTGTAGTGCCGGCGTCCCTGCCCTCTGCTAGGCAGGGACGCTGTTCCCCTCACCGCTCTGCTCCGTGCCCGGCGTCCCTCTCCCGCTCTGCTGGCAGCGCGCGCTCCTTCCCGGCCACTGTGCTTAGGGCGCGCGCCCTCCCTCCCTCTTAAAGGGGCCGCGCGCGCCGTCCTAAGGAGTCCCCGGGCCAATGGCCGGAGGACTTTACCATATATAAGGCACCTCCTCCAAAATGGAGGTGCCCGAGCAATGTTGTTGCACCGTTCTACTCTGCTTCAGCCCTCAGGTCCCGTTGCCAGTTACCTGCCAGTTACCTGCCAGATTCCTGCCAGCTTGCTGTCCTAATCCTGCCTGATTTCCTGTTACCTGCCTGCCTGCCTGAGGTCCGACGGTCTGCCTTACAACTCCAGTCAGTCTGTCTAAGGACCAACTTGCCCGCACACCTGGGAGCGCACATCAGCCACCTGCCTGCTTGCCTGAGGTCCGACGGTCTGCCTTACAACTCCGGTCAGTCTGTCTATGGACCAGCTTGCCCGCTCACCTGGGAGCGCTTCTCCGCTACCTGCCTGCTTGCCTGCCCGGAGGCTCCGCTGTCACGTGCTGTGACCACCAGCTATTCCAGACTCTTGCCCGCTCACCTGGGAGCGCTTCTCCGCTACCTGCCTGCTAGCCTACCTGGAGGCTCCGCCGTCACGTGCTGTGACCACCTGCTATTCCAGAGACTCTCGCTTGCTCACCTGGGAGCACACATCCTCCATCTGCCTTGCTAGCCTACCTGGAGGTTCAGCCATCACAGGTCGTACCTACCCTTTACCTAGAGACTGCCCCGGTCACTTGCTGTGACCTCCTGCCCGTACACCCAGAGACTGTCCCGGTCACCTGCTGTGACTGCCTGCCTGGTCGCCACCCGCTCCCTTACAAGGACCGCTCCCTTGTATAGTAGCCCAGAGGTTCCGCCTCCCAGACCCGTTACAGTTTGCTCGGGCCATGGAACCCGGTGGCACCCAAGCTCCCTCGCTCTCGGACCTGTGTCATGAACTGTCCCGTCAAAGGTCCCAACAGGAGTCCATCCTGGGTCACCTGCGGAATGTCAATACTCGCCTGGACACTCTGACTGTTCCACCAACAACCACCGCCAGTGCCATGTCTCGCAATCCGGCAGCTCCGCTGTTCACTAACACCATGATATCCTACCCCGGACCTCGGCTTTCTGCACCTCCTCGCTTCGGAGGCGACTCAGCCCAGGCTCGGGGCTTCATAAATCAGTGCACCCTGCACTTTGAACTATTGTCCCACCAGTTTAACTCCGACCGAGCCAAAATTGCATTCATCATGTCCCATCTCACCGGGGAGGCCCTGGCCTGGCTAAATCCTCTATGGGAGAGAGGAGACCCCCTGGTGTCCAACTTGCCTGCTTTTCTCACGGCTTTCCGGAAAGTCTTCGACGAACCCGGACGGAAGACCTCATCCGCATCATCGTTGCTACGCCTCCGTCAGGAAAGTCTCACCGTGGGCCAATATGCCATACGGTTCCGTACCCTTGCCTCGGAGCTGGCCTGGGATAACGACGCTCTGGTTTCCATCTTCTGGGAGGGTCTGTCCGGCCGTATTAAAGATGAACTTGCCGGTCGGGACATTCCTACCACTCTCGATGACTTAATAACTCTTGCCACCCGGATTGACCTACGGTTCCAGGAGCGTGCCAGAGAGGTCACCCGTGAGAGGAGGTTACCACGTCTAGCTCCTACTTTTCAGAAACCCGTCACTCCTTCTGTCTCTAACCAGGTACACTCTCCTGAGCCTATGCAGGTCGACCAGACCAAGATGGTCAAGACCCGTCAGGACTTACGCCGTGCCGAGGGGACCTGCTTCTACTGTGGCAGTAAGGAGCACCGGATCCGTACCTGCCCGGAGAGGTCGGGAAACGCCTGTGTCTAGGTTCGCTCAGAGAGGTCCACCTAGACAAGAATAAATCCTCTCCATCCCTGCTGTTGTCAGTTTCAATCGTCTACGGGGAGAACCGTTATTTCGAACTAGCCCAACTGGACTCTGGAGCAGCCGGGAATCTTATTTCACAGTCCCTGGTAGAGAAATACCGCATCCCCACCAAACCTCTGGCTGTACCCTTGTCTGTTGCTGCCGTGGATGGGGTGCTCTTACCACGCCCCATCCAACTCATCACCGAATCCATTACTCTGCAGGTGGGAATGCTGCATTCTGAAAGTATCTCCTTCCATGTTCTGCCTGGACTCTCTCACGCCGTCTTGCTAGGTCTACCTTGGCTCCAGAAACATGCACCCGTTCTTGACTGGCAGACCGGAGAAGTCCTTCGCTGGGGACAGGGCTGCCATAAGACCTGTCTGGTTCCCGTTCATCCCGTCCGTCCTTCTCCTACCCCAGCTAATCTACCTGGACTTCCGATTCCTTATTGGTCTTATGCTGATGTCTTTAATAAAAAGGAGGCAGAGACACTACCCCCTCATAGACCATACGACTGCCCTATCGACCTGTTACCTGGTACTTCTCCTCCCCGTGGGCGTATTTATCCATTATCCGCTGCTGAGACCCGGTCGATGTCCGAATATATTGAGGAGAATCTGGCCAGGGGATTCATCCGGAAATCTACCTCCCCGGCGGGAGCAGGCTTCTTTTTCGTCAAAAAGAAGGAGGGCTCTCTCCGTCCCTGTATAGACTATAGAGGCCTTAACCAGATCACGGTGAAGAATAAGTACCCCCTTCCGCTCATTCCGGAGTTATTTGATCGTCTGAGGGGGGCTAGAATCTTCACCAAACTGGACCTCCGTGGGGCGTACAACCTGGTCCGTATCCGTCAGGGGGATGAATGGAAGACGGCATTCAACACCCGGGACGGTCACTATGAATATCTGGTAATGCCCTTTGGCCTCTGTAACGCTCCTGCCGTCTTTCAAGAGTTGGTCAATGACATCTTCCGGGACCTTCTCTACTCCTGCGTAGTGGTGTACCTGGACGACATCTTGGTCTTCTCTCCGGATCTCCAGACTCACCGGAGGGATGTTCATCAGGTCCTGCTCAGGCTCAGGCAGAACCATCTCTACGCTAAATATGAGAAGTGCCTCTTTGAGCAGACCTCGCTTCCGTTTCTGGGCTACATTATCTCTCAGACCAGCCTACAAATGGATCCTGAGAAACTGTCTGCCATCGAGAAATGGCCCCGACCAGAGGGGTTGAAGGCTATTCAACGGTTCCTGGGCTTCGCCAACTATTACCGCCTCTTCATCCCGCACTTCTCTTCCCGGACTGCCCCAATTTCCGCGCTCACCCGTAAGGGTACTAATCCCAGAGAATGGCCGCCCGAAGCAGAGGAGGCCTTTCTTTCCCTAAAACAGGCCTTCTCTTCCGCCCCGGTGCTGCATCGCCCGGACGGCAACAAGCAGTTCTTCCTGGAAGTTGACGCCTCCTCCTCTGGAGCCGGAGCGGTACTTACTCAAAAATCATCTTCCGGGAGAATGGTAACTTGTGGCTTCTTCTCCAAACTCTTCTCCTCTTCTGAGCGCAACTATTCCATAGGAGACCGAGAGTTATTGGCCATCAAGCTGGCGTTGGAGGAGTGGCGTTACCTACTCGAGGGGGCTCTTCATCCGGTAATAATTTACACTGACCACAAGAACTTGGCTTACCTCCAGCATGCCCAGAGACTTAACCCGCGCCAAGCCCGGTGGTCCTTGTTTTTTGCTCGCTTTGATTTTGTTCTTCATTTTCGCCCGGCTGACAAAAACGTCAAAGCAGACGCCTTGTCCCGATCCTTTCTGGTGTCCGATCTCGAGGAAGAACCTAAACATATCATCGATCCCGCCAGAGTAATGCAGGTGGCTCCCGTGAGTCTAAATCGTCTCCCTCCCGGTAAGACGTTCGTATCGGTACCTGATCGGGAGAAGATCCTACACTGGGGCCATTCGTCTAAACTAGCTGGCCACGCCGGTCAGAAAAAGACCCTCCAGCTTATTGCCCGGCACTATTGGTGGCCTACCCTGCACAAGGACATAATAGACTTTGTTTCTGCCTGTGTGTCCTGCGCCCGCAACAAAGTCCCGAGACATCTGCCAGCCGGACGCCTCCTTCCGCTTCCTGTACCTGCCGCCCCCTGGCAGCATATAGCAATGGACTTTATAACTGATCTCCCCGTCTCTGCCGGTTGTACGGTCATTTGGGTGGTCGCTGACCGCTTTTCCAAGATGGCTCACTTTATTCCCCTGCCTGGCCTCCCGTCTGCACCCGAGCTGGCTAAAGACTTTATCCGCCACATCTTCCGTCTTCATGGCCTGCCCCTCCACATCGTGTCGGATCGTGGGGTACAGTTCACCTCACGTTTCTGGAGAGCCACTTGTAAACTGCTAGACGTCACCCTGGACTTCTCTTCCGCTTACCACCCACAGTCCAATGGTCAAGTGGAGCGGATCAATCAGAACCTGACCAGTTACCTCCGGCACTTCGTTAATGCCCACCATTCTGATCTGGGTGGATCTCCTACCATGGGCCGAGTTCTCTTATAATAATCACGAGAGCGAATCCTCCTCCAAATCCCCGTTTTTTGTAGTCTTTGGTCAGCATCCTCGGATTCCTTTTCCTGTCTCCACCTCTGTGGACAACCCGGCTGCGGAATCTCTCGTTAGCAAATTTTCCTCCATATGGGAGAGTACCCGGTCCGCACTCCTTCTGTCATCCGAGCGTATGAAAAGACACGCTGACAAAAAACGCCTGGATCCTCCACAATTTCGTCCCGGAGATAAAGTCTGGCTCTCATCTAAATATGTTCGACTCAAGATACCTTCTTACAAGTTAGGGCCTCGGTTCATCGGTCCTCTGGAGGTCATCAGTCAGATCAACCCGGTGGCCTATAAATTGAAACTCCCGGCCAACTTACGGATCCTCAACTCCTTCCATGTATCTCTCCTCAAACCCGTGGTGCTTAACTCTTTTTCCAAGTCTACAGGTACGCCTCCTGCTCCGGTTTCTGCTGAGGACGAGTTTGAGGTAGAGAACATTCTGGCCACCAAAAGGGTAAGAGGAAAGACCTTTTTTCTGGTAGATTGGAAGGGGTTTGGTCCTGAGGAGAGAACGTGGGAGCCCCGGGAGAACATCCATGCCCCTCTCATCCTAGCTAAATTTCTATCTGGCCTAAAAAAGGGGGGGCCTAAAGGGGGGGGGTACTGTAGCGCCGGCGTCCCTGCCCTCTGCTAGGCAGGGACGCTGTTCCCCTCACCGCTCTGCTCCGTGCCCGGCGTCCCTCTCCCGCTCTGCTGGCAGCGCGCGCTCCTTCCCGGCCACTGTGCTTAGGGCGCGCGCGCGCGCCCTCCCTCCCTCTTAAAGGGGCCGCGCGCGCCGTCCTAAGGAGTCCCCGGCCAATGGCCGGAGGACTTCACCATATATAAGGCACCTCCTCCAAAATGGAGGTGCCCGAGCAATGTTGTTGCACCGTTCTACTCTGCTTCAGCCCTCAGGTCCCGTTGCCAGTTACCTGCCAGATTCCTGCCAGCTTGCTGTCCTAATCCTGCCTGATTTCCTGTTACCAGCCTGCCCGCTCACCTGGGAGCGCTTCTCCGCTACCTGCCTGCTTGCCTGCCCGGAGTCTCCGCTGTCACGTGCTGTGACCACCTACTATTCCAGAGACTCTCGCTTGCTCACTTGGGAGCACACATCCTCCATCTGCCTTGCTAGCCTACCTGGAGGTTCAGCCATCACAGGTCGTACCTACCCCTTACCTAGAGACTGCCCCGGTCACTTGCCGTGACCTCCAGCCCGTTCTTCCAGAGACTGCCCCGGTCACTTGCCGTGACCTCCAGCCCGTTCTTCCAGAGACTGCCCTGATCACTTGCCGTGACCTCCTGCCCGTACACCCAGAGACTGTCCCGGTCACCTGCTGTGACTGCCTGCCTGGTCGCCACCCGCTCCCTTGTATAGTAGCCCAGAGGTTCCGCCTCCCAGACCCGTTACAGTAGTTATATTCTTGTACATAGGAGCAGTATTATAGTAGTTATATTCTTGTACATAGGGGGCAGTATTATAGTAGTTATATTCTTGTACATAGGAGCAGTATTATAGTAGTTATATTCTTGTACATAGGGAGCAGTATTATAGTAGTTATATTCTTGTACATAGGGGCAGTATTATAGTAGTTATATTCTTGTACATAGGAGCAGTATTATAGTAGTTATATTCTTGTACATAGGAGCAGTATTATAGTAGTTATATTCTTGTACATAGGGGCAGTATTATAGTAGTTATATTCCTGTACATAGGGGCAGTATTATAGTAGTTATATTCTTGTACACAGGGGCAGTATTATAGTAGTTATATTCTTGTACATAGGGGGCAGTATTATAGTAGTTATATTCTTGTACATAGGGGGCAGTATTATAGTAGTTATATTCTTGTACACAGGGGCAGTATTATAGTAGTTATATTCCTGTACATAGGGGCAGTATTATAGTAGTTATATTCTTGTACATAGGGGGCAGTATTATAGTAGTTATATTCTTGTACATAGGGGGCAGTATTATAGTAGTTATATTCTTGTACATAGGGACAGTATTATAGTAGTTATATTCTTGTACATAGGGGCAGTATTATAGTAGTTATATTCTTATACATAGGGGCAGTATTATAGTAGTTATATTCTTGTACATAGGAGCAGTATTATAGTAGTTATATTCTTGTACATAGGGGCAGTATTATAGTAGTTATATTCCTGTACATAGGAGCAGTATTATAGTAGTTATATTCTTGTACATAGGGGCAGTATTATAGTAGTTATATTCCTGTACATAGGAGCAGTATTATAGTAGTTATATTCTTGTACATAGGGGCAGTATTATAGTAGTTATATTCTTGTACATAGGGGGCAGTATTATAGTAGTTATATTCTTGTACATAGGGACAGTATTATAGTAGTTATATTCTTGTACATAGGGGCAGTATTATAGTAGTTATATTCTTATACATAGGGGCAGTA
This sequence comes from Phyllobates terribilis, assembly GCF_046119375.1. Classification (NCBI taxonomy): domain Eukaryota; kingdom Metazoa; phylum Chordata; class Amphibia; order Anura; family Dendrobatidae; genus Phyllobates; species Phyllobates terribilis. The sequence continues at coordinate 35,886,464 of NW_027362774.1, read as the reverse complement.
TTATAGTAGTTATATTCTTGTACATAGGGGGCAGTATTATAGTAGTTATATTCTTGTACAGAGGGGCAGTATTATAGTAGTTATATTCTTGTACATAGGAGCAGTATTATAGTAGTTATATTCTTGTACATAGGAGCAGTATTAAAGTAGTTATATTCTTGTACATAGGAGCAGTATTATAGTAGTTATTCATAATAGATCCTTTTAGGATGTTCGGGGTGTCGGATTTTATGCGGATACTCTGGAGGCCAAATGGAATCTATCACAATTCATTTTCATCAACATATTTATTACAAAGGTGTATATAAAACTTCCTGTTCTCCCATGTATGGTATAAATTTAGCACCAGGTACAAAACTTATCAGAAAAGCACCCCCTAGGAATCTTCAGCATTTATCACTGGTCACAATGATCCCCGATTTTAAATATTTAGTATCTGTCTTACTCACACAATGCTAAACTTTTGTCTCCATAATCAGCAGAGTCACTGTGTACATACATTACATTACTTATCCGGTATTATACTCCAGAGCTGCACTCACTATTCTGCTGGTGCAGTCACTGTGTACATACATTACATTACTGATCCTGAGTTACCTCCTGTATTATACTCCAGAGCTGCACTCACTATTCTGCTGGTGGAGTCACTATATATTGTATACATTGTATTACTGATCCTGAGTTACATCCTGTGTTATTCTCCGGAGAAGCACTCACTGTGTTGCTGGTGCAGTCACTGTGTACGTACATTATACCACTTCTCCTGATTCTGTATTATACTCCGGAGCTGCACTCACGATTCTGCTGCTAGGGTGACGCCCCTGCTTATGGAGTTTTGCACATACATATTAGTATTACATAATGTTTGGAGGAGACATTATGCAGTTTCCGGATACAAACTAGAGATATAAGATGCAGGAATATTTGTTGTGCGATTTCTGTGCAGTGAGAGTTCAGCTCTGGGGACAGAGGCTTTAGCTCAGGGATAATTAAGGGTCGGTCCTATAAATCCACTATGTAACAGATGGGTGGTATTGGTGTAAAGGGTCGGTGTTGTTGTGTAATGTGAAGTCCCGCCACCTTCTAATAGAGACCCTGACAATGATGGAGAACAAAGCGCCCGCTCCTGTCAGTGAATGGAGCAGACGCCTCGTTACACCGGGATCACTCTGTGACCGGACACATCGGCCGGGTCAGACGCCGGCGGAGACTCTGTGTATGAAGCAGGCTCGCTGCCCAAATATTTATTATCCATGGGGGGGCGGACGAGGGTCTGTTACTACTGCCCCCCGGAGGAGGATTGTGCGGAGCAGCGATTCCTATGTACAATCACTGTATATATAATAATGGTTGCAGTCAGGAGCTGCCGCCTGATAATTGAAATCCCAACCCTGTGTGGCCCCCCAGAGCTGATGATGTGCAGGAGGGGGGTCCTGACAATGTCCACAGCACATACACGAATATATATATATATACACATAGAGGGCGAGTATCCCCCATATAAAATAACAAGCGCCAGCACTGCTGTATAAAAACCAAAGATCATAAGACAATACAAAAGGAAACTATATACAAGACCAAGGGGGAGGGGTATTGTGGTGGGAGCAGCCCCGCCCCTGATGGCCCCACCCCCGCAGAACCCAAATTTCAGCAGAAATTCTCCAGCAGGATTTGGGTCGGCTTATTAGTGACCCCACACGCTGCTGAGTTATGGGGGCTTCTGCTGGACACAAGTCTTTGTTTAGTTCTCGACTGATAACTGTTCCCCCAGCTCAGATGAGTTCAGCTCCGGAGGCAGCCGCCATACAAATCCTCAGAATGGAGTGAGGTGACGACATTCAGGAGGTGGCTGATAGGGTGACCCGATTCCAAAAAGCAGACAAGATGGGGGGACGCTCGGCCTCCTCAATCTTCGGGAATGTCCCACCAGATCGGGTCTCCTTGTTATTGCTTCACGGCAAATACTCGGAACGCTTTACCTTCTTTACGGTTCCTAATGCTGAACACAAAACAATCGGAGTCAGAATGATTCAGAGTCATAAAGGTCCCTCCAGAAAAGCTGCCTGGCGACCCTGGAGGGGCCGCTGCCTGGCGACCCTGGAGGGGACGCTGCCTGGCGACCCTGGAGCGGACGCTGCCTGGCGACCCTGGAGCGGACGCTGCCTGGCGACCCTGGAGGGGCCGCTGCCTGGCAGCCCTGGAGGGGCCGCTGCCTGGCAGCCCTGGAGGGGCCGCTGCCTGGCAACCCTGGAGCGGACGCTGCCTGGCAACCCTGGAGCGGACGCTGCCTGGCAACCCTGGAGCGGACGCTGCCTGGCAACCCTGGAGCGGACACTGCCTGGCAACCCTGGAGGGGCCGCTGCCTGGCAACCCTGGAGGGGCCGCTGCCTGGCAACCCTGGAGGGGACGCTGCCTGGCAACCCTGGAGGGGACGCTGCCTGGCAACACTGGAGCGGACGCTGCCTGGCAACCCTGGAGCGGACGCTGCCTGGCAACCCTGGAGCGGACGCTGCCTGGCAACCCTGGAGGGGCCGCTGCCTGGCAGCCCTGGAGGGGCCGCTGCCTGGCAGCCCTGGAGGGGCCGCTGCCTGGCAACCCTGGAGCGGACGCTGCCTGGCAACCCTGGAGCGGACGCTGCCTGGCAACCCTGGAGCGGACGCTGCCTGGCGACCCTGGAGGGGCCGCTGCCTGGCGACCCTGGAGGGGCCGCTGCCTGGCAACCCTGGAGGGGCCGCTGCCTGGCAACCCTGGAGGGGACGCTGCCTGGCGACACTGGAGCGGACGCTGCCTGGCGACCCTGGAGCGGACGCTGCCTGGCGACCCTGGAGCGGACGCTGCCTGGCGACCCTGGAGCGGACGCTGCCTGGCGACCCTGGAGCGGACGCTGCCTGGCGACCCTGGAGCGGACGCTGCCTGGCGACCCTGGAGCGGACGCTGCCTGGCGACCCTGGAGGGGCCGCTGCCTGGCGACCCTGGAGGGGCCGCTGCCTGGCGACCCTGGAGGGGCCGCTGCCTGGCGACCCTGGAGGGGCCGCTGCCTGGCGACCCTGGAGGGGCCGCTGCCTGGCGACCCTGGAGGGGCCGCTGCCTGGCGGCCCTGGAGGGGCCGCTGCCTGGCAGCCCTGGAGGGGCCGCTGCCTGGCAGCCCTGGAGCGGACGCTGCCTGGCAACCCTGGAGCGGACGCTGCCTGGCAACCCTGGAGCGGACGCTGCCTGGCAACCCTGGAGCGGACGCTGCCTGGCAACCCTGGAGCGGACGCTGCCTGGCAACCCTGGAGCGGACGCTGCCTGGCAACCCTGGAGGGGCCGCTGCCTGGCAACCCTGGAGGGGACGCTGCCTGGCAACCCTGGAGGGGACGCTGCCTGGCAACCCTGGAGCGGACGCTGCCTGGCAACCCTGGAGCGGACGCTGCCTGGCAACCCTGGAGCGGACGCTGCCTGGCAACCCTGGAGCGGACGCTGCCTGGCAACCCTGGAGCGGACGCTGCCTGGCAACCCTGGAGCGGACGCTGCCTGGCAACCCTGGAGCGGACGCTCCGTCCCCCTTTTCCAATGACACAATGGTAATGCTATCCTGAATTATGTCTGGATTTGTGATCTGGCGCCAGAGACACCGCGCAGTGATCTATGATGGCGGCAGGAGGTCAGCACCGCGTCTGATGGGGAAATTAACCCCACAGCTGCCTGGGGGGAAAGAGTATGATCCACAGGTGAAAGACCACAGGGGACAGTAACGAGGGGGCACGGGCTGACAATCCGAGGAGGCCGCAGCTAGAGGGCACATGTATACATAACACTGGACATTCCCTTTAAGGCCCCGGGTCACGAGCCTCACAATGTTATTACCTTTCCGAGTGGATCCCGTTTTTCTTGGAGCCGATGTAATGATTTTTCCTATCCACGGGCATCACGTCCACGTATCCCCCAGACTCGTCCTTAATCACACCGGCGTGCACCGCCGTCCGACAAATGCTGGACGTCTGGAAGAGAAGACGATGTCACCACGGACAACCAACACAGGAACATGTGACCATAACCCCGCCCCTGCTAGTGACATCACTGATATCATAGGACACGCCGCCCCGTGGTGATGACATCACTGATATCATAGGACACTCCGCCCCTGGTGATGACATCACTGATATCATAGGACACGCCGCCCCGTGGTGATGACATCACTGATATAATAGGACACTCAGCCCCTGCTAGTGACATCACTGATATCATAGGACACTCCACCCCTGGTGATGACATCACTGATATAATAGGACACGCCGCCCCGTGGTGATGACATCACTGATATAATAGGACACTCAGCCCCTGCTAGTGACATCACTGATATCATACGACACGCCGCCCCCTGGTGATGACATCACTGATATCATAGGACACTCCACCCCCTGGTAATGACATCACTGATATCATAGGACACTCCGCCCCTGGTGATGACATCACTGATATCATAGGACACTCCGCCCCTGGTGATGACATCACTGATATGACAGGAGACCACACCCCTTGTACTACAGCTCCAGCTCCTCATCTATCACTGCTGACAACCAGCCTGGATGATTGGTTGTCAGCGCCGCCGGTTACACAGTCTATTGCTGGTGTATATTAGCGGGTGACGCCATGGTTTTGCTTTCTCAGAGTTCTCCTGGCGCACTGTGCTGTCACTTGACACAGGCTCGGTGCCCGTATATGGGAACAGTCGGCGCTGGCATCGGTCCTGGGAGCCATTCTCCGGCCTCTATATCCGTCTCCAGAGCTTGGAAGAAAGCGTCAGTGATTCTTGAAGGAGGTCCATGAGGTCGTGGGACCCTCTGCTCTAGTCCTGATATACAGCAGTGTCCACACACCGGGGACGGTCCTGATATACAGCAGTGTCCACACATCGGGGACGGTCCTGATATACAGCAGTGTCCATACACCAGGGACGGGGCCGGTGCTTGGCCGCTGTGGTCCTGATATACAGCAGTGTCCACACACCCGGGACGGGGCCGGTGCTCGGCCGCTGTGGTCCTGATATACAGCAGTGTCCACACACCCGGGACGGGGCTGGTGCTCAGCCGCTGTGGTCCTGATATACAGCAGTGTCCACACACCCGGGACGGGGCCGGTGCTCGGCCGTTGTGGTCCTGATATACAGCAGTGTACACACACCCGGGACGGGGCTGGTGCTCGGCCGCTGTGGTCCTGATATACAGCAGTGTCCACACACCCGGGACGGGGCCGGTGCTCAGTCGCTGTGGTCCTGATATACAGCAGTGTCCATACACCAGGGACGGGGCCGGTGCTCGGCCGCTGTGGTCCTGATATACAGCAGTGTCCACACACCCGAGACGGGGCCGGTGCTCGGCCGCTGTGGTCCTGATATACAGCAGTGTCCACACACCCGGGACGGGGCCGGTGCTCGGCCGCTGTGGTCCTGATATACAGCAGTGTCCACACACCCGGGACGGGGCTGGTGCTCAGCCGCTGTGGTAAACGGCACTGAGCTCAGACTGAAGGTTTCTACCGTTTTCTAGCGCATGAGCCCAAAAAATGTGCCGATCACATGCATGTAATTTCTATACACAGCTGAGGATTTGTTACATAGACAATCCTCCTGATTGTAAGGCGCCACAAGAGCACAGCATGTGCTGGAGCTGCAGGACTCCTGATGGCCCCCCAGACGTGTATCGGTGCGGCCCCCCATTGTGTGCCCTGCAGATCAGCCGCACATGAGCTCCGTATACATCAGGCCCCGGTGGTGTCACATCTGTACTCCAGTCACATCCAGAGCTGCACTCACAATGCCGGAGCTTTCCAGTGTATCCCAGGCGGTACAGAATGCTCTGCCATTGTCTGCAGCGCGGTGTGTGGGCCCCGGTGCGGCCGCGGGGCAGACCGGTCACTGATGCCAGTCACCGACAGGCGCTGAATAATCTGAAGAATGCCCAGCCGGGTCACATAGCGCGCGGGCATCGCCCGCCCACATGACGCCCATGTTACAGACACTACTTACATCTGCGTAAATGCTGGAGCCGATGACGGGCGCCCAGTGCGAGGGCTCGTCCTTACAGCGGCCGGGGCAGGAGAACCTGTGCAGGGGGTGAAATGGTTAATACCGGGGCTCAAAGACAGAGACATAGACCATCTCCCACCACGTCCCCACATCACCCTCCCCCGGTTCACTCCGGTATGTACCTGGGGCAGTGCTTCCCCGGCTTCTCATACGGGCAAATCTCCGCCACCGAGGAGTAACAGTCAATGGTCTGCACTGAGGAAGGAGCGAGACATTAGATCTATGCGGCCATAATACCGCCACATGGCCTGGAGGACTGCGCCGTATACCCCCACACATGCCATACCCCAATATGCCCCCCAAACACATCATATACCCCAATATACCCCCCAAACACATCATATACCCCAATATACCCCCCCAAACACGCCATATACCCCAATATACCTCCCCAAACACATCATATACCCCAATATACCCACCAAACACATCATATGCTCCCCATACACATTACATACCTCAATATACCCCCCCAAATACATTACATACCCCAATATACCCCCCCAAACACATCATATACCCCAATATACCCCCAAACACATCATATACCCCAATATACCCCCCCAAACACGCCATATACCCCAATATACCTCCCCAAACACATCATATACCCCAATATACCCACCAAACACATCATATGCTCCCCATACACATTACATACCTCAATATACCCCCCCAAACACATTACATACCCCAATATACCCCCCCAAACACATCATATACCCCAATATACCCACCAAACACATCATATGCTCCCCATACACATTACATACCTCAATATACCCCCCCAAACACATCATATACCCCAATATACCCCCCAAACACATCATATACCCCAATATACCCCCCCAAACACGCCATATACCCCAATATACCTCCCCAAACACATCATATACCCCAATATACCCACCAAACACATCATATGCTCCCCATACACATTACATACCTCAATATACCCCCCCAAACACATTACATACCCCAATATACCCCCCCAAACACATCATATACCCCAATATACACCCCAATATACCCCCCAAACACATCATATACCCCAATATACCCCCCCAAACACGCCATATACCCCAATATACCCCCCCAAACACATCATATACCCCAATATACCCACCAAACACATCATATGCTCCCCATACACATTACATACCCCAATATACCCCCATACACATTACATACCTCAATATACCCCCCAAAACACATTACATACCCCAATATGTCCCCCAAACACGTCATATACCGAAATGTACTCCATACATATAATATGCCCCCCACACACATAACATGTACAGAAGGTAATATACCCCACTCACATTATATATCCCCCTATAACCTTTATACACCTGCATATACCCCCATATACCCCCCCATGCGCTCTATATACCCCCATATATACCCCCCGTGCGCTCTATATACCCCCATATACCCCCTGTGCGCTCTATATACCCCCATATATACCCCCCGTGCGCTCTATATACCTCCATATAACCCCCCATGCGCTCTATATACCCCCATATACTCCCCCGTGCGCTCTATATACCCCCATATACACCCCCCATGCGCTCTATATACCCCCGTGCACTCTATATACCCCCGTGCGCTCTATATACCCCCGAGCGCTCTATATACCCACCCCGCGCTCTACATACCCCCCCGTGCGCTCTATATACCCCCCGTGCGCTCTATATACCCCCGTGTGCTCTATATACCCCCCGTGTGCTCTATATACCCCCCGTGCGCTCTATATACCCCCGTGCGCTCTATATACCCCAGTGCGCTCTATATACTCCCGTGCGCTCTGTATACCCCCCGTGCGCTCTATATACTCCCGTGCGCTCTATATACCCCCCGTGTGCTCTATATACCCCCGTGCGCTCTATATACCCCCCGTGCGCTCTATATACCCCCCTGCGCTCTATATACCCCCCTGCGCTCTATATACCCCCCGTGCGCTCTATATACCCCCCATGCGCTCTATATACCCCCGTGCGCTCTATATACCCCCGTGCGCTCTATATACCCCCCTGTGCGCTCTATATACCCCCCGTGCGCTCTATATACCCCCGTGCGCTCTATATACCCCCCTGTGCGCTCTATATACCCCCCTGTGCGCTCTATATACCCCCGTGCGCTCTATATACCCCCCATGCGCTCTATATACCCCCGTGCGCTCTATATACCCCCCTGTGCGCTCTATATACCCGCCGTGTGCTCTATATACCCCCGTGTGCTCTATATACCCCCCGTGCGCTCTATATACCCCCCGTGCGCTCTATATACCCCCCTGTGCGCTCTATATACCCCCCTGTGCGCTCTATATACCCCCCTGTGCGCTCTATATACCCCCCGTGTGCTCTATATACCCCCCGTGCGCTCTATATACCCCCCGTGCGCTCTATATACCCCCCGTGCGCTCTATATACCCCCGTGCGCTCTATATACCCCCCCGTGTGCTCTATATACCCCCCTGTGCGCTCTATATACCCCCCGTGTGCTCTATATACCCCCTGTGCGCTCTATATACCCCCGTGCGCTCTATATACCCCCCGTGCGCTCTATATACCCCCGTGCGCTCTATATACCCCCCTGTGCGCTCTATATACCCCCCGTGTGCTCTATATACCCCTGTGCGCTCTATATACCCCCCGTGCGCTCTATATACCCCCCATGCGCTCTATATACCCCCCTGTGCGCTCTATATACCCCCCGTGTGCTCTATATACCCCTGTGCGCTCTATATACCCCCCGTGCGCTCTATATACCCCCCATGCGCTCTATATACCCCCCTGTGCGCTCTATATACCCCCCGTGTGCTCTATATACCCCCCGTGGGCTCTATATACCCCCCGTGCGCTCTATATACCCCCCGTGCGCTCTATATACCCCCCATGCGCTCTATATACCCCCCTGTGCGCTCTATATACCCCCTGTGCGCTCTATATACCCCCGTGCGCTCTATATACCCCCCGTGCGCTCTATATACCCCCGTGCGCTCTATATACCCCCCTGTGCGCTCTATATACCCCCCGTGTGCTCTATATACCCCTGTGCGCTCTATATACCCCCCGTGCGCTCTATATACCCCCCATGCGCTCTATATACCCCCCTGTGCGCTCTATATACCCCCCGTGTGCTCTATATACCCCTGTGCGCTCTATATACCCCCCGTGCGCTCTATATACCCCCCATGCGCTCTATATACCCCCCTGTGCGCTCTATATACCCCCCGTGTGCTCTATATACCCCCCGTGGGCTCTATATACCCCCCGTGCGCTCTATATACCCCCCGTGCGCTCTATATACCCCCCATGCGCTCTATATACCCCGCCCCGCAGATCTCACCTGTCACCTTCGACACCATGAATGAATTTCCTGGCTTGAATTTACTGAGGGAGATAAAGGGATCGTCAGCTTCTGGGATTCTGGGATTTCACAGTCGGACACATAATGCGCCATTTTACCTCAGAGACTCCACGCCGTTCCGGGTGGACTTCACAAAGAACTGCAGTCGCCCTTTCCGGGTGATGTCCACCAGGCCGCCATTGTTATCGATGACCCCATAATGTATGGCCGCTCTGCATAGGCTGGACATCTAGAGGAGAGGAAACCGCACCAGTGAGATGTGTGAACCGGGAAAGGGGAGGGGCATATGTAGGAAGGGGAGGAGCATATACATATGAAAGGGAGGAGCATGTGTAGGAAAGGGGAGGGACATGTATAGGAAAGGGGAGGGGCATGTGTAGGAAGGGGAGGAGCACATACATATGAAAGGGAGGAGCATGTGTAGGAAAGGGAAGGGGCATGTATAGGAAAGGGGAGGGGCATGTGTAGGAAGGGGAGGAGCACATACATATGAAAGGGAGGAGCACATGTAGGAAGGGGGCCATATATCTAGAAAGGGGAGGAGCATATGTAGGAAGGGGACATATACACAGGAAAGAGAGGAGCATGTGTAGGAAGGAGAGGAGCATGTGTAGGAAGGGGAGGGGCATATACAGAAAAGGGAGGGGCATATACAGGAAGGGGAGGAGCATAAACAGGAAGGGGAGGGGAAAAGACAGGTTGAGCAATGCACAGACACAGGAAGGGGAGGAGAATAGACAGGAAGAGTAAGATGCAGAGAGAGAAGGGGAAAAGAATAGGAAGGGGAGGAGCAGAGGAAACGGAGCATCAGAGACGGGAAGAGGAGGAGCAGTAAGAGGAATGGTAGAGCAGAGACAGGGAGAGGAAGGAGCAAAAAAAGGGGAGGAGCCTAGGCCGGAAGGGGAGTGGCAGAGACATGAAGGAAGGCAAAAAATGGGAAAGTCAGAGAAAAAGGGAAGGGGCAGAAAGACAGGAAGGGAAGAAAATAGAAGGAAAAGGGAAACTGGAAGGAGTGGTAAAAATTAAGGTGAGGAGCATTGAAGAGAGAAAACAGGAGGGGCAAAGGAAAAGGAGTAGCATAGAAAGAAGGGGAGGGGCAAAGAAAGGGGAGGGATAAAGGGAGGGGCAAAGAAAGGGGAGGGATAAAGGGAGGGGCAAAGAAAGGGGAGGGATAAAGGGAGGGGCAAAGCAAGGGGGGGATAAAGGGAGGGGCAAAGAAAGGGGACGGATAAAGGGAGAGGCAAAGAAAGGGGAGGGATAAAGGGAGGGGCAAAGAAAGGGGAGGGATAAAGGGAGAGGCAAAGAAAGGGGAGGGATAAAGGGAGGGGCAAAGAAAGGGGAGGGATAAAGGGAGGGGCAAAGAAAGGGGAGGGATAAAGGGAGGGGCAAAGAAAGGGGAGGGATAAAGGGAGGGGCAAAGAAAGGGGAGGGATAAAGGGAGGGGCAAAGCAAGGGGAGGGATAAAGGGAGGGGCAAAGCAAGGGGGGATAAAGGGAGGGGCAAAGAAAGGGGAGGGATAAAGGGAGGGGCAAAGAAAGGGGAGGGATAAAGGGAGGGGCAAAGAAAGGGGAGGGATAAGGGGAGGGGCAAAGAAAGGGGAGGGGTAAAGGGAGGGGCAAAGAAAGGGGAGGGGTAATGAAAAGGGAGGGGCAAAGAAAGTGAGGGGGGATGAAATGGTAGGGGCAACAAAAGGGGAGAAGCAAAGAAAGAGAAGAGGCATAGGCAGAAGTATGGGGGCACGGAGAAGCATGTTGTGAGCCCTGGGAGTATGGTTCCTCCATCACAACTCTAAACCGCTGCCTATTCACCCCTTGTCTTGGTGGAGAGGAGCTATGACTTAGTTCTGATACTGAGGGCCCCTATATACCTGCACAGTTCGTGGTCAGGGAGGTGAACTTGAGCCCTGTGGGGCCCCTTCTGCATCTCAGGGACCCACGGCCGCTGCTGGGCCTCCTATCTATAATCAGGGATGCGTCCTTTTATCCGAAGCCTCTATAGACTGCGCAATGCGCCTGCCCAGTCCGGCCGCAGACAGAAAGACACATCCACATCTCAGACAGGTAAGAGGAGTGTGGTGCCGGAGATTGCGGTATACGTAGGCATTGAACGCATACCGCGATGTCCTGCGCCATAAAGACAGACCTGTTTAAGCCAGGGAGGAGTGTGGCGCTGTTCGGGCCATAGGCCAATATCCGGCGCCATTTTAGTGAAGACAAATTTGCATAGTGTCTTAGACAAAATGGCGCCAGACAGTGCGGTATGCGAATACTCCGGCGCCATTTTGTTGAATACACTGTGCACATTTGTGTCCAATAAAATAGCGCCGGATATTGCGCTATGCACAGGTGCTGATTCCGGTGCCATTTTAGTAAAATGACACAGGCGAAGCGCTGCAGGGGGGCGGTGGAAAGGTGAGGAGTGTATTTTTTTTTTTTATGGATGGATGGAAGGGGGAACATGGACCAGAATGGGGGAGCACATAACAGGATGGGGGACCAGGATGGGAGAGCATATACAAGGATAGGGGACCAGGATGGGAGAGCATATACCAGGATGGTGGAGCAGGATAGGGGAGCATATACCAGGATGGGGGAGTATATACCAGGATGGGGAGAGAGCATATACCAGGATAGGGGAACATATACCAGGATGGAGGAGTATATACCAGGATGGGGAGAGAGCATATACCAAGATGGTGGAGCAGGATAGGGGAGCATATACCAAGATGGGGGAGCATATACCAGGATAGGGGAGCATATACCAGGATGGGGGAGCATGGACTAGGATGGGGGAGCACATAACAGGATGGGGGACCAGGATGGGGGGGCATATACCAAGATAGGGGACCAGGATGGGGGAACATATACCACGATAGGGGAACATATACCAGGATGGGGGACCAGGATGGAGGAGCATATACCAGGATGTGGGGCATAGACCACGATAGGGGACCAGGATGGGGGAACATATACCACAATAGGGGACCAGGATGGAGGAGCATATACCAGGATGCGGGAACATATACCAGGATGGGGGACCAGGATGGGGGAGCAGGATGGGGGAGCAGGATGGGGGAGCAGGGCCGGCGTCAGCACCCAGCGTACCCGTGCAAGTGCAGGGCCCTGGACCATCAGGGGGGCCCACTCGTTATCGGGGCCCGGGCTGCTTCCCCGGCATCTGTGCAGGGCCGCCGGTGCTGTTCAAGCCCTGCTCTGCTACATGCAGCAGCAGTGTGCGGTCATTGTGCTGCTGCTCCACCAATCAGGCCCAGTGCTGTCACTTTCAAGACATGGCCGCACGCTGTGTGCAGTGCGGCTGTGTCTGGTAGTAATGACACGTAGGGGCGACACTGCGCCTTTAATTGTGCTTGTGTGTCGCACCTGCTGCGTCATTACTACCAGACACAGCCGCACAGCGCGCGGCCATGTCTGGAAAGTGACAGCACTGGGCCTGATTGGTGGAGCAGCAGCACAATGACCGCACACTGCTGCTGCTGCATGTAGCAAAGCAGGGCTTGAACAGCACCGGCGGCCCTGCACAGATGCCGTGGAAGCGGCCTGGGCCCTGACGGCGAGTGGGCCCCCTGATGGTCCAGGGCCATGTGACACGCCTGAGGCCCTGCACTGCCACATGACTGAGGAGCTGGACGGGACACAGGCCGGGGGCAGGTGAGCGAGCTTCCCCAATCCCCATATAAAAAATATTTCTTATGTGTGTGTGCATGCATGATGTGAATGTCTGTGTATATATATTTATGTCCGTTTTATATGTGTTTTTAAGAACGTGTTCAAATTTGTATGTGTATGTATCTGTGCGTGTCTGCGTATTGTGTGTATATCTGTGTACCATGTTCATGTGTGTGTGTGTGCATGCCTGCATACCGTGTGCATGCGCATGTCTGTGCACTGTGTGTGCGTGTCTGCGTATTGTGTGCGTGCGTGTCTGCGTATTGTGTGCGTGCGTGTCTGCGTATTGTGTGCGTGCGTGTCTGCGTATTGTGTGCGTGCGTGTCTGCGTATTGTGTGCGTGCGTGTCTGCGTATTGTGTGCGTGCGTGTCTGCGTATTGTGTGCGTGCGTGTCTGCGTATTGTGTGCGTGCGTGTGCGTATTGTGTGTGTGTCTGCGTATTGTGTGCGTGTCTGCGTATTGTGTGTGTGCGTGTCTGCGTATTGTGTGCGTGTCTGCGTATTGTGTGTGTGCGTGTCTGCGTATTGTGTGTGTGTGTCTGCGTATTGTGTGTGTGCGTGTCTGCGTATTGTGTGCGTGTCTGCGTATTGTGTGTGTGCGTGTCTGCGTATTGTGTGTGCGTGTCTGCGTATTGTGTGTGTGCGTGTCTGCGTATTGTGTGCGTGTCTGCGTATTGTGTGTGTGTGTGCGTGTCTGCGTATTGTGTGTGTGCGTGTCTGCGTATTGTGTGTGTGCGTGTCTGCGTATTGTGTGTGTGTGTCTGCGTACTGTGTGTGTGTGTGTCTGCGTATTGTGTGTGTGCGTGTCTGCGTATTGTGTGTGTGCGTGTCTGCGTATTGTGTGCATGTCTGCGTATTGTGTGTGTGTCTGCATATTGTGCGTGTCTGCGTATTGTGTGTGTGCGTATCTGCGTATTGTGTGCGTGTCTGCGTATTGTGTGTGTGTGTGTCTGCGTATTGTGTGCGTGTCTGCGTATTGTGTGTGTGCGTGTCTGCGTATTGTGTGTGTGCGTGTCTGCGTATTGTGTGTGTGCGTGTCTGCGTATTGTGTGTGTGCGTGTCTGCGTATTGTGTGTGTGCGTGTCTGCGTATTGTGTGTGTGCGTGTCTGCGTATTGTGTGCGTGCGTGTCTGCGTATTGTGTGCGTGTCTGCGTATTGTGTGTGTGTGTCTGCGTATTGTGTGTGTGCGTGTCTGCGTATTGTGTGCATGTCTGCGTATTGTGTGTGTGTCTGCATATTGTGCGTGTCTGCGTATTGTGTGTGTGCGTATCTGCGTATTGTGTGTGTGTCTGCATATTGTGCGTGTCTGCGTATTGTGTGCGTGCGTGTCTGCGTATTGTGTGCGTGCGTGTCTGCGTATTGTGTGCGTGCGTGTCTGCGTATTGTGTGCGTGCGTGTCTGCGTATTGTGTGCGTGCGTGTCTGCGTATTGTGTGCGTGCGTGTCTGCGTATTGTGTGCGTGCGTGTCTGCGTATTGTGTGCGTGTCTGCGTATTGTGTGTGTGCGTGTCTGCGTATTGTGTGCGTGTCTGCGTATTGTGTGCGTGTCTGCGTATTGTGTGTGTGTGTGCGTGTCTGCGTATTGTGTGTGTGCGTGTCTGCGTATTGTGTGTGTGCGTGTCTGCGTATTGTGTGTGTGTGTCTGCGTATTGTGTGTGTGCGTGTCTGCGTATTGTGTGCATGTCTGCGTATTGTGTGTGTGTCTGCATATTGTGCGTGTCTGCGTATTGTGTGTGTGCGTATCTGCGTATTGTGTGCGTGTCTGCGTATTGTGTGTGTGTCTGCGTATTGTGTGCGTGTCTGCGTATTGTGTGTGTGTGTCTGCGTATTGTGTGTGTGTCTGCGTATTGTGTGTGTGCGTGTCTGCGTATTGTGTGTGTGCGTGTCTGCGTATTGTGTGTGTGCGTGTCTGCGTATTGTGTGTGTGCGTGTCTGCGTATTGTGTGCGTGTCTGCATATTGTGTGTGTGTGTCTGCGTATTGTGTGTGTGCGTGTCTGCGTATTGTGTGTGTGCGTGTCTGCGTATTGTGTGCATGTCTGCGTATTGTGTGTGTGTCTGCATATTGTGCGTGTCTGCGTATTGTGTGTGTGCGTATCTGCGTATTGTGTGCGTGTCTGCGTATTGTGTGTGTGTGTCTGCGTATTGTGTGCGTGTCTGCGTATTGTGTGTGTGTGTCTGCGTATTGTGTGTGTGCGTGTCTGCGTATTGTGTGTGTGCGTGTCTGCGTATTGTGTGTGTGCGTGTCTGCGTATTGTGTGTGTGTCTGTGTACTGTGTGTGCATGTGCGTACTGTGTGTGTGTGCGTGCTTGTCTGCGTACTGTGTGTGCGTGCTTGTCTGCGTACTGTGTGTGCGTGCTTGTCTGCATACTGTGTGTGTGCGCATGTTTGCATATGTGAAGGATGAGGTGGCAGGCTGGGCCCTGTGTTGTATACTTATATTTCTCTGCGGTATCTCTGCATCATGAATCATGGTATGTGCTAAAGGGGCCACTGAGACTCTTTCGCCCAGGGCCCACAAAAACCTGGAGCTGGCCCTGTAGGGGAGCATATACCAGGATGGGGGAACATATACCAGGATGGGGGAGCATATACCAAGATGGGGGAACATATACCAGGATGGGGGAACATATACCAGGATGGGGGACCAGGATGGAGGAGCATATACCAGGATGGGGGAACATATACCAGGATGGGGGACCAGGATGGGGGAGCATATACCAGGATGGGGGAACATATACCAGGATGGGGGACCAGGATGGGGGAGCATATACCAGGATGGGGGACCAGGATGGGGGAGCATATACCAGGATGGAGGAGCATATACCAGGATGCGGGAACATATACCAGTATGGGGGACCAGGATGGGGGAGCATATACCAGGATGGGGGAGCATATACCAGGATGGGGGACCAGGATGAGGGAGCATATACTAGGATGGGGGAGCATACACCAGGATGGGGGAGCATATACCAGGATGGGGAACCAGGATGGGGGAGCATATACCAGGATGGAGGAGCATATACCAGGATGGGGGAGCATATACCAGGATGCGGGAACATATACCAGTATGGGGGACCAGGATGGGGGAGCATATACCAGGATGGGGGACCAGGATGAGGGAGCATATACCAGGATGAGGGAGCATATACCAGGATGGGGGAGCATACACCAGGATGGGGGAGCATATACCAGGATAGGGGAGCATATACCAGGATTGGGGACCAGAATGGGGGAACATATACCGATAAGAATTCTAGCCACCCGGGATAGAACGGGTTCAATATCTAGTATAATATAATCTCCAGGCGACACTTACGCTTTCATAGAAAAGGGTCCCAAAGATCTTCACCTTCTTACTGGCGCATCCGGCCGGACAGAAATACCTGGAACCAATAAAAACCGTAAGAGAAATCCACCAGAGCATCACCGGTCACCGATCTGGGAGAACATCAGCATGCAGGACATGGTGAACTGAAATAACATGTGACATCTGCTCGCGTTCTCAGGTATTCTGCTCTTGCTGTTTCTGTCTTGTACACTCCCTGCACAGAAAATGGGAGGAGCTTCAGGACTGAGATCCAACTGCAGCCAACTCTGATGTGGCAAGTGGGAGGGGTTAATTCAATCTGCTCCTAAATCCTGAGGTTCGAGGGCGGAGACACAGCAGAAGGTCCAGAGACGGAGACACGACTGCCCGGAGTTCCCCTTTAAGTGACCTGTAAGTGGAGGATCTGGAGCCTCCGCATGTAGACAAAAATCCTGCGTTCAGTGTAAATCCGACAGTTCACACAGGAAAGAAACCTCCCAGGCACAGGGCAGGGCGTCTCCTCCAGCCCCAGAAGATTACACTCCCCTGCACCACTGCGATCTCACTGCAGAGGGGAGAGGAACCTGCTGCAGGTGCGCGGGATCTCCCTGCTCCCGCAGTGCCTGCTGAGTGGGCGGGCTCTTCCCAGTGTGATGTCAGCGCTGTGTTCACTGAGCCAATCAGATGTTTCCTCCTATAGCTGCAGACACAGAGAGCTGCAGCTGCATCCCCCTCCTCCAGCCAGAGCACAAAACCGCAAAAGTATCAGAAGCTGCAGGTGCTGAAGTGTGAACCGC
This sequence comes from Phyllobates terribilis, assembly GCF_046119375.1. Taxonomy (NCBI): domain Eukaryota; kingdom Metazoa; phylum Chordata; class Amphibia; order Anura; family Dendrobatidae; genus Phyllobates; species Phyllobates terribilis. Next base: position 35,869,230 of record NW_027362774.1, on the reverse strand, counting down.
AGCTCCCCTGCACAGCAATGTACAAAAATATCACACAAAAGCGGATTACAGAGAGAGCGCGCACCTGTTACAGGTGGATCCCTTACACTTGTCCCTCATTCGGGTCTCACATTTGATGACTTGAGCTAAAAAAAAAAAATAAAAAAATAGAAATCAATTAACTGATAGCACCGCTTTCTCAGAGAGGTCACCGCCAGTCTCCAGTGAGTCTGCAGTCTCAGTGATGTCACCGCCGGGCTCCAGTGAGTCTGCAGTCTCAGTGATGTCACCGCCGGTCTCCAGTGAGTCTGCAGTCTCAGTGATGTCACCGCCGGTCTCCAGTGAGTCTGCAGTCTCAGTCATGTCACCGCCGGTCTCCAGTGAGTCTGCAGTCTCAGTGATGTCACCGCCGGTCTCCAGTGAGTCTGCAGTCTCAGTCATGTCACCGCCGGTCTCCAGTGAGTCTGCAGTCTCAGTGATGTCACCGCCGGTCTCCAGTGAGTCTGCAGTCTCAGTGATGTCATAGCCAGTCTCCAGTGACTCTGCAGTCTCAGTCATGTCACCGCCGAGCTCCAGTGACTCTGCAGTCTCAGTCATGTTACCGCCGGTCTCCAGTGACTCTGCAGTCTCAGTGATGTCACCGCCGGTCTCCAGTGACTCTGCAGTCTCAGTCATGTCATAGCCAGTCTCCAGTGACTCTGCAGTCTCAGTCATGTCATAGCCAGTCTCCAGTGACTCTGCAGTCTCAGTCATGTCACCGCCGAGCTCCAGTGACTCTGCAGTCTCAGTCATGTCACCGCCGGTCTCCAGTGACTCTGCAGTCTCAGTCATGTCACCGCCGGTCTCCAGTGACTCTGCAGTCTCAGTCATGTCACCGCCGGGCTCCAGTGACTCTGCAGTCTCAGTCATGTCACCGCCGGGCTCCAGTGACTCTGCAGTCTCAGTCATGTCACCGCCGGTCTCCAGTGACTCTGCAGTCTCAGTCATGTCACCGCCGGTCTCCAGTGACTCTGCAGTCTCAGTCATGTCACCGCCGGTCTCCAGTGACTCTGCAGTCTCAGTCATGTCACCGCCGGTCTCCAGTGACTCTGCAGTCTCAGTCATGTCACCGCCGGTCTCCAGTGACTCTGCAGTCTCAGTCATGTCACCGCCGGTCTCCAGTGACTCTGCAGTCTCAGTGATGATGTCACCGCCGGTCTCCAGTGACTCTGCAGTCTCAGTGATGTCACCGCCGGTCTCCAGTGACTCTGCAGTCTCAGTGATGATGTCACCGCCGGGCTCCAGTGACTCTGCAGTCTCAGTCATGTCACCGCAGGTCTCCAGTGACTCTGCAGTCTCAGTCATGTCACCGCAGGTCTCCAGTGATCTGCAGTCTCAGTGATGTCACCGCCGATCTCCAGTGACTCTGCAGTCTCAGTGATGATGTCACCGCCGGTCTCCAGTGACTCTGCAGTCTCAGTGATGTCACCGCCGGTCTTCAGTGACTCTGCAGTCTCAGTGATGATGTCACCGCCGGGCTCCAGTGACTCTGCAGTCTCAGTCATGTCACCGCAGGTCTCCAGTGACTCTGCAGTCTCAGTCATGTCACCGCAGGTCTCCAGTGATCTGCAGTCTCAGTGATGTCACCGCCGGTCTCCAGTGACTCTGCAGTCTCAGTCATGTCACCGCCGGGCTCCAGTGACTCTGCAGTCTCAGTGATGTCACCGCCGGGCTCCAGTGACTCTGCAGTCTCAGTGATATCACCGCCGGTCTCCAGTGACTCTGCAGTCTCAGTCATGTCACCGCCGGTCTCCAGTGATCTGTAGTCTCAGTCATGTCACCGCCGGTCTCCAGTGACTCTGCAGTCTCAGTGATGTCACCGCCGGGCTCCAGTGACTCTGCAGTCTCAGTCATGTCACCGCCGGTCTCCAGTGACTGCAGTCTCAGTCATGTCACCACCGGTCTCCAGTGACTCTGCAGTCTCAGTCATGTCACCGCCGGTCTCCAGTGGCTCTGCAGTCTCAGTCATGTCACCGCCGGGCTCCAGTGACTCTGCAGTCTCAGTGATGTCACCGCCGGTCTCCAGTGACTCTGCAGTCTCAGTCATGTCACCGCCGGGCTCCAGTGACTCTGCAGTCTCAGTCATGTCACCGCAGGTCTCCAGTGACTCTGCAGTCTCAGTCATGTCACCGCAGGTCTCCAGTGACTCTGCAGTCTCAGTCATGTCACCGCAGGTCTCCAGTGATCTGCAGTCTCAGTGATGTCACCGCCGGTCTCCAGTGACTCTGCAGTCTCAGTCATGTCACCGCCGGGCTCCAGTGACTCTGCAGTCTCAGTGATGTCACCGCCGGGCTCCAGTGACTCTGCAGTCTCAGTGATATCACCGCCGGTCTCCAGTGACTCTGCAGTCTCAGTCATGTCACCGCCGGTCTCCAGTGATCTGTAGTCTCAGTCATGTCACTGCCGGTCTCCAGTGACTCTGCAGTCTCAGTCATCTGCAGTCTCAGTGATGTCACCGCCGGGCTCCAGTGACTCTGCAGTCTCAGTCATGTCACCGCCGGTCTCCAGTGACTGCAGTCTCAGTCATGTCACCACCGGTCTCCAGTGACTCTGCAGTCTCAGTCATGTCACCGCCGGTCTCCAGTGGCTCTGCAGTCTCAGTCATGTCACCGCCGGGCTCCAGTGACTCTGCAGTCTCAGTGATGTCACCGCCGGTCTCCAGTGACTCTGCAGTCTCAGTGATGTCACCACCGGCCTCTAGTGACTCTGCAGTCTCAGTCATGTCACCGCCGGGCTCCAGTGACTCTGCAGTCTCAGTCATGTCACCGCCGGGCTCCAGTGACTCTGCAGTCTCAATGATGTCACCGCCGGCCTCCAGTGAGTCTGCAGTCTCAGTCATGTCACCGCCGGGCTCCAGTGACTCTGCAGTCTCAGTCATGTCACCGCCGGGCTCCAGTGACTCTGCAGTCTCAGTGATGTCACCGCCGGTCTCCAGTGACTCTGCAGTCTCAGTGATGTCACCGCCAGCCTCCAGTGAGTCTGCAGTCTCAGTGTCAGCCTGCGGCTCCCTATTCTTACTATTCCTGCAGTGCGGCCATGTGTCTTGTATGCGGCACTTACTCATCAAGTTCTCGGTGTGCTGCGGTGTTTTTGGCTGCGGTGTTTTTGGCTGCGGTGTTTTTGGCACCACTTTGGGCTTGTTGATCTTTTCATGTACCCAGATCAGCGTCTCCTCAGGGACACGAGGAGATTCGACCTCATTGGTTTCATCAGTCTCCACCGTGCCGGCGTGCTTGTCACCTGCAGAAGAACAGGACAGTGTGTGATAAAACATCACTGAGCGTTTTACCAGAGCCCGGACCACTGCCCAGGACCCTCGCCCAGGATCCCCACCCAAGACCCTCGCCCAGGACAGGAGGCTACGCTTATGGCAATCACTTCTCTGCCTCCGTCCACACACGAGGACATCGCTCCGCACAAGCAGCAGCAGAAGCACAAGAGGTCGAGCGCTGGAAGGTTCAGGACAATCTACAAGACTCGCCCTGCGTCCAACACAAAAGCCACTGAGGACTCATAGGACAGACAGCAAAGAACTGGAAGTAGTACAGCCAACAGGCATAGGCGGGAGGATGGGAGTTATACTGCTCTGGGTATTATAGGATGGATGGAACAAGATATTCCCATAATCTGCAAGGTCAAGAAAGGAATGAACGGAGCATCATCTGCCGTCTGGAAGCCAAGACCTAGACGGTACTTGTAAATCTCACTGTGCCGTAATGGCGGCACATAAATTCTGCTGCCGCAACGGGCGGATGATGAAAATCACATCACAGACCAAAATGTGCAACAGACACGTAATCCGCAAGCTGCAGGCAGATACTATAGAAATAAAGGGGCAGATCACAGGGAGCGTACGCACGCCCCGCATGAGCGGAGGAGGACGAAGCTGCTCCCGATCACTGAGAGGAGGACGGAGCTAGTCCCCCCGATCACTGAGAGGAGGACGGAGCTAATCCCCCCGATCACCGAGAGGAGGACGGAGCTAACATGCCCCCGATCACTGAGAGGACGGAGCTATCCCCCGATCACTGAGAGGACGGAGCTATCCCCCCGATCACTGAGAGGACGGAGCTATCCCCCCGATCACTGAGAGGACGGAGCTATCCCTCCGATCACTGAGAGGACGGAGCTATCCCCTCAATCACTGAAAGGACGGAGCTAATCCCCCCGATCACTGAGAGGACGGAGCTAATCCCCCCGATCACTGAGAGGAGGACGGAGCTATCACTTCCAGTCATAGACAGGATGGAGCTAGCCACCCCAATCATTATGAGGATGAAACATCTATCCCCCCAAGCACAGAGAGGAGGGAAGGAGCTATCCCCCGATCACTGAGAGGAGGACGGAGCTATCCCCCCGACCACAGAGAGGAGGAATGGAGCCATCTCCCCTATCAGTGAGAAGAGGATGGAGCTATTTCCCCGATCACTGAGAGGAGGACGGCGCTATCCCCCCTGATCACTGAGAGGAGGACGGAGATATCCCCTCATCACTGAGAGGAGGATTGAAATATCCCCCCGATCACTGAGAGGAGGACGGAGCTATCCCCTCTGATCACTGAGAGGAGGACGGAGCCATCACTTCCGGTCAGAGACAGGATGGAGCTAACCCCCCCAATCATTATGAGGATGACAGAGCTATCCCCCGATCACTGAAAGGAGGGAAGGAGATATCCCCCCCGATCACTGAGAGGAGGACGCAGCTATCCCCCCTGATCACTGAGAGGAGAACGGAGATATCCCCCAAGATCACTGAGAGGAGGACGGAGACATCCCCCCCGATCACTGAGAGGAGGACGGAGACATCCCCCCGATCACTGAGAGGAGGACGGAGACATCCCCCCGATCACTGAGAGGAGGACGGAGATATCCCCCCCGATCACTGAGAGGAGGGAAGTAGCTATCCCCCGATCACTGAGAGGAGGACGGAGATATCCCCCCTGATCACTGAGAGGAGGGAAGGAGGTATCCTCCCGATCACTGAGAGGAGGACGGAGATATCCCCCCTGATCACTGAGAGGAGGGAAGTAGCTATCCCCCGATCACTGAGAGGAGGACGGAGATATCCCCCCTGATCACTGAGAGGAGGGAAGGAGGTATCCTCCCGATCACTGAGAGGAGGACGGAGATATCCCCCCTGATCACTGAGAGGAAGGAAGGATCTATCACCCCGATCACTGAGAGGAGGACGGAGCCATCTCCCCGATCACTGAGAGGAGGGAAGGAGGTACCCCCCAATCAATGAGGGAAGGATGGAGCTATCCCCACGATCACAGAGAGGACAGAGGTATCCCCCCGATCACAGAGAGGATGGAGCTATCCCCTCGATCACAGAGAGGAGGACGGAGCTATCCCCCCGATCACTGAGAGGAGGATGGAGATATCCCCCCAATCACTGAGAGGATGGAAGGAGCTATCCCCCCAATCACTGAGAGGAGGGAAGAATCTATCCCCCTGATCACTGAGAGGAGGGAAGGATCTATCCCCCTGATCACTGAGAGGAGGGAAGGAGGTATCCCCCCGATCAATGAGGGAAGGACGGAGCTATCTCCCCGATCACAGAGAGGACGGTGCTATCCCCCTGATCACAGACAGGATGGAGCTATCCCCCCGATCACAGAGAGGACAGAGGTATCCCCCCGATCACAGAGAGGACGGAGCTATCCCCCCATGACTGATCTTCAGGGAGGGTGATCCTTACATTTTACCCGTTAATGTCCCACTACAGATCTTTACCTTTGTAGCAGAGGTTATTTTTGCAGTTGCCGCCATAGCTGGGTGGACACTCGGAGCACGGTCGGCCATTCTTATAAGGGGCTTCCCCAATCCAGTTTCCCCTGAAAAGGAACATGAAGTCTTATCACTACGAGCCGTGCAGCAGAGTCCTCCGTGCAGCAGAGTCCTCCGTGCAGCAGAGTCCTCCGTGCAGCAGAGTCCTCCGTGCAGCAGAGTCCTCCGTGCTGCTGATGAATGGCGGCAGTGTGCGGTTGATGCAGATGTGCAGAGAACGGTCTGATGGCGCCACTTATCACACCGGCAGCTGCTGTTCGGCCCATCACATGTCCCTGTGACGCTGGGTGTGGAGTGTGATGAAAGGTGCGCTTGTGCCGGGACCGCACTCACTTTGGAGAGTAGTTGCAGACGAGGTAGACGGCGTTCTCCCAGATCTCCCCCCACACGTTCATCCTCTTGCAGACGTTCACCGCGCAGCCCACTTTAGTGGTTGTGGCCCAGACAATCTGGAGATGGAAAAGACGAGATGAATGGCAGCAGGTCGGAGACGGGTCAGCCGTGGTCAGACGCCTGGGAGGTCGGGGGGCCGGGGGAGACCTCAGCTAAACCGCAGGCGGAACATGGCAGGTACAATCCCAGACCAGGTCTCCAGCTGAGTCAATGGCAGATCTGTCAGCGCGGTGGGGATGTGCAGGGACCAGTGCCCGATGGCCCCTATAGTGGCTGGCACTCCCAGCATGCACCTGCATCACTTACCTGGGTGTAATGGGTGCACATGGGTCCCGAGCACCGGTCCGGGCAGAAAGGGTTACACTCGTGGGGGTACGGATAGGTGTAGTCCTTCACCTCGTCATACCAGGACTGGACGTGAAATGCCGGAGAGCGATACCTAGGTGAGGACATTATACAGGTTAGGGCTTATCACAGAGCGGTGATGCCGCGCCCCCCGTCCTCGCCTGCCCCCCGTCCTCACCTGCCCCAGTGCACCGCCAGATTCTGCCCGATGGCCATGAGCAGCCCGGGGGGTCCGTGCTCCCACAAGCACTGCTGGGCCCAGGCCTCCGCCGAGCGCTCCAGCTCATCGTCCCACGTCTGCAGGGAAAAAACACTTGGGTTTAGTTCTCTGAGCTGCTGCACCGCTTCTTGTCACTGAATGGTAACATGTTGCATCCAGGGGCTAAAAGCCCCTTCAGGCCGAGTACTGGAGACCCTAATGTCACCGATAACGGCCTGATACACTGTCACAGACCATCAGCAGCGGATCGTCCTCAGCCCAAGGCCGGGCCGCCCCTGGATGTCAATCAATGAGGTTATCAGTCACTGGCAGCAAGAAGAGAGTTTACAGAAAGCAAACACTACAACATCTGATGGGAAAACGTAATCAGGAGTTTCTCCATCTCCCCCCGAAGTCACGAGCTACAGAACAAGCAGATGTCCATCGCAGGTCAGAAACCACGACCCAGACAATGTGCTGCAGTGTCCGGGCCGGACATGTGACCGCGGACCTGCGGCGGATCAGCTCCGTCACCTGCTGTGCTCAGGTCATACAGAGACTCTCAGCTCCCCCTGCTCCGACTCATTACCGACAAGGGACCGTCCCTGCAGGGAGGAAAGGGTTAACTCCAGAATGCCCCCCCACAGATCCCCTAGCAGGAGCCCCTGGTGCTGAGAAAAGGGGTCTTTACCATACAAGCAATCAAGTCTAATGGCTGCAGTATTTATCAGCGGTGACTGAGAATGCCGCCTATCCATCACCAGAGATCAGCGGTGACATCACTGAGAATGACGTCTATCCATCACCAGAGATCAGCGGAGACATCACTGAGAATGCCGCCTATCCATCACCAGAGATCAGAGGTGACATCACTGAGAATGCCGCCTATCCATCACTAGAGATCAGCGGTGACATCACTGAGAATGCCGCCTATCCATCACCAGAGATCAGCAGTGACATCACTGAGAATGCCGCCTATCCATCACCAGAGATCAGCGGTGACATCACTGAGAATGCCTCCTATCCATCACCAGAGATCAGAGGTGACATCACTGAGAATGCCACCTATCCATCACTAGAGATCAGCGGTGACATCACTGAGAATGCCGCCTATCCATCACCAGAGATCAGCGGTGACATCACTGAGAATGCCGCCTATCCATCACCAGAGATCAGCGGTGACATCACTGAGAATGCCTCCTATCCATCACCAGAGATCAGAGGTGACATCACTGAGAATGCCACCTATCCATCACTAGAGATCAGAGGTGACATCACTGAGAATGCCTCCTATCCATCACTAGAGATCAGCGGTGACATCACTGAGAATGCCGCCTATCCATCACCAGAGATCAGCAGTGAAATCACTGAGAATGCCGCCTATCCATCACCAGAGATCAGCAGTGACATCACTGAGAATGCCGCCTATCCATCACCAGAGATCAGCGGTGACATCACTGAGAATGCCGCCTATCCATCACTAGAGATCAGTGGTGACATCACTGAGAATGCCGCCTATCCATCACTAGAGATCAGTGGTGACATCACTGAGAATGCCACCTATCCATCACCAGAGATCAGCAGTGACATCACTGAGAATGCCGTCTATCCATCACCAGAGATCAGCGGTGACATCACTGAGAATGCCGCCTATCCATCACTAGAGATCAGCAGTGACATCACTGAGAATGCCGCCTATCCATCACCAGAGATCAGCAGTGACATCACTGAGAATGCCTCCTATCCATCACCAGAGATCAGCGGTGACATCACTGAGAATGCCGCCTATCCATCACTAGAGATCAGAGGTGACATCACTGAGAATGCCGCCTATCCATCACTAGAGATCAGCGGTGACATCACTGAGAATGCCGCCTATCCATCACCAGAGATCAGCGGTGACATCACTGAGAATGCCGTCTATCCATCACCAGAGATCAGCGGTGACATCACTGAGAATGCCGTCTATCCATCACCAGAGATCAGCGGTGACATCACTGAGAATGCCGCCTATCCATCACTAGAGATCAGAGGTGACATCACTGAGAATGCCTCCTATCCATCACCAGAGATCAGCGGTGACATCACTGAGAATGCCGCCTATCCATCACTAGAGATCAGCGGTGACATCACTGAGAATGCCGCTAATCCATCACCAGAGATCAGAGGTGACATCACTGAGAATGCCGCCTATCCATCACCAGAGATCAGCGGTGACATCACTGAGAATGCCGCCTATCCATCACTAGAGATCAGCGGTGACATCACTGAGAATGCCTCCTATCCATCACCAGAGATCAGCAGTGACATCACTGAGAATGCCGCCTATCCATCACCAGAGATCAGCAGTGACATCACTGAGAATGCCGCCTATCCATCACTAGAGATCAGCGGTGACATCACTGAGAATGCCACCTATCCATCACTAGAGATCAGCGGTGACATCACTGAGAATGCCGCCTATCCATCACTAGAGATCAGCGGTGACATCACTGAGAATGCCTCCTATCCATCACCAGAGATCAGCAGTGACATCACTGAGAATGCCGCCTATCCATCACCAGAGATCAGCAGTGACATCACTGAGAATGCCGCCTATCCATCACTAGAGATCAGCGGTGACATCACTGAGAATGCCTCCTATCCATCACTAGAGATCAGCGGTGACATCACTGAGAATGCCTCCTATCCATCACTAGAGATCAGCAGTGACATCACTGAGAATGCCGCCTATCCATCACTAGAGATCAGCAGTGACATCACTGAGAATGCCGCCTATCCATCACCAGAGATCAGCGGTGACATCACTGAGAATGCCGCCTATCCATCACTAGAGATCAGCGGTGACATCACTGAGAATGCCGCCTATCCATCACCAGAGATCAGCGAAGACATCACTGAGAATGACGTCTATCCATCACTAGAGATCAGCGGTGACATCACTGAGAATGCCGCCTATCCATCACTAGAGATCAGCAGTGACATCACTGAGAATGCCGCCTATCCATCACTAGAGATCAGCGGTGACATCACTGAGAATGCCGTCTATCCATCACTAGAGATCAGCGGTGACATCACTGAGAATGCCGCCTATCCATCACCAGAGATCAGCGGTGACATCACTGAGAATGCCTCCTATCCATCACCAGAGATCAGCGGTGACATCACTGAGAATGCCGCCTATCCATCACCAGAGATCAGCAGTGACATCACTGAGAATGCCGCCTATCCATCACCAGAGATCAGCGGTGACATCACTGAGAATGCCTCCTATCCATCACCAGAGATCAGAGGTGACATCACTGAGAATGCCACCTATCCATCACTAGAGATCAGCGGTGACATCACTGAGAATGCCTCCTATCCATCACTAGAGATCAGCGGTGACATCACTGAGAATGCCGCCTATCCATCACTAGAGATCAGCAGTGACATCACTGAGAATGCCGCCTATCCATCACCAGAGATCAGCAGTGACATCACTGAGAATGCCGCCTATCCATCACTAGAGATCAGCGGTGACATCACTGAGAATGCCGCCTATCCATCACTAGAGATCAGCAGTGACATCACTGAGAATGCCTCCTATCCATCACTAGAGATCAGCGGTGACATCACTGAGAATGCCGCCTATCCATCACTAGAGATCAGCAGTGACATCACTGAGAATGCCTCCTATCCATCACTAGAGATCAGCAGTGACATCACTGAGAATGCCGCCTATCCATCACTAGAGATCAGCAGTGACATCACTGAGAATGCCGCCTATCCATCACCAGAGATCAGCGGTGACATCACTGAGAATGCCTCCTATCCATCACCAGAGATCAGCGGTGACATCACTGAGAGTGCCGCCTATCCATCACCAGAGATCAGCAGTGACATCACTGAGAATGCCGCCTATCCATCACCAGAGATCAGCAGTGAAATCACTGAGAATGCCGCCTATCCATCACCAGAGATCAGCAGTGACATCACTGAAAATGCCGCCTATCCATCACCAGAGATCAGCGGTGACATCACTGAGAATGCCGCCTATCCATCACTAGAGATCAGTGGTGACATCACTGAGAATGCCGCCTATCCATCACTAGAGATCAGTGGTGACATCACTGAGAATGCCGCCTATCCATCACTAGAGATCAGTGGTGACATCACTGAGAATGCCGCCTATCCATCACTAGAGATCAGTGGTGACATCACTGAGAATGCCGCCTATCCATCACTAGAGATCAGTGGTGACATCACTGAGAATGCCTCCTATCCATCACTAGAGATCAGCAGTGACATCACTGAGAATGCCACCTATCCATCACCAGAGATCAGCAGTGACATCACTGAGAATGCCGTCTATCCATCACCAGAGATCAGCGGTGACATCACTGAGAATGCCGCCTATCCATCACTAGAGATCAGCGGTGACATCACTGAGAATGCCGCCTATCCATCACCAGAGATCAGCAGTGACATCACTGAGAATGCCTCCTATCCATCACTAGAGATCAGCAGTGACATCACTGAGAATGCCGCCTATCCATCACCAGAGATCAGCGGTGACATCACTGAGAATGCCGCCTATCCATCACTAGAGATCAGCAGTGACATCACTGAGAATGCCGCCTATCCATCACCAGAGATCAGCAGTGACATCACTGAGAATGCCGCCTATCCATCACCAGAGATCAGCGGTGACATCACTGAGAATGCCGTCTATCCATCACCAGAGATCAGCAGTGACATCACTGAGAATGCCACCTATCCATCACCAGAGATCAGCAGTGACATCACTGAGAATGCCGTCTATCCATCACCAGAGATCAGCAGTGACATCACTGAGAATGCCGCCTATCCATCACCAGAGATCAGCAGTGACATCACTGAGAATGCCTCCTATCCATCACCAGAGATCAGCGGTGACATCACTGAGAATGCCGCCTATCCATCACTAGAGATCAGAGGTGACATCACTGAGAATGCCGCCTATCCATCACTAGAGATCAGCGGTGACATCACTTAGAATGCCGCCTATCCATCACCAGAGATCAGCGGTGACATCACTGAGAATGCCGTCTATCCATCACCAGAGATCAGCGGTGACATCACTGAGAATGCCGTCTATCCATCACCAGAGATCAGCGGTGACATCACTGAGAATGCCGCCTATCCATCACTAGAGATCAGAGGTGACATCACTGAGAATGCCTCCTATCCATCACCAGAGATCAGCAGTGACATCACTGAGAATGCCGCCTATCCATCACTAGAGATCAGCGGTGACATCACTGAGAATGCCGCTAATCCATCACCAGAGATCAGAGGTGACATCACTGAGAATGCCGCCTATCCATCACCAGAGATCAGCGGTGACATCACTGAGAATGCCGCCTATCCATCACTAGAGATCAGCGGTGACATCACTGAGAATGCCTCCTATCCATCACCAGAGATCAGCGGTGACATCACTGAGAATGCCGCCTATCCATCACCAGAGATCAGCAGTGACATCACTGAGAATGCCGCCTATCCATCACTAGAGATCAGCGGTGACATCACTGAGAATGCCACCTATCCATCACTAGAGATCAGCGGTGACATCACTGAGAATGCCTCCTATCCATCATTAGAGATCAGCAGTGACATCACTGAGAATGCCGCCTATCCATCACTAGAGATCAGCAGTGACATCACTGAGAATGCCTCCTATCCATCACTAGAGATCAGCGGTGACATCACTGAGAATGCCTCCTATCCATCACTAGAGATCAGCGGTGACATCACTGAGAATGCCTCCTATCCATCACTAGAGATCAGCGGTGACATCACTGAGAATGCCTCCTATCCATCACTAGAGATCAGCGGTGACATCACTGAGAATGCCTCCTATCCATCACTAGAGATCAGCGGTGACATCACTGAGAATGCCTCCTATCCATCACTAGAGATCAGCAGTGACATCACTGAGAATGCCGCCTATCCATCACTAGAGATCAGCGGTGACATCACTGAGAATGCCGCCTATCCATCACCAGAGATCAGCGGTGACATCACTGAGAATGCCTCCTATCCATCACTAGAGATCAGCGGTGACATCACTGAGAATGCCTCCTATCCATCACTAGAGATCAGCGGTGACATCACTGAGAATGCCGCCTATCCATCACCAGAGATCAGCGAAGACATCACTGAGAATGACGCCTATCCATCACCACAGATCAGCGGTGACATCACTGAGAATGCCGCCTATCCATCACCAGGGATCAGCGGTGACATCACTGAGAATGCCGCCTATCCATCACTAGAGATCAGCGGTGACATCACTGAGAATGCCGCCTATCCATCACTAGAGATCAGCGGTGACATCACTGAGAATGACGCCTATCCATCACTAGAGATCAGCGGTGACATCACTGAGAATGACGTCTATCCATCACTAGAGATCAGCGGTGACATCACTGAGAATGCCGCCTATCCATCACTAGAGATCAGCAGTGACATCACTGAGAATGCCGCCTATCCATCACTAGAGATCAGCGGTGACATCACTGAGAATGCCGTCTATCCATCACTAGAGATCAGCGGTGACATCACTGAGAATGCCGCCTATCCATCACTAGAGATCAGCGGTGACATCACTGAGAATGCCGCCTATCCATCACTAGAGATCAGCAGTGACATCACTGAGAATGCCGCCTATCCATCACTAGAGATCAGCGGTGACATCACTGAGAATGCCGCCTATCCATCACTAGAGATCAGCGGTGACATCACTGAGAATGCCGCCTATCCATCACCAGAGATCAGCGGTGACATCACTGAGAATGCCTCCTATCCATCACCAGAGATCAGCGGTGACATCACTGAGAATGCCGCCTATCCATCACTAGAGATCAGCGGTGACATCACTGAGAATGACGCCTATCCATCACTAGAGATCAGCGGTGACATCACTGAGAATGACGTCTATCCATCACTAGAGATCAGCGGTGACATCACTGAGAATGCCGCCTATCCATCACTAGAGATCAGCAGTGACATCACTGAGAATGCCGCCTATCCATCACTAGAGATCAGCGGTGACATCACTGAGAATGCCGTCTATCCATCACTAGAGATCAGCGGTGACATCACTGAGAATGCCGCCTATCCATCACTAGAGATCAGCGGTGACATCACTGAGAATGCCTCCTATCCATCACTAGAGATCAGCGGTGACATCACTGAGAATGCCGCCTATCAATCACTAGAGATCAGCGGTGACATCACTGAGAATGCCGCCTATCCATCACCAGAGATCAGCAGTGACATCACTGAGAATGCTGCCTATCCATCACCAGAGATCAGCGGTGACATCACTGAGAATGCCGCCTATCCATCACTAGAGATAAGCGGTGACATCACTGAGAATGCCGCCTATCCATCACTAGAGATAAGCGGTGACATCACTGAGAATGCCTCCTATCCATCACTAGAGATCAGCGGTGACATCACTGAGAATGCCGCCTATCCATCACCAGAGATCAGCAGTGACATCACTGAGAATGCCGCCTATCCATCACCAGAGATCAGCAGTGACATCACTGAGAATGCCTCCTATCCATCACCAGAGATCAGCGGTGACATCACTGAGAATGCCGCCTATCCTTCACCAGAGATCAGAGGTGACATCACTGAGAATGCCACCTATCCATCACCAGAGATCAGCGGTGACATCACTGAGAATGCCACCTATCCATCACCAGAGATCAGCGGTGACATCACTGAGAATGCCGCCTATCCATCACCAGAGATCAGCGGTGACATCACTGAGAATGCCGCCTATCCATCACTAGAGATAAGCGGTGACATCACTGAGAATGCCTCCTATCCATCACCAGAGATCAGCGGTGACATCACTGAGAATGCCTCCTATCCATCACCAGAGATCAGAGGTGACATCACTGAGAATGCCGCCTATCCATCACCAGAGATCAGAGGTGACATCACTGAGAATGCCTCCTATCCATCACTAGAGATCAGCGGTGACATCACTGAGAATGCCACCTATCCATCACTAGAGATCAGCGGTGACATCACTGAGAATGCCGCCTATCCATCACCAGAGATCAGCGGTGACATCACTGAGAATGCCTCCTATCCATCACCAGAGATCAGCGGTGACATCACTGAGAATGCCGCCTATCCATCACCAGAGATCAGCGGTGACATCACTGAGAATGCCTCCTATCCATCACTAGAGATCAGCGGTGACATCACTGAGAATGCCGCCTATCCATCACCAGAGATCAGCGGTGACATCACTGAGAATGCCTCCTATCCATCACTAGAGATCAGAGGTGACATCACTGAGAATGCCTCCTATCCATCACTAGAGATCAGCGGTGACATCACTGAGAATGCCACCTATCCATCACTAGAGATCAGCGGTGACATCACTGAGAATGCCGCCTATCCATCACCAGAGATCAGAGGTGACATCACTGAGAATGCCTCCTATCCATCACTAGAGATCAGCGGTGACATCACTGAAAATGCCGCCTATCCATCACCAGAGATCAGCGGTGACATCACTGAGAATGCCGCCTATCCATCACCGGAGATCAGAGGTGACATCACTGAGAATGCCTCCTATCCATCACTGGAGATCAGCGGTGACATCACTGAGAATGCCGCCTATCCATCACCAGAGATCAGCGGTGACATCACTGAGAATGCCGCCTATCCATCACCAGAGATCAGAGGTGACATCACTGAGAATGCCGCCTATCCATCACCAGAGATCAGCGGTGACATCACTGAGAATGCCCCCGATCCATCACCAGAGATCAGAGGTGACATCACTGAGAATGCCGCCTATCCATCACCAGAGATCAGAGGTGACATCACTGAGAATGCCGCCTATCCATCACCAGAGATCAGCGGTGACATCACTGAGAATGCCACCTATCCATCACTAGAGATCAGCGGTGACATCACTGAGAATGCCCCCGATCCATCACCAGAGATCAGAGGTGACATCACTGAGAATGCCTCCTATCCATCACCAGAGATCAGCAGTGACATCACTGAGAATGCCACCTATCCATCACTAGAGATCAGAGGTGACATCACTGAGAATGCCGCCTATCCATCACCAGAGATCAGCGGTGACATCACTGAGAATGCCTCCTATCCATCACTAGAGATCAGCGGTGACATCACTGAGAATGCCTCCTATCCATCACCAGAGATCAGCAGTGACATCACTGAGAATGCCACCTATCCATCACTAGAGATCAGCGGTGACATCACTGAGAATGCCGCCTATCCATCACCAGAGATCAGCAGTGACATCACTGAGAATGCCACCTATCCATCACTAGAGATCAGCGGTGACATCACTGAGAATGCCACCTATCCATCACTAGAGATCAGCGGTGACATCACTGAGAATGCCACCTATCCATCACTAGAGATCAGCTGTGACATCACTGAGAATGCCACCTATCCATCACTAGAGATCAGCGGTGACATCACTGAGAATGCCACCTATCCATCACTAGAGATCAGCTGTGACATCACTGAGAATGCCACCTATCCATCACTAGAGATCAGCGGTGACATCACTGAAAATGCCGCCTATCCATCACCAGAGATCAGCGGTGACATCACTGAGAATGCCGCCTATCCATCACCGGAGATCAGAGGTGACATCACTGAGAATGCCTCCTATCCATCACCGGAGATCAGCGGTGACATCACTGAGAATGCCGCCTATCCATCACCAGAGATCAGCGGTGACATCACTGAGAATGCCGCCTATCCATCACCAGAGATCAGAGGTGACATCACTGAGAATGCCGCCTATCCATCACCAGAGATCAGCGGTGACATCACTGAGAATGCCCCCGATCCATCACCAGAGATCAGAGGTGACATCACTGAGAATGCCGCCTATCCATCACCAGAGATCAGAGGTGACATCACTGAGAATGCCGCCTATCCATCACCAGAGATCAGCGGTGACATCACTGAGAATGCCACCTATCCATCACTAGAGATCAGCGGTGACATCACTGAGAATGCCTCCTATCCATCACCAGAGATCAGCGGTGACATCACTGAGAATGCCACCTATCCATCACTAGAGATCAGAGGTGACATCACTGAGAATGCCGCCTATCCATCACCAGAGATCAGCGGTGACATCACTGAGAATGCCTCCTATCCATCACTAGAGATCAGCGGTGACATCACTGAGAATGCCTCCTATCCATCACCAGAGATCAGCAGTGACATCACTGAGAATGCCACCTATCCATCACTAGAGATCAGCGGTGACATCACTGAGAATGCCGCCTATCCATCACCAGAGATCAGCAGTGACATCACTGAGAATGCCACCTATCCATCACTAGAGATCAGCGGTGACATCACTGAGAATGCCACCTATCCATCACTAGAGATCAGCGGTGACATCACTGAGAATGCCACCTATCCATCACTAGAGATCAGCTGTGACATCACTGAGAATGCCACCTATCCATCACTAGAGATCAGCGGTGACATCACTGAGAATGCCACCTATCCATCACTAGAGATCAGCGGTGACATCACTGAGAATGCCGCCTATCCATCACCAGAGATCAGCAGTGACATCACTGAGAATGCCTCCTATCCATCACTAGAGATCAGCTGTGACATCACTGAGAATGCCACCTATCCATCACTAGAGATCAGCTGTGACATCACTGAGAATGCCACCTATCCATCACTAGAGATCAGCAGTGACATCACTGAGAATGCCACCTATCCATCACCAGAGATCAGCGGTGACATCACTGAGAATGCCGCCTATCCATCACCAGAGATCAGCAGTGACATCACTGAGAATGCCTCCTATCCATCACCAGAGATCAGCAGTGACATCACTGAGAATGCCTCCTATCCATCACTAGAGATCAGCGGTGACATCACTGAGAATGCCTCCTATCCATCACTAGAGATCAGCGGTGACATCACTGAGAATGCCTCCTATCCATCACCAGAGATCAGCGGTGACATCACTGAGAATGCCTCCTATCCATCACTAGAGATCAGCGGTGACATCACTGAGAATGCCGCCTATCCATCACCAGAGATCAGTGGTGACATCACTGAGAATGCCGCCTATCCATCACTAGAGATCAGTGGTGACATCACTGAGAATGCCGCCTATCCATCACCAGAGATCAGCAGTGACATCACTGAGAATGCCTCCTATCCATCACTAGAGATCAGCGGTGACATCACTGAGAATGCCTCCTATCCATCACCAGAGATCAGAGGTGACATCACTGAGAATGCCGCCTATCCATCACTAGAGATCAGCGGTGACATCACTGAGAATGCCGCCTATCCATCACCAGAGATCAGCAGTGACATCACTGAGAATGCCTCCTATCCATCACTAGAGATCAGTGGTGACATCACTGAGAATGCCTCCTATCCATCACTAGAGATCAGTGGTGACATCACTGAGAATGCCTCCTATCCATCACCAGAGATCAGCAGTGACATCACTGAGAATGCCTCCTATCCATCACCAGAGATCAGCAGTGACATCACTGAGAATGCCGCCTATCCATCACCAGAGATCAGTGGTGACATCACTGAGAATGCCTCCTATCCATCACTAGAGATCAGTGGTGACATCACTGAGAATGCCTCCTATCCATCACCAGAGATCAGTGGTGACATCACTGAGAATGCCTCCTATCCATCACCAGAGATCAGTGGTGACATCACTGAGAATGCCTCCTATCCATCACCAGAGATCAGTGGTGACATCACTGAGAATGCCTCCTATCCATCACCAGAGATCAGTGGTGACATCACTGAGAATGCCTCCTATCCATCACCAGAGATCAGCGGTGACATCACTGAGAATGCCGCCTATCCATCACCAGAGATCAGAGGTGACATCACTGAGAATGCCTCCTATCCATCACCAGAGATCAGCGGTGACATCACTGAGAATGCCTCCTATCCATCACCAGAGATCAGCGGTGACATCACTGAGAATGCCGCCTATCCATCACTAGAGATCAGTGGTGACATCACTGAGAATGCCGCCTATCCATCACTAGAGATCAGTGGTGACATCACTGAGAATGCCTCCTATCCATCACTAGAGATCAGTGGTGACATCACTGAGAATGCCTCCTATCCATCACCAGAGATCAGCGGTGACATCACTGAGAATGCCGCCTATCCATCACTAGAGATCAGTGGTGACATCACTGAGAATGCCGCCTATCCATCACTAGAGATCAGCAGTGACATCACTGAGAATGCCGCCTATCCATCACCAGAGATCAGTGGTGACATCACTGAGAATGCCGCCTATCCATCACTAGAGATCAGTGGTGACATCACTGAGAATGCCTCCTATCCATCACTAGAGATCAGTGGTGACATCACTGAGAATGCCTCCTATCCATCACTAGAGATCAGTGGTGACATCACTGAGAATGCCGCCTATCCATCACCAGAGATCAGCGGTGACATCACTGAGAATGCCGCCTATCCATCACCAGAGATCAGTGGTGACATCACTGAGAATGCCTCCTATCCATCACTAGAGATCAGTGGTGACATCACTGAGAATGCCTCCTATCCATCACCAGAGATCAGTGGTGACATCACTGAGAATGCCTCCTATCCATCACCAGAGATCAGTGGTGACATCACTGAGAATGCCGCCTATCCATCACCAGAGATCAGTGGTGACATCACTGAGAATGCCTCCTATCCATCACCAGAGATCAGCGGTGACATCACTGAGAATGCCGCCTATCCATCACTAGAGATCAGTGGTGACATCACTGAGAATGCCTCCTATCCATCACTAGAGATCAGTGGTGACATCACTGAGAATGCCTCCTATCCATCACCAGAGATCAGCAGTGACATCACTGAGAATGCCTCCTATCCATCACCAGAGATCAGCAGTGACATCACTGAGAATGCCTCCTATCCATCACTAGAGATCAGTGGTGACATCACTGAGAATGCCGCCTATCCATCACTAGAGATCAGTGGTGACATCACTGAGAATGCCTCCTATCCATCACTAGAGATCAGTGGTGACATCACTGAGAATGCCTCCTATCCATCACCAGAGATCAGCAGTGACATCACTGAGAATGCCTCCTATCCATCACCAGAGATCAGCAGTGACATCACTGAGAATGCCTCCTATCCATCACTAGAGATCAGTGGTGACATCACTGAGAATGCCTCCTATCCATCACCAGAGATCAGCGGTGACATCACTGAGAATGCCTCCTATCCATCACTAGAGATCAGTGGTGACATCACTGAGAATGCCTCCTATCCATCACTAGAGATCAGTGGTGACATCACTGAGAATGCCGCCTATCCATCACCAGAGATCAGTGGTGACATCACTGAGAATGCCTCCTATCCATCACTAGAGATCAGTGGTGACATCACTGAGAATGCCTCCTATCCATCACTAGAGATCAGTGGTGACATCACTGAGAATGCCTCCTATCCATCACCAGAGATCAGCGGTGACATCACTGAGAATGCCGCCTATCCATCACCAGAGATCAGTGGTGACATCACTGAGAATGCCTCCTATCCATCACCAGAGATCAGTGGTGACATCACTGAGAATGCCTCCTATCCATCACCAGAGATCAGCGGTGACATCACTGAGAATGCCGCCTATCCATCACCAGAGATCAGTGGTGACATCACTGAGAATGCCTCCTATCCATCACCAGAGATCAGCGGTGACATCACTGAGAATGCCGCCTATCCATCACCAGAGATCAGCGGTGACATCACTGAGAATGCCTCCTATCCATCACCAGAGATCAGCGGTGATATCACTGAGAATGCCACCTATCCATCACCAGAGATCAGCGGTGACATCACTGAGAATGCCTCCTATCCATCACCAGAGATCAGCGGTGACATCACTGAGAATGCCTCCTATCCATCACCAGAGATCAGCGGTGACATCACTGAGAATGCCGCCTATCCATCACTAGAGATCAGCGGTGACATCACTGAGAATGCCTCCTATCCATCACCAGAGATCAGCGGTGACATCACTGAGAATGCCGCCTATCCATCACCAGAGATCAGCGGTGACATCACTGAGAATGCCGCCTATCCATCACTAGAGATCAGCGGTGACATCACTGAGAATGCCGCCTATCCATCACTAGAGATCAGCGGTGACATCACTGAGAATGCCGCCTATCCATCACTAGAGATCAGAGGTGACATCACTGAGAATGCCTCCTATCCATCACCAGAGATCAGCGGTGACATCACTGAGAATGCCGCCTATCCATCACCAGAGATCAGCGGTGACATCACTGAGAATGCCGCCTATCCATCACTAGAGATCAGCGGTGACATCACTGAGAATGCCGCCTATCCATCACTAGAGATCAGCGGTGACATCACTGAGAATGCCGCCTATCCATCACCAGAGATCAGAGGTGACATCACTGAGAATGCCGCCTATCCATCACCAGAGATCAGCGGTGACATCACTGAGAATGCCGCCTATCCATCACTAGAGATCAGAGGTGACATCACTGAGAATGCCGCCTATCCATCACCAGAGATCAGCGGTGACATCACTGAGAATGCCTCCTATCCATCACTAGAGATCAGCGGTGACATCACTGAGAATGCCGCCTATCCATCACTAGAGATCAGCGGTGACATCACTGAGAATGCCACCTATCCATCACCAGAGATCAGAGGTGACATCACTGAGAATGCCTCCTATCCATCACCAGAGATCAGCGGTGACATCACTGAGAATGCCGCCTATCCATCACTAGAGATCAGCGGTGACATCACTGAGAATGCCTCCTATCCATCACCAGAGATCAGCAGTGACATCACTGAGAATGCCTCCTATCCATCACCAGAGATCAGCAGTGACATCACTGAGAATGCCTCCTATCCATCACTAGAGATCAGTGGTGACATCACTGAGAATGCCTCCTATCCATCACCAGAGATCAGCGGTGACATCACTGAGAATGCCTCCTATCCATCACTAGAGATCAGTGGTGACATCACTGAGAATGCCTCCTATCCATCACTAGAGATCAGTGGTGACATCACTGAGAATGCCGCCTATCCATCACCAGAGATCAGTGGTGACATCACTGAGAATGCCTCCTATCCATCACCAGAGATCAGCGGTGACATCACTGAGAATGCCACCTATCCATCACTAGAGATCAGCGGTGACATCACTGAGAATGCCTCCTATCCATCACTAGAGATCAGTGGTGACATCACTGAGAATGCCTCCTATCCATCACTAGAGATCAGTGGTGACATCACTGAGAATGCCTCCTATCCATCACCAGAGATCAGCGGTGACATCACTGAGAATGCCGCCTATCCATCACCAGAGATCAGCGGTGACATCACTGAGAATGCCTCCTATCCATCACCAGAGATCAGTGGTGACATCACTGAGAATGCCGCCTATCCATCACCAGAGATCAGTGGTGACATCACTGAGAATGCCTCCTATCCATCACCAGAGATCAGCGGTGACATCACTGAGAATGCCGCCTATCCATCACCAGAGATCAGTGGTGACATCACTGAGAATGCCTCCTATCCATCACCAGAGATCAGCGGTGACATCACTGAGAATGCCGCCTATCCATCACCAGAGATCAGCGGTGACATCACTGAGAATGCCTCCTATCCATCACCAGAGATCAGCGGTGATATCACTGAGAATGCCACCTATCCATCACCAGAGATCAGCGGTGACATCACTGAGAATGCCTCCTATCCATCACCAGAGATCAGCGGTGACATCACTGAGAATGCCTCCTATCCATCACCAGAGATCAGCGGTGACATCACTGAGAATGCCGCCTATCCATCACTAGAGATCAGCGGTGACATCACTGAGAATGCCTCCTATCCATCACCAGAGATCAGCGGTGACATCACTGAGAATGCCGCCTATCCATCACCAGAGATCAGCGGTGACATCACTGAGAATGCCGCCTATCCATCACTAGAGATCAGCGGTGACATCACTGAGAATGCCGCCTATCCATCACTAGAGATCAGCGGTGACATCACTGAGAATGCCGCCTATCCATCACCAGAGATCAGCGGTGACATCACTGAGAATGCCTCCTATCCATCACTAGAGATCAGCGGTGACATCACTGAGAATGCCGCCTATCCATCACTAGAGATCAGCGGTGACATCACTGAGAATGCCACCTATCCATCACCAGAGATCAGAGGTGACATCACTGAGAATGCCTCCTATCCATCACCAGAGATCAGCGGTGACATCACTGAGAATGCCGCCTATCCATCACTAGAGATCAGCGGTGACATCACTGAGAATGCCTCCTATCCATCACCAGAGATCAGCGGTGACATCACTGAGAATGCCACCTATCCATCACTAGAGATCAGCGGCGCCATCAGATCGCTCGGCATACATCCCCCATGCCTCTCCCTGATGTTTTCCTGTGGAGGGTGGGGGTTGTAGTTGGCCCGCTGCGGTGGGCACACAGTAGCTCAGTGACGTGGG
Organism: Phyllobates terribilis; assembly: GCF_046119375.1. Classification (NCBI taxonomy): domain Eukaryota; kingdom Metazoa; phylum Chordata; class Amphibia; order Anura; family Dendrobatidae; genus Phyllobates; species Phyllobates terribilis. The sequence goes on along the minus strand of NW_027362774.1, from coordinate 35,845,892 downwards.
CGCCTCTTCCCGTCAGCGTGGCCTCTGGATTTTCCATACAGTAACTCTGCGGCTCGGATCTATGGATTTTTTACATTGGCTTTTGGCTGTGATCCACGATGGAAAATCTACAGGAGCTCGGAGGCCGCGGAGCCGTCTGAGCGCTGAGGCTTCTGTGTATTTCATGGCCACAGCTGCTGCATCGCATCTTGTGCCATCACGGCTAAGCATCCAGCTACAATAAGACATAATCCAGCTCTCGGCTTCTGGCCGCCGGCACCTCGAGGATGCGGGGGAAGGTTACTTCACTTATAAAGGGACGATCTCTGCGTCATTGGGAAATTTCCCCTAATAGACGAGTGCAGACTATGGGGTCCAGCAGCAGAGACCCCCGGCCTCCAGATGAGAGTAGTGGTGGATCCTGTGACAGCCAATCAGATCAGGAGAATATCTACAAGACTGGATCACCCCGTAGCCTATCAGATCAGGAGAATATCTACTATACTGGATCACCCCATAGCCAATCAGATCAGGAGAATATCTACAAGACTGGATCACCCCACAGCCTATCAGATCAGGAGAATATCTACAAGACTGGATCACCCAGCAGCCAATCAGATCAGGAGAATATCTACAAGACTGGATCACCCAGCAGCCAATCAGATCAGGAGAATATCTACAAGACTGGATCACCCAGCAGCCAATCAGATCAGGAGAATATCTACAAGACTGGATCACCCAGCAGCCAATCAGATCAGGAGAATATCTACAAGACTGGGATCACCCCGCAGCCAATCAGATCAGGAGAATATCTACAAGACTGGATCACCCCATAGCCAATCAGATCAGGAGAATATCTGCAAGACTGGATGACCCTGTAGCCTATCAGATCAGGAGAATATCTACAAGACTGGATCACCCTGCAGCTTATCAGATCAGGAGAAGATCTACAAGACTGGATCACCCTGCAGCCAATCAGATCAGGAGAATATCTACAAGACTGGATCACCCCACAGCCAATCAGATCAGGAGAATATCTACAAGACTGGATGACCCTGCAGCCTATCAGATCAGGAGAATATCTACAAGACTGGATCACCCCGCAGCCTATCAGATCAGGAGAATATCTGCAAGACTGGATGACCCTGCAGCCTATCAGATCAGGAGAATATCTACAAGGCTGGATCACCCCGCAGCCAATCAGATCAGGAGAATATCTACAAGACTGGATCACCCTGCAGCTTATCAGATCAGGAGAAGATCTACAAGACTGGATCACCCTGCAGCCAATCAGATCAGGAGAATATCTACAAGACTGGATCACCCCGTAGCCAATCAGATCAGAATATCTACAAGACTGGATCACCCCGCAGCCAATCAGATCAGGAGAATATCTACAAGACTGGATCACCCCGCAGCCAATCAGATCAGGAGAATATCTACAAGACTGGATCACCCCGCAGCCAACCAGATCAGGAGAATGGCTGCAGGGTGATCTGGTCTTATTAACACTCTCATGATCTGATTGGTTGCAGGATGGTCTCATTGGCTGAGGGGTGATCCAGTCTTGTGACATTTCACATGATCTGATTGTTTATAAGACTAGATCACCCAGCAGCCAATCAAATCGTGAGACTATTTATAAAACTAGATCACTGGACAGATAATCTATCCATCAACATAATCATAAGAAATCACCCTGCAACCAATCGGATCATGGAAAACATTCAGAAGAGCAGATGTGTCTGTGACCAATCAGATCATGAGCACAAGCTGTACATTTGGATCCAGTAGATTACTCCCGGTCCCATGTGAGGGGTCTGTACAGGGATGTTTTGAGTGTGGGACGTCTGTGCCATGTGTGTTCCTGGTGGGCGCAGGACCCTGTACCTTCCCTCCTGCCTTGCTCGGTGTCTGGTGCAGTCACCTCAGGTCACCTCGGACCGGGCAGCGAGGTCCCGCGGCTGCAGCTTTCATGGCACTCGTCCCGCCGCCTCTGCCAGCTCTTCCCTGTACTTTTCCACAGCCCTAGAATGAGGCTCTTTCTTGCCCGGCTGCTGCCGCTGTGGGCAGAGGAGTCACCTCCAATAACCGACCCCGGGGGCCGCCACCTCATCTATTCTTGTAGCCAGAATAACCCCTTCACCGCCAAAGCGTCAGCGCCAGAAAGGGGCCTGTATCCACTAGTGGGGGCCCGTATCCACTGGTGGGGGCCCGTATCCACTGGTGGGGCCCTGTATTCATTGGTGGGGCCCTGTATTCATTGGTGGGGCCCGTATCCACTGGTGGGGCCCTGTATCCACTGGTGGGGTCTGTATCAACTGGTGGGGCCTGTATCCACTGGTGGGGCCCTGTATTCATTGGTGGGGTCTGTATCAACTGGTGGGGCCCCGTATTCATTGGTGGGGTCTGTATCAACTGGTGGGGCCCGTATCCACTGGTGGGGCCCTGTATCGACTGGTGGGGTCTGTATCAACTGGTGGGGCCCCGTATCCACTGGTGGGGCCCTGTATCCACTGGTGGGGGCCCGTATCCACTGGTGGGGCCCCGTATCCACTGGTGGGGCCCTGTATTCATTGGTGGGGCCCGTATCAACTGGTGGGGCCTGAATCAACTGGTGGGGCCTGAATCAACTGGTGGGGCCCCGTATCCACTGGTGGGGCCCTGTATCCACTGGTGGGGCCCTCCGCCTCCTGCACTGTGCACAGATCACATTTCCCATTGTAGCCCCATACATTATATAACAGTCCTGGAGATCAGCGGCACCATGCTGGGGGGCACCGCTGATCACTGTGTTTTTCTGGGTTGTATGTCCAGTAGGTGGCGCTGCTGTTCGCTGATCTCTGGCAGCGGAGCAGGATAATGTGATGTGGCAGCAGGAGGCGATTATTCTCTTGTTCCCCTTGTTCTCATTATTCCACCAGGTTGAGTCCATCATCCACATGACGGCAGGATCACAGCAGCACGGCCTCTCCTGAAACACTCTGTGCTGCTGGAGGACCCCGATCATACCGCACCACATAGCAGCACGGCCTCTCCTGAAACACTCTGTGCTGCTGGAGGACCCCGATCATACCGCACCACATAGCAGCACGGCCTCTCCTGAAACACTCTGTGCTGCTGGAGGACCCCGATCATACCGCACCACATAGCAGCACGGCCTCTCCTGAAACACTCTGTGCTGCTGGAGGACCCCGATCATACCGCACCACACAGCAGCACGGCCTCTCCTGAAACACTCTGTGCTGCTGGAGGACCCCGATCATACCGCACCACACAGCAGCACGGCCTCTCCTGAAACACTCTGTGCTGCTGGAGGACCCCGATCATACCGCACCACACAGCAGCACGGCCTCTCCTGAAACACTCTGTGCTGCTGGAGGACCCCGATCATACCGCACCACACAGCAGCACGGCCTCTCCTGAAACACTCTGTGCTGCTGGAGGACCCCGATCATACCGCACCACATAGCAGCACGGCCTCTCCTGAAACACTCTGTGCTGCTGGAGGACCCCGATCATACCGCACCACACAGCAGCACGGCCTCTCCTGAAACACTCTGTGCTGCTGGAGGACCCCGATCATACCGCACCACATAGCAGCACGGCCTCTCCTGAAACACTCTGTGCTGCTGGAGGACCCCGATCATACCGCACCACACAGCAGCATGGCCTCTCCTGAAACACTCTGTGCTGCTGGAGGACCCCGATCATACCGCACCACATAGCAGCATGGCCTCTCCTGAAACACTCTGTGCTGCTGGAGGACCCCGATCATACCGCACCACATAGCAGCACGGCCTCTCCTGAAACACTCTGTGCTGCTGGAGGACCCCGATCATACTGCACCACATAGCAGCACGACCTCTCCTGAAACACTCTGTGCTGCTGGAGGACCCCGATCATACCGCACCACATAGCAGCACGGCCTCTCCTGAAACACTCTGTGCTGCTGGTGGACCCCGATCATACCGCACCGCATAGCAGCACGGCCTCTCCTGAAACACTCTGTGCTGCTGGAGGACCCCGGTCATACCGCACCGCATAGCAGCACGGCCTCTTCTGAAACACTCTGTGCTGCTGGTGGACCCCGATCATACCGCACCACACAGCAGCACGGCCTCTCCTGAAACACTCTGTGCTGCTGGAGGACCCCGATCATACCGCACCGCATAGCAGCACGGCCTCTCCTGAAACACTCTGTGCTGCTGGAGGACCCCGATCATACCGCACCGCATAGCAGCACGGCCTCTCCTGAAACACTCTGTGCTGCTGGAGGACCCCGGTGATACCGCACCACACAGCAGCACGGCCTCTTCTGAAACACTCTGTGCTGCTGGAGAACCCCGATCATACCGCACCACACAGCAGCACGGCCTCTCCTGAAACACTCTGTGCTGCTGGAGGACCCCGGTCATACCGCATCACATAGCAGCACGGCCTCTCCTGAAACACTCTGTGCTGCTGGAGGACCCCGGTCATACCGCACCACATAGCAGCACGGCCTCTCCTGAAACACTCTGTGCTGCTGGAGGACCCCGGTCATACCGCACCACATAGCAGCACGGCCTCTCCTGAAACACTCTGTGCTGCTGGAGGACCCCGATCATACCGCACCGCATAGCAGCACGGCCTCTCCTGAAACACTCTGTGCTGCTGGAGGACCCCGATCATACCGCACGGCATAGCAGCACGGCCTCTCCTGAAACACTCTGTGCTGCTGGAGGACCCCGATCATACCGCACCACATAGCAGCACGGCCTCTTCTGAAACACTCTGTGCTGCTGGAGAACCCCGATCATACCGCACCACATAGCAGCACGGCCTCTCCTGAAACACTCTGTGCTGCTGGAGGACCCCGGTCATACCGCACCACATAGCAGCACGGCCTCTCCTGAAACACTCTGTGCTGCTGGAGGACCCCGATCATACCGCACCACACAGCAGCACGGCCTCTCCTGAAACACTCAGTGCTGCTGGTGGACCCCGATCATACCGCACCGCATAGCAGCACGGCCTCTCCTGAAACACTCTGTGCTGCTGGAGGACCCCGATCATACCGCACCACATAGCAGCACGGCCTCTCCTGAAACACTCTGTGCTGCTGGTGGACCCCGATCATACCGCACCGCATAGCAGCACGGCCTCTCCTGAAACACTCTGTGCTGCTGGTGGACCCCGACCATACCGCCACACAGCAGCACGGCCTCTCCTGAAACACTCTGTGCTGCTGGAGGACCCCGATCATACCGCACCGCATAGCAGCACGGCCTCTCCTGAAACACTCTGTGCTGCTGGAGGACCCCGATCATACCGCACCACATAGCAGCACGGCCTCTCCTGAAACACTCTGTGCTGCTGGAGGACCCCGATCATACCGCACCACATAGCAGCACGGCCTCTCCTGAAACACTCTGTGCTGCTGGTGGACCCCGATCATACCGCACCACATAGCAGCATGGCCTCTCCTGAAACACTCTGTGCTGCTGGAGGACCCAGATCATACCGCACCACACAGCAGCACGGCCTCTCCTGAAACACTCTGTGCTGCTGGAGGACCCCGATCATACCGCACCACACAGCAGCATGGCCTCTCCTGAAACACTCTGTGCTGCTGGAGGACCCCGGTCATACCGCACCACACACCAACACGGCCTCTCCTGAAACACTCTGTGCTGCTGGAGGACCCCGATCATACCGCACCACACAGCAGCACGGCCTCTCCTGAAACACTCTGTGCTGCTGGAGGACCCCGATCATACCGCACCACACAGCAGCACGGCCTCTCCTGAAACACTCTGTGCTGCTGGAGGACCCCGGTCATACCGCACCACACAGCAGCACGGCCTCTCCTGAAACACTCTGTGCTGCTGGAGGACCCCGATCATACCGCACCGCATAGCAGCACGGCCTCTCCTGAAACACTCTGTGCTGCTGGAGGACCCAGATTATACCGCACCACACGGCCTCTCCTGAAACACTCTGTGCTGCTGGAGGGCCCCAATCATACCGCACCACACAGCAGCACGGCCTCTTCTGAAACACTCTGTGCTGCTGGTGGACCCCGATCATACCGCACCACATAGCAGCATGGCCTCTCCTGAAACACTCTGTGCTGCTGGAGGACCCCGGTCATACCGCACCTCATAGCAGCACGGCCTCTCCTGAAACATTCTGTGCTGCTGGAGGACCCCGGTCATACCGCACCACATAGCAGCACGGCCTCTCCTGAAACATTCTGTGCTGCTGGAGGACCCCGATCATACCGCGCCACACACCAGCACGGCCTCTCCTGAAACACTCTGTGCTGCTGGTGGACCCCGATCATACCGCACCGCATAGCAGCACGGCCTCTCCTGAAACACTCTGTGCTGCTGGAGGACCCCGATCATACCGCACCGCATAGCAGCACGGCCTCTTCTGAAACACTCTGTGCTGCTGGTGGACCCCGATCATACCGCACCGCATAGCAGCACGGCCTCTCCTGAAACACTCTGTGCTGCTGGAGGACCCCGATCATAGCGCACCGCATAGCAGCACGGCCTCTTCTGAAACACTCTGTGCTGCTGGTGGACCCCGATCATACCGCACCGCATAGCAGCACGGCCTCTCCTGAAACACTCTGTGCTGCTGGAGGACCCCGATCATACCGCACCACATAGCAGCACGGCCTCTTCTGACACACTCTGTGCTGCTGGAGGACCCCGGTCATACCACGCCACACACCAGCATGGCCTCTCCTGACACACTCTGTGCTGCTGGAGGACCCCGGTCATACCACGCCACACACCAGCACGGCCTCTCCTGAAACACTCTGTGCTGCTGGAGGACCCCAATCATACCACGCCACACACCAGCACGGCCTCTCCTGAAACACTCTGTGCTGCTGGTGGACCCCGACCATACCGCCACACACCAACACGGCCTCTCCTGAAACACTCTGTGCTGCTGGAGGACCCCAATCATACCGCACCACACGGCCTCTCCTGAAACACTTCTGTGCTGTTGGAGGACCCCGATCATACCGCACCACACAGCAGCACGGCCTCTCCTGAAACACTCTGTGCTGTTGGAGAACCCAGATCATACCGCACCACATAGCAGCACGGCCTCTCCTGAAACACTCTGTGCTGCTGGAGGACCCCGATCATACCGCACCACACAGCAGCATGGCCTCTCCTGAAACACTCTGTGCTGCTGGAGGACCCCGATCATACCGCACCACATAGCAGCACGGCCTCTCCTGAAACACTCTGTGCTGCTGGAGGACCCCGATCATACCGCACCACATAGCAGCACGGCCTCTCCTGAAACACTCTGTGCTGCTGGAGGACCCCGATCATACTGCACCACATAGCAGCACGGCCTCTCCTGAAACACTCTGTGCTGCTGGAGGACCCCGATCATACCGCACCACATAGCAGCACGGCCTCTCCTGAAACACTCTGTGCTGCTGGAGGACCCCGATCATACCGCACCACATAGCAGCACGGCCTCTCCTGAAACACTCTGTGCTGCTGGTGGACCCCGATCATACCGCACCACATAGCAGCATGGCCTCTCCTGAAACACTCTGTGCTGCTGGAGGACCCCGGTCATACCGCACCACACACCAACACGGCCTCTCCTGAAACACTCTGTGCTACTGGAGGGCCCCAATCATACCATGCCACACAGCAGCACGGCCTCTCCTGAAACACTCTGTGCTGCTGGAGGACCCCGATCATACCGCACCACACAGCAGCACGGCCTCTCCTGAAACACTCTGTGCTGCTGGAGGACCCCGGTCATACCGCACCACACAGCAGCACGGCCTCTCCTGAAACACTCTGTGCTGCTGGAGGACCCCGATCATACCGCACCGCATAGCAGCACGGCCTCTTCTGAAACACTCTGTGCTGCTGGAGGGCCCCGATCATACCGCACCACATAGCAGCACGGCCTCTCCTGAAACACTCTGTGCTGCTGGAGGACCCCGATCATACCGCACCGCATAGCAGCACGGCCTCTTCTGAAACACTCTGTGCTGCTGGAGGACCCAGATTATACCGCACCACACGGCCTCTCCTGAAACACTCTGTGCTGCTGGAGGGCCCCAATCATACCGCACCACACAGCAGCACGGCCTCTTCTGAAACACTCTGTGCTGCTGGTGGACCCCGATCATACCGCACCACATAGCAGCATGGCCTCTCCTGAAACACTCTGTGCTGCTGGAGGGCCCCGGTCATACCGCACCTCATAGCAGCACGGCCTCTCCTGAAACACTCTGTGCTGCTGGAGGACCCCGATCATACCGCACCACACAGCAGCACGGCCTCTCCTGAAACATTCTGTGCTGCTGGAGGACCCCGATCATACCGCGCCACACACCAGCACGGCCTCTCCTGAAACACTCTGTGCTGCTGGTGGACCCCGATCATACCGCACCGCATAGCAGCACGGCCTCTCCTGAAACACTCTGTGCTGCTGGAGGACCCCGATCATACCGCACCGCATAGCAGCACGGCCTCTTCTGAAACACTCTGTGCTGCTTGTGGACCCCGATCATACCGCACCGCATAGCAGCACGGCCTCTCCTGAAACACTCTGTGCTGCTGGAGGACCCCGATCATAGCGCACCGCATAGCAGCACGGCCTCTTCTGAAACACTCTGTGCTGCTGGTGGACCCCGATCATACCGCACCGCATAGCAGCACGGCCTCTCCTGAAACACTCTGTGCTGCTGGAGGACCCCGATCATACCGCACCTCACAGCAGCACGGCCTCTTCTGAAACACTCTGTGCTGCTGGAGGACCCCAATCATACCACGCCACACACCAGCACGGCCTCTCCTGAAACACTCTGTGCTGCTGGTGGACCCCGACCATACCGCCACACACCAACACGGCCTCTCCTGAAACACTCTGTGCTGCTGGAGGACCCCAATCATACCGCACCACACGGCCTCTCCTGAAACACTTCTGTGCTGTTGGAGGACCCCGATCATACCGCACCACACAGCAGCACGGCCTCTCCTGAAACACTCTGTGCTGTTGGAGGACCCAGATCATACCGCACCACATAGCAGCACGGCCTCTCCTGAAACACTCTGTGCTGCTGGAGGACCCCGGTCATACCGCACCACACAGCAGCACGGCCTCTCCTGAAACACTCTGTGCTGCTGGAGGGCCCCGATCATACCGCACCACATAGCAGCACGGCCTCTCCTGAAACACTCTGTGCTGCTGGAGGACCCCGATCATACCGCACCACACAGCAGCACGGCCTCTTCTGAAACACTCTGTGCTGCTGGAGGGCCCCGGTCATACCGCACCTCATAGCAGCACGGCCTCTCCTGAAACATTCTGTGCTGCTGGAGGGCCCCGGTCATACCGCACCTCATAGCAGCACGGCCTCTCCTGAAACATTCTGTGCTGCTGGAGGACCCCGATCATACCGCACCACATAGCAGCACGGCCTCTCCTGAAACATTCTGTCCTGCTGGAGGACCCCGATCATACCGCGCCACACACCAGCACGGCCTCTCCTGAAACACTCTGTGCTGCTGGTGGACCCCGATCATACCGCACCGCATAGCAGGACGGCCTCTCCTGAAACACTCTGTGCTGCTGGAGGACCCCGATCATACCGCACCGCATAGCAGCACGGCCTCTTCTGAAACACTCTGTGCTGCTGGAGGACCCCGGTCATACCGCACCGCATAGCAGCACGGCCTCTCCTGAAACACTCTGTGCTGCTGGAGGACCCCGGTCATACCGCACCGCATAGCAGCACGGCCTCTCCTGAAACACTCTGTGCTGCTGGTGGACCCCGATCATACCGCACCGCATAGCAGCACGGCCTCTTCTGAAACACTCTGTGCTGCTGGTGGACCCCGATCATACCGCACCGCATAGCAGCACGGCCTCTCCTGAAACACTCTGTGCTGCTGGAGGACCCCGATCATACCGCACCGCATAGCAGCACGGCCTCTTCTGAAACACTCTGTGCTGCTGGTGGACCCCAATCATACCGCACCACACAGCACCACGGCCTCTCCTGAAACACTCTGTGCTGCTGGAGGACCCCGATCATACCGCACCGCATAGCAGCACGGCCTCTCCTGAAACACTCTGTGCTGCTGGAGGACCCCGATCATACCGCACCTCACAGCAGCACGGCCTCTTCTGAAACACTCTGTGCTGCTGGAGGACCCCCATCATACCGCACCACATAGCAGCACAGCCTCTCCTGAAACACTCTGTGCTGCTGGAGGACCCCGGTCATACCACGCCACACAGCAGCACGGCCTCTCCTGAAACACTCTGTGCTGCTGGAGGACCCCGGTCATACCACGCCACACACCAGCATGGCCTCTCCTGACACACTCTGTGCTGCTGGAGGACCCCGATCATACCACGCCACACACCAGCACGGCCTCTCCTGAAACACTCTGTGCTGCTGGAGGACCCCAATCATACCACGCCACACACCAACACGGCCTCTCCTGAAACACTCTGTGCTGCTGGAGGGCCCCAATCATACCATGCCACACACCAGCACGGCCTCTCCTGAAACACTCTGTGCTGCTGGTGGACCCCGACCATACCGCCACACACCAACACGGCCTCTCCTGAAACACTCTGTGCTGCTGGAGGACCCCAATCATACCGCACCACACGGCCTCTCCTGAAACACTTCTGTGCTGTTGGAGGACCCCGATCATACCGCACCACACAGCAGCACGGCCTCTCCTGAAACACTCTGTGCTGTTGGAGGACCCAGATCATACCGCACCACATAGCAGCACGGCCTCTCCTGAAACACTCTGTGCTGCTGGAGGATCCCGATCATACCGCACCACAAGGCCTCTCCTGAAACATTCTGTGCTGCTGGAGGACCCCGATCATACCGCACCACAAGGTATCTCCTGAAACACTCTGTGCTGCTGGAGGATCCCAATCATACCGCACCACACGACCTCTCCTGAAACACTTCTGTGCTGTTGGAGGACCCCGATCATACCGCACCACATAGCAGCACGGCCTCTCCTGAAACACTCTGTGCTGTTGGAGGACCCAGATCATACCGCACCACATAGCAGCACGGCCTCTCCTGAAACACTCTGTGCTGTTGGAGGATCCAGATCATACCGCACCACATAGCAGCACGGCCTCTCCTGAAACACTCTGTGCTGTTGGAGGATCCCGATCATACCGCACCGCATAGCAGCACGGCCTCTCCTGAAACACTCTGTGCTGTTGGAGGACCCCAATCATACCGCACCACATAGCAGCACGGCCTCTCCTGAAACACTCTGTGCTGCTGGAGGATCCCAATCATACCGCACCACAAGGCATCTCCTGAAACACTCTGTGCTGCTGGAGGACCCCAATCTTACCGCGCCACACACCAGCACGGCCTCTCCTGAAACACTCTGTGCTGCTGGTGGACCCCGATCATACCGCCACACACCAACACGGCCTCTCCTGAAACACTCTGTGCTGCTGGAGGACCCCGATCATACCGCACCACATAGCAGCATGGCCTCTCCTGAAACACTCTGTGCTGCTGGAGGACCCCGATCATACCATGCCACATAGCAGCACGGCCTCTCCTGAAACACTCTGTGCTGCTGGTGGACCCCAATCATACCGCACCACATAGCAGCATGGCCTCTCCTGAAACACTCTGTGCTGCTGGAGGGCCCCAATCATACCGCACCACACAGCAGCACGGCCTCTCCTGAAACACTCTGTGCTGCTGGAGGACCCCGATCATACCATGCCACACAGCAGCACGGCCTCTCCTGAAACACTCTGTGCTGCTGGAGGACCCCAATCATACCGCACCACACAGCAGCACGGCCTCTTCTGAAACACTCTGTGCCGCTGGAGGACCCCGATCATACCGCACCACACAGCAGCATGGCCTCTCCTGAAACACTCTGTGCTGCTGGAGGACCCCGGTCATACCGCACCACATACCAACACGGCCTCTCCTGAAACACTCTGTGCTGCTGGAGGGCCCCAATCATACCATGCCACACACCAGCACGGCCTCTTCTGAAACACTCTGTGCTGCTGGTGGACCCCGACCATACCGCCACACACCAACACGGCCTCTCCTGAAACACTCTGTGCTGCTGTAGGACCCCGATCATACCGCACCACATAGCAGCACGGCCTCTCCTGAAACACTCTGTGCTGCTGGAGGGCCCCGATCATACCGCACCACACACGAGCATGGCCTCTCCTGAAACACTTCTGTGCTGATGGAGGGCCCCGGTCATACCGCACCACACAGCAGCACGGCCTCTCCTGAAACACTCTGTGCTGCTGGAGGACCCCGGTCATACGGCACCACACAGCAGCACGGCCTCTCCTGAAACACTCTGTGCTGCTGGAGGACCCCGATCATACCGCACCACACGGCATCTCCTGAAACACTCTGTGCTGCTGGAGGACCCCAATCTTACCGCGCCACACACCAGCACGGCCTCTCCTGAAACACTCTGTGCTGCTGGAATATCCCGATCATACCGCCACACACCAGCACGGCCTCTCCTGAAACACTCTGTGCTGCTGGAGGGCCCCGATCATAAGGCACCACACAGCAGCACGGCCTCTCCTGAAACACTCTGTGCTGCTGGAGGGCACCGATCATTCCACTCTGTGAGAGGGAGGCTTCGCGCTGAGCGGTGGTCGGGCCCGGCCGTGGGCCGTCAGATCTACCTTCCAATATGGCTGCCAGTACAGGGGGTCTTCATCCTGGGGCTATCCTGAGTGATATGCAGATGTTGGAGGTTATCACTACAAAACTTGCAACATTGCCATTCAGGGGCCCTGGAAAGCTGAGTGAGTCTCAGTGTTCCCAGTGGCCATGACCCAGCTTTCCCAGGAGCAGATCTGACTACATACACCGTAATGCAGGGTGGAGCGCACTCACCATGTACTCCATGTTGGAGGATGATGGGTGTACTTGTCCTCGTAGCTTGTTGTGGAGATGCACGATTTCCTCCCGGTCGGACCTGGCTATAGCGCGTCGGCTTCTCGAATGTCCGGCGCTGGCCGTGTATTTGCCCAGGAAGTTCTCCAGGAAGGTGTCATTGGCCAGGAACATGCAGTGACACTGGTCCACCAGCAGGACGGCGCCGAGCAGCAGAAGCCACAGACTCATGATGAGGAGATGGAAATGGTCACGTCTAAGAGAAAACACAGAGAGATAGAGACAGGACTACTCAGCCCATCATCCTCCCCAACACAGGACTACTCAGCCCATCATCCTCCCCAACACAGGACTACTCAGCCCATCATCCTACCCAACACAGGACTACTCAGCCCATCATCCTACCCAACACAGGACTACTCAGCCCATCATCCTCCCCAACACAGGACTACTCAGCCTATCATCCTACCCAACACAGGACTACTCAGCCCATCATCCTCCACAAACACAGGACTACTCAGCCCATCATCCTACCCAACACAGGACTACTCAGCCCATCATCCTCGCCAAACACAGGACTACTCAGCCCATCATCCTCCCCAAACACAGGACTACTCAGCCTATCATCCTACCCAACACAGGACTACTCAGCCCATCATCCTACCCAACACAGGACTACTCAGCCTATCATCCTCCCTCAACACAGGACTACTCAGCCCATCATCCTCCCCAAACACAGGACTACTCAGCCCATCATCCTCCACAAACACAGGACTACTCAGCCCATCATCCTCCCCAAACACAGGACTACTCAGCCCATCATCCTCCCCAAACACAGGACTACTCAGCCCATCATCCTCCCCAAACACAGGACTACTCAGCCCATCATCCTCCCCAAACACAGGACTACTCAGCCCATCATCCTCCCCAAACACAGGACTACTCAGCCCATCATCGTCCCCAAACACAGGACTACTCAGCCCATCATCGTCCCCAAACACAGGACTACTCAGCCCATCATCCTCCCCAAACACAGGACTACTCAGCCCATCATCCTTCCCAAACACAGGACTACTCAGCCCATCATCCTCCCCAAACACAGGACTACTCAGCCCATCATTCTCCCTCAACACAGGACTACTCAGTCCATCATCCTCCCCAAACACAGGACTACTCAGTCCATCATCCTCCCCAAACACAGGACTACTCAGCCCATCATCCTCCCTAAACACAGGACTACTCAGCCCATCATCCTCCCCAAACACAGGACTACTCAGCCCATCATGCTCGCCAAACACAGGACTACTCAGCCCATCATCCTCCCCAAACACAGGACTACTCAGCCGATCATCCTCCCTCAACAGAGGACTACTCAGCCCATCATCCTCGCCAAACACAGGACTACTCAGCCCATCATCCTCCCTCAACACAGGACTAGTCAGCCCATCATCCTCCCCAAACACAGGACTACTCAGCCCATCATCCTACCCAACACAGGACTACTCAGCCCATCATCCTCCCTCAACACAGGACTACTCAGCCCATCATCCTCCCCAACACAGGACTACTCAGTCCATCATCCTCCCCAAACACAGGACTACTCAGCCCATCATCCTCCCCAAACACAGGACTACTCAGCCCATCATCCTCCCCAAACACAGGACTACTCAGCCCATCATGCTCGCCAAACACAGGACTACTCAGCCCATCATCCTCCCCAAACACAGGACTACTCAGCCGATCATCCTCCCTCAACACAGGACTACTCAGCCCATCATCCTCGCCAAACACAGGACTACTCAGCCCATCATCCTCCCTCAACACAGGACTACTCAGCCCATCATCCTCCCCAAACACAGGACTACTCAGCCCATCATCCTCCCCAAACACAGGACTACTCAGCCCATCATCCTCCCCAAACACAGGACTACTCAGCCCATCATCCTCCCCAAACACAGGACTACTCAGCCCATCATCCTCCCTCAACACAGGACTACTCAGCCCATCATCCTCCCCAAACACAGGACTACTCAGCCCATCATCCTCGCCAAACACAGGACTACTCAGCCCATCATCCTCCCCAAACACAGGACTACTCAGCCCATCATCCTCCCCAAACACAGGACTACTCAGCCCGTCATTTCATGCTCAGGACTACTCAGCCCATCATCCTCCCCCAACACAGAACTACTGTCCTTTTATACAGAGATAAGAGGTTCTGCAGCAGCTGACTGGCATCCTGGGACCTGTTCTCGGTGATCACAGCGCTGTCGTCATGGTGAGATCGGCCGTCAGTGGTTTCAATCATCAGAACTGTCCCCCCAGCCAATCACATTGCAGCTTCCATAGCTTGCAGGAGGGATATTATCTGTAAGCTGCACTCTGATTGGTTGCTATGGGCAACAGGACAGATGATTCGTTCAGTTCAGTCATCATAGCATGTAGTGACTGCACAGCCTCAGTGGGGCTCCGCGGCGGTTTATGGGGGGCTCCGCACTGCTCCGACCTATGGGGGGGCTCCACACTGCTCTGGCCTATGGGGGTAGGCTCCAGTTTTTTAGGGGGCTCCACACCGCTCCGGCCTGTAAGAAGCTCTGGCCTGTGGGGGGGAGTTCCAGTCTGTGGGGGGCTCTGCACCGCTCCGGCCTGTGGGGGGCTCTGCCCATCATCCTCCCCAAACACAGGACTGCTCAGCCCATCATCCTTCCCAAACACAGGACTACTCAGCCCATCATCCTCCCCAAACACAGGACTACTCAGCCCATCATCCTCCCTCAACACAGGACTACTCAGCCCATCATCCTCCCCAACACAGGACTACTCAGTCCATCATCCTCCCCAAACACAGGACTACTCAGCCCATCATCCTCCCCAAAGACAGGACTACTCAGCCCATCATCCTCCCCAAACACAGGACTACTCAGCCCATCATGCTCGCCAAACACAGGACTACTCAGCCCATCATCCTCCCCAAACACAGGACTACTCAGCCGATCATCCTCCCTCAACAGAGGACTACTCAGCCCATCATCCTCGCCAAACACAGGACTAGTCAGCCCATCATCCTCCCCAAACACAGGACTACTCAGCCCATCATCCTACCCAACACAGGACTACTCAGCCCATCATCCTCCCTCAACACAGGACTACTCAGCCCATCATCCTCCCCAACACAGGACTACTCAGTCCATCATCCTCCCCAAACACAGGACTACTCAGCCCATCATCCTCCCCAAACACAGGACTACTCAGCCCATCATGCTCGCCAAACACAGGACTACTCAGCCCATCATCCTCCCCAAACACAGGACTACTCAGCCGATCATCCTCCCTCAACACAGGACTACTCAGCCCATCATCCTCGCCAAACACAGGACTACTCAGCCCATCATCCTCCCTCAACACAGGACTACTCAGCCC
Organism: Phyllobates terribilis; assembly: GCF_046119375.1. Taxonomy (NCBI): domain Eukaryota; kingdom Metazoa; phylum Chordata; class Amphibia; order Anura; family Dendrobatidae; genus Phyllobates; species Phyllobates terribilis. Next base: position 35,829,562 of record NW_027362774.1, on the reverse strand, counting down.
ATCATCCTCCCCAAACACAGGACTACTCAGCCCATCATCCTCCCCAAACACAGGACTACTCAGCCCATCATCCTTCCCAAACACAGGACTACTCAGCCCATCATCCTCCCCAAACACAGGACTACTCAGCCCATCATCCTCCCCAAACACAGGACTACTCAGCCCATCATCCTCCCTCAACACAGGACTACTCAGCCCATCATCCTCCCCAAACACAGGACTACTCAGCCCATCATCCTCGCCAAACACAGGACTACTCAGCCTATCATCCTCGCCAAACACAGGACTACTCAGCCCATCATCCTCCCCAAACACAGGACTACTCAGCCCGTCATTTCATGCTCAGGACTACTCAGCCCATCATCCTCCCCCAACACAGAACTACTGTCCTTTTATACAGAGATAAGAGGTTCTGCAGCAGCTGACTGGCATCCTGGGACCTGTTCTCGGTGATCACAGCGCTGTCGTCATGGTGAGATCGGCCGTCAGTGGTTTCAATCATCAGAACTGTCCCCCCAGCCAATCACATTGCAGCTTCCATAGCTTGCAGGAGGGATATTATCTGTAAGCTGCACTCTGATTGGTTGCTATGGGCAACAGGACAGATGATTCGTTCAGTTCAGTCATCATAGCATGTAGTGACTGCACAGCCTCAGTGGGGCTCCGCGGCGGTTTATGGGGGGCTCCGCACTGCTTCGACCTATGGGGGGGCTCCACACTGCTCTGGCCTATGGGGGTAGGCTCCAGTTTTTTAGGGGGCTCCACACCGCTCCGGCCTGTAAGAAGCTCTGGCCTGTGGGGGGGGGTTCCAGTCTGTGGGGGGCTCTGCACCGCTCTGGCCTGTGGGGGGCTCTGCACCACTCCGGCCTGTGGGGGGGCTGCGCATCACTCGTTTGTGGTGGGCTCCGCTCCGGCCTGTTGGGGGCTCCGCACCGTTCCAGTCTGTTGGGGGTTCTGCACCGCTCCGGCCTGTGGGGGGCTCCGCTCCAGTCTGTGGTGGGCTCTGCACCGTTCCAGTCTGTAGGGCTCTGCAATGCTCCAGTCTGTGGTGGGCTCCGCTCCGGCCTGTTCGGGGCTCCACACCGTTCCAGTCTGTGGGGCTCTGCAATGCTCCAGTCTGTGGGGGACTCCAGTCTGTGGGGGGGCTTCGCACCGCTCCAGTCTGTGGGGGGCGCTGTGCTGGTCGTCAGTCCTCACATTCTGAACATTTGGCCTCATAAATATGTAAACTGCGATTTTCCCATAACACTAAAACCGGAAATGTACAAGAGAGAAAAGAGGAACATTCCAGAAGCCTCCGAGCATTAACCCTCCGCGGTGCACCGCCGAGACACCGACCCCCAGACCCCCACATGCTGGACGCGCTGAGATACACAGCTCAGTATCACACAGGAGAAGATTAGATACACAGCTCAGTATCACACAGGAGAGGATTAGATACACGGCTCAGCAGACAGTATCACACAGGATAGGATTAGATACACGGCTCAGCAGACAGTATCACACAGGATAGGATTAAATACAAGGCTCAGCAGACAGTATCACACAGGATAGGATTAAATACAAGGCTCAGCAGACAGTATCACACAGGATAGGATTAAATACAAGGCTCAGCAGACAGTATCACACAGGATAGGATTAAATACAAGGCTCAGCAGACAGTATCACACAGGAGAGGATTAGATACACGGCTCAGCAGACAGTATCACACAGGAGAGGATTAGATACACAGCTCAGCAGACAGTATCACACAGGATAGGATTAGATACACGGCTCAGCAGACAGTATCACACAGGATAGGATTAAATACAAGGCTCAGCAGACAGTATCACACAGGAGAGGATTAGATACACGGCTCAGCAGACAGTATCACACAGGACAGGATTAGATACACGGCTCAGCAGACAGTATCACACAGGATAGGATTAGATACACGGCTCAGCAGACAGTATCACACAGGAGAGGATTAGATACACGGCTCAGCAGACAGTATCACACAGGATAGGATTAGATACACGGCTCAGCAGACAGTATCACACAGGAGAGGATTAGATACACAGCTCAGCAGACAGTATTACACAGGAAAGGATTAGATACACGGCTCAGCAGACAGTATCACACAGGACAGGATTAGATACACGGCTCAGCAGACAGTATCACACAGGATAGGATTAGATACACGGCTCAGCAGACAGTATCACACAGGAGAGGATTAGATACACAGCTCAGCAGACAGTATCACACAGGAAAGGATTAGATACACGGCTCAGCAGACAGTATCACACAGGACAGGATTAGATACACGGCTCAGCAGACAGTATCACACAGGATAGGATTAGATACACGGCTCAGCAGACAGTATCACACAGGATAGGATTAAATACAAGGCTCAGCAGACAGTATCACACAGGAGAGGATTAGATACACGGCTCAGCAGACAGTATCACACAGGAGAGGATTAGATACACGGCTCAGCAGACAGTATCACACAGGAGAGGATTAGATACATGGCTCAGCAGACAGTATCACAGGAGAGGATTAGATACACGGCTCAGCAGACAGTATCACACAGGATAGGATTAGATACACGGCTCAGCAGACAGTATCACACAGGAGAGGATTAGATACACAGCTCAGCAGACAGTATCACACAGGAAAGGATTAGATACACGGCTCAGCAGACAGTATCACACAGGACAGGATTAGATACACGGCTCAGCAGACAGTATCACACAGGATAGGATTAGATACACGGCTCAGCAGACAGTATCACACAGGAGAGGATTAGATACACAGCTCAGCAGACAGTATCACACAGGAAAGGATTAGATACACGGCTCAGCAGACAGTATCACACAGGACAGGATTAGATACACGGCTCAGCAGACAGTATCACACAGGATAGGATTAGATACACGGCTCAGCAGACAGTATCACACAGGAGAGGATTAGATACACAGCTCAGCAGACAGTATCACACAGGAAAGGATTAGATACACGGCTCAGCAGACAGTATCACACAGGAAAGGATTAGATACATGGCTCAGCAGCCAGTATCACACAGGAGAGGATTAGATACACGGCTCAGCAGACAGTATCACACAGGAGAGGATTAGATACACGGCTCAGCAGATGTATCACAGGAGAGGATTAAATACACGGCTCAGCAGACAGTATCACACAGGAAAGGATTAGATACACGGCTCAGCAGACAGTATCACACAGGATAGGATTAGATAAACGGCTCAGCAGACAGTATCACACAGGATAGGATTAGATACACGGCTCAGCAGACAGTATCACACAGCAGAGGATTAGATACACGGCTCAGCAGACAGTATCACACAGGAGAGGATTAGATACACGGCTCAGCAGACAGTATCACACAGGAGAGGATTAGATACAAGGTTCAGCAGACAGTATCACACAGGAAAGGATTAGATACAAGGTTCAGCAGACAGTATCACACAGGAAAGGATTAGATACACGGCTCAGCAGACAATATCACACAGGAGAGGATTAGATACACGGCTCAGCAGACAATATCACACAGGAGAGGATTAGATACACGGCTCAGCAGACAGTATCACACAGGATAGGATTAGATACACGGCTCAGCAGACAGTATCACACAGGAGAGGATTAGATACAAGGTTCAGCAGACAGTATCACACAGGAAAGGATTAGATACACGGCTCAGCAGACAGTATCACACAGGAGAGGATTAGATACACGGCTCAGCAGACAATATCACACAGGAGAGGATTAGATACACAGCTCAGCAGACAATATCACACAGGAGAGGATTAGATACACAGCTCAGCAGACAGTATCACACAGGATAGGATTAGATACACGGCTCAGCAGACAGTATCACACAGGAGAGGATTAGATACATGGCTCAGCAGACAGTATCACACAGGAGAGGATTAGATACACGGCTCAGCAGACAGTATCACACAGGAGAGGATTAGATACATGGCTCAGCAGACAGTATCACACAGGAAAGGATTAGATACACGGCTCAGCAGACAGTATCACACAGGAGAGGATTAGATACACGGCTCAGCAGACAGTATCACACAGGAGAGGATTAGATACACGGCTCAGCAGACAATATCACACAGGAGAGGATTAGATACACAGCTCAGCAGACAGTATCACACAGGATAGGATTAGATACACGGCTCAGCAGACAGTATCACACAGGAGAGGATTAGATACATGGCTCAGCAGACGGTATCACACAGGAGAGGATTAGATACACGGCTCAGCAGACAGTATCACACAGGAAAGGATTAGATACACGGCTCAGCAGACAGTATCACACAGGAGAGGATTAGATACATGGCTCAGCAGACGGTATCACACAGGAGAGGATTAGATACACGGCTCAGCAGACAGTATCACACAGGAGAGGATTAGATACATGGCTCAGCAGACGGTATCACACAGGAGAGGATTAGATACATGGCTCAGCAGACAGTATCACACAGGAGAGGATTAGATACACGGCTCAGCAGACAGTATCACACAGGAGAGGATTAGATACACGGCTCAGCAGACAGTATCACACAGGAGAGGATTAGATACATGGCTCAGCAGACGGTATCACACAGGAGAGGATTAGATACACGGCTCAGCAGAGAGTATCACACAGGATAGGATTAGATACACGGCTCAGCAGAGAGTATCACACAGGAGAGGATTAGATACACGGCTCAGCAGACAGTATCACACAGGATAGGATTAGATACATGGCTCAGCAGACGGTATCACACAGGAGAGGATTAGATACACGGCTCAGCAGAGAGTATCACACAGGAGAGGATTAGATACACGGCTCAGCAGACAGTATTACACAGGAGAGGATTAGATACACAGCTCAGCAGACAGTATCACACAGGATAGGATTAGATACACGGCTCAGCAGAGAGTATCACACAGGAGAGGATTAGATACATGGCTCAGCAGACAGTATTACACAGGAGAGGATTAGATACACAGCTCAGCAGACAGTATCACACAGGATAGGATTAGATACACGGCTCAGCAGACAGTATCACACAGGAGAGGATTAGATACACGGCTCAGCAGATGTATCACAGGATAGGATTAGATACACAGCTCAGCAGACAGTATCACACAGGATAGGATTAGATACACGGCTCAGCAGAGAGTATCACACAGGAGAGGATTAGATACATGGCTCAGCAGACAGTATTACACAGGAGAGGATTAGATACACAGCTCAGCAGACAGTATCACACAGGAGAGGATTAGATACACGGCTCAGCAGACAGTATCACACAGGATAGGATTAGATACATGGCTCAGCAGACAGTATCACACAGGAGAGGATTAGATACACAGCTCAGCAGACAGTATCACACAGGAGAGGATTAGATACACGGCTCAGCAGACAGTATCACACAGGATAGGATTAGATACACGGATCAGCAGACAGTATCACACAGGAGAGGATTAGATACATGGCTCAGCAGACAGTATCACACAGGAGAGGATTAGATACACGGCTCAGCAGAGAGTATCACACAGGACAGGATTAGATACACAGCTCAGCAGACAGTATTACACAGGATAGGATTAGATACAGCTCAGCAGACAGTATCACACAGGATAGGATTAGATACATGGCTCAGCAGACAGTATCACACAGGAGAGGATTAGATACACGGCTCAGCAGAGAGTATCACACAGGAGAGGATTAGATACACGGCTCAGCTTGCTTCCTAGGGCTGAAGTCATGTCTTGCAGTGATGCATTCTGGGAGTTGTAGTACCAGTTGAGTGTCACAGTAGATGTTGGCAGAATGGTGTTTGCAGCTCTGGATGTTACTGGGGAGTATATATAATGTATATATGTACGTGGTGACGGTATATGTAGGATCGGTGGATCTACACATGGTGACCTCTGCAGCCCAGAGCACAAGTACAACTCTCATCACTCTCACGTTACCGTTTCAGAACTACAGCTCTCATCATCCCCAGCGGCCGCAGGATGGGTCCTGTCCTCGGAGGCTCAGTTGATTCAGCCTCATGGAATATTCTCCGTCACCGTGAATCACAGAAACCGTAAGAGTCGCCAAATCCTTGTCCTCCGGACACCCCCGAGCCTCAGCCTGAGACCCCCGACCACAACGGCATTACTCACCGAGGAGGGGTCCGACCATGGCGCTATTATACATGGAGAGGGAACATTGGGGTCCCTGCAGCCCCCCTTATACAGGAATGTATGTAGTTCCCACATCTCCCCCGTATACAGAGACGATATCCCATCATTGTCCCCGATCACTCCCATCATCCTCGCACAGCGCCCTCCGCAGTTCATTCCCACAATCTGCCAGAAAAGCCACCATGACCAGAGAACAGTCATCACCACGAACTACAAGTCCCAGCAAGAAATATCAGAGTGGCCGGTGACTGTGTGCACCACAATACTCCATGTCATAGAGGAACCACCCAAATACACAGCGAAGCCCCCGAGACCTGGGACCACTACTCCTAGTATGCTCAGACTACTACTCCATGCCTGATCGGAGAAACCAGGCATGTTATATAGAGGCCGGGGGTCCTACCTGTTATATAGAGGCCGAGGGGGTCCTACCTGTTATACAGAGGATGGGGGGTCCTACCTGTTATATAGAGGATGGGGGTCCTACCTGTTATATAGAAGATGGGGGTCCTACCTGTTATATAGAGGATGGGGGTCCTACCTGTTATAGAGGATGGGGGTCCTACCTGTTATACAGAGGATGGGGGGTCCTACCTGTTATATAGAGGCCGGGGGTCCTACCTGTTATATAGAGGCCGGGGGTCCTACCTGTTATATAGAGGAAGGGGGTCCTACCTGTTATACAGAGGATGGGGGGTCCTACCTGTTATATAGAGGATGGGGGTCCTACCTGTTATACAGAGGATGGGGGGGTCCTACCTGTTATATAGAGGCCGGGGGTCCTACCTGTTATGTAGAGGATGGGGGTCCTACCTGTTATATGGAGGCTGAGGGTCCTACCTGTTATGTAGAGGATGGGGGCCCTACCTGTGATATAGAGTCAGGGGATCCTACCTGTTATGTAGCGGATGGGGGGTCCTACCTGTTATATAGAGGATGGGGGGTCCTTCCTGTTATATAGAGGCCGGGGGTCCTACCGGTTATATAGAGGCCGGGGATCCTACCTGTTATATAGAGGTCGGGGGTCCTACTCATGTTATACAGAGGATGGGGGTCCTACCTGTTATATAGAGGACGGGAGTCCTACCTGTTATATAGAGGTCGGGGGTCCTACTCATGTTATACAGAGGATGGGGGGTCCTACCTATTATACAGAGGATGGGGGGGTCCTACCTGTTAGATAGAGGCTGGGGGTCATACCTGTTATATAGAGGCCGGGGATCCTACCTGTTATATAGAGGCTGGGGGTCCTACCCATTATATAGAGGCCGAGGGTCCTACCTGCTATATAGGGGCTGGAGGTCCTACCTATTATACAGAGGATGGGGGGTCCTACCTGTTATATAGAGGCTGTGGGTCCTACCTGTTATATAGAGGCCGGGGGTCCTACCCGTTATATAGAGGCCGGGGGTCCTACCTGTTATATAGAGGCCGTGGGTCCTACCTGTTATATAAAGGATGGGGGTCCTACCTGTTATATAGAGGCCGGGGGTCCTACCCGTTATATAGAGGCCGAGGGTCCTACCTGTTATATAGAGGCCAATGGGGCCCTACCTGCTATATAGAGGCTGGAGGTCCTACCTGTTATACAGAGGATGGGGGTCCTACCTGTTATACAGAGGATGGGGGTCCTACCTGTTATATAGAGGCTGGGGGTCCTACCTGTTATATAGAGGATGGGGGGTCCTACCTGTTATATAGAGGATGGGGGGTCCTACCTGTTATACAGAGGATGGGGGGGGTCCTAACTGTTAGATAGAGGCTGGGGGTCCTACCTGTTATATAGAGGCCGGGGGTCCTACCCATTATATAGTGGCCGAGGGTCCTACCTGTTATATAGAGGCCAATGGGGCCCTACCTGCTATATAGAGGCTGGAGGTCCTACCTGTTATACAGAGGATGGGGGGTCCTACCTGTTATATAGAGGCCGTGGGTCCTACCTGTTATATAGAGGATGGGGGTCCTACCTGTTATATAGAGGCCGGGGATCCTACCCGTTATATAGAGGCCGGGGGTCCTACCCGTTATATAGAGGTTGAGGGTCCTACCTGTTATATAGAGGCTGGAGGTCCTACCCGTTATATAGAGGCTGGGGGTCCTACCTGTTATAAAGAGGCTGGGGGTCCTACCTGCTATATAGAGGCAGGGGGTACTACCTGTTATATAGAGGCTGGGGGTCCTACCTGTTATATAGAGGTTGAGGGTCCTACCTGTTATATAGAGGCTGGAGGTCCTACCAGTTACACGGAGGCTGGGGGTCCTACCTGTTATATAGAGGCTGGGGGTCCTACCTGCTATATAGAGGCCGGGGGTCCTGTGCTCGCTCCGCACACGCTCAGGGGTCCGCTGCCTCCTGTGATCTGACTCCAGGCTCCGGCTTCCTCCTATTTATACTCTGCGGGGACTGACGAGCTTTTCCTGGAAGTCGATTTTCTTGGCAAGTTTTTCTTCACTGACGAAATGAAGACATCGGAGGGTGAAGGCTCCGGGAGAAGATAACAGCAGCAGAAGCAGCAGCAGCAGCAGCGAGGTGACCGCCGCAGGAGCAGCCGCCGGAGTGTGCAGGGACCACGGCGGCAGCAGGAGCGCCCACAGGTCCGAGCAGGGGGCACCACGACCCTCCCACCAGCACAGCTGCTCTGCTGACGGGGAAAGGAAGAGTAATGGTGCCACAGGACTGCTATATACCCATCGTGATGTCACAGTACAGGGATAATACACACAGGGATGTCACAGTACAGGGATAATACACACAGGGATGTCACAGTACAGGGATAATACACACAGTGATGTCACAGTACAGGGATAATACACACAGTGATGTCACAGCACAGAGATAATACACACAGTGATGTCACAGCACAGGGATAATACACACAGTGATGTCACAGTACAGAGATAATGCACACAGTGATGTCACAGTACAGGGATAATACACACAGTGATGTCACAGTACAGGGATAATACACACAGTGATGTCACAGAACAGAGATAATACACACAGTGATGTCACAGCACAGGGATAATACACACAGTGATGTCACAGTACAGAGATAATGCACACAGTGATGTCACAGTACAGGGATAATACACACAGTGATGTCACAGTACAGGGATAATACACACAGGGATGTCACAGTACAGGGATAATACACACAGTGATGTCACAGTACAGGGATAATACACACAGTGATGTCACAGCACAGAGATAATACACACAGTGATGTCACAGCACAGGGATAATACACACAGTGATGTCACAGCACAGGGATAATACACACAGTGATGTCACAGTACAGAGATAATGCACACAGTGATGTCACAGCACAGGAATAATACACACAGTGATGTCACAGCACAGGAATAATACACACAGTGATGTCACAGCACAGGGATAATACACACAGTGATGTCACAGCACAGGGATAATACACACAGTGATGTCACAGTACAGAGATAATGCACACAGTGATGTCACAGTACAGGGATAATACACACAGTGATGTCACAGCACAGGAATAATACACACAGTGATGTCACAGCACAGAGATAATACACACAGTGATGTCACAGTACAGAGATAATGCACACAGTGATGTCACAGTACAGGGATAATACACACAGTGATGTCACAGCACAGGAATAATACACACAGTGATGTCACAGCACAGGGATAATACACACAGTGATGTCACAGTACAGAGATAATGCACACAGTGATGTCACAGTACAGGGATAATACACACAGTGATGTCACAGCACAGGAATAATGCACACAGTGATGTCACAGTACAGGGTTAATACACACAGTGATGTCACAGTACAGGGATAATACACACAGTGATGTCACAGCACAGAGATAATACACACAGTGATGTCACAGCACAGGGATAATACACACAGTGATGTCACAGCACAGAGATAATACACACAGTGATGTCACAGCACAGAGATAATACACACAGTGATGTCACAGCACAGGGATAATACACACAGTGATGTCACAGTACAGAGATAATGCACACAGTGATGTCACAGTACAGGGATAATACACACAGTGATGTCACAGCACAGGAATAATACACACAGTGATGTCACAGCACAGAGATAATACACACAGTGATGTCACAGCACAGAGATAATACACACAGTGATGTCACAGCACAGGGATAATGCACACAGTGATGTCACAGTACAGAGATAATGCACACAGTGATGTCACAGCACAGAGATAATACACACAGTGATGTCACAGCACAGGGATAATACACACAGTGATGTCACAGTACAGGGATAATACACACAGTGATGTCACAGCACAGAGATAATACACACAGTGATGTCACAGCACAGGGATAATACACACAGTGATGTCACAGCACAGGGATAATACACACAGTGATGTCACAGCACAGGGATAATACACACAGTGATGTCACAGCACAGGGATAATACACACAGGGATGTCACAGTACAGAGATAATACACACAGCGATGTCACAGCACAGGGATAATACACACAGGGATGTCACCGTACAGGGATAATACACACAGGGATGTCACCATACAGGGATAATGCACACAGTGATGTCACAGCACAGGGATAATACACACAGGGATGTCACAGCACAGGGATAATACACACAGTGATGTCACAGCACAGGGATAATACACACAGTGATGTCACAGCACAGGGATAATACACACAGTGATGTCACAGCACAGGGATAATACACACAGGGATGTCACCGTACAGGGATAATACACACAGTGATGTCACAGCACAGGGATAATACACACAGGGATGTCACAGCACAGGGATAATACACAGTGATGTCACAGTACAGAGATAATACACACAGTGATGTCACAGTACAGGGATAATACACACAGGGATGTCACAGCACAGGGATAATACACAGTGATGTCACAGTACAGAGATAATACACACAGTGATGTCACAGTACAGGGATAATACACACAGTGATGTCACAGTACAGAGATAATATACACAGTGATGTCACAGTACAGGGATAATACACACAGTGATGTCACAGTACAGGGATAATACACACAGTGATGTCACAGTACAGGGATAATAAACAGTGATGTCACAGTACAGGGATAATACACACAGTGATGTCACAGTACAGGGATAATACACACAGTGATGTCACAGTACAGGGATAATAAACAGTGATGTCACAATACAGGGATAGTACACACAGTGATGTCACAGTACAGGGATAATACACACAGGGATGTCACCGTACAGGGATAATACAAAGAGTGATGTCACAGTACAGGGATAATGCAGCAGATAACATCTACCCGCAGACAGGGCTCTGGAGGTCGGTTACCGTCCCGGCGGCCTTTAGATACAGAACACACCGGAGCACAGAGCTGACGATCTATGTAGTCAGGATCATACTCGCCGGCAGAGGAGCCGCTAAGTAATACTGTGACAGTCAGATCATCTGGATATCAATGGAAACCATCAACAAGCAGGATATCTGCCACAAAACAGGTGATGGAGCCGAAATACAGGATTCACAGATCTGTCACCTTCAGGTAAAGTCCCAGAGGATGGTGTGATCCTCTGCACGCCACAGCCCCATGGATGGAGAAGCTGCACATCGGGTCCAAGGACCATCACGGGACGGATACACGAGACGGATAGACAGGAGGAATACACGGGTAGGATACACGAGACAGATACACGGGGTGGATACACGAGACAGATAGACAGGAGGAATACACGGGATGGTTAGACGGGAGGAATACACGGGATGGATAGACGGGAGGGATACACCGGACGGATACACGAGACGGATAGACGGGAAGGATACACCGGACGGATACACGAGACGGATAGACGGGAGGGATACACCGGACGGATACACGAGACGGATAGACGGGAGGGATACACCGGACGGATACACGAGACGGATAGACGGGAGGGAAATATCGGACAGATACACGAGACGGATTGACGGGAGAGATACATTGGACGGATACACGAGACGGATAGACGGGAGGGATACATCGGACGGATACACGAGACGGATAGACGGGAGGGATACACGAGACGGATAGACGGGAGGGATACACGAGACGGATAGACGGGAGGGATACACGAGACGGATACACGGGAGGCATACATGAGACGGATACACGGGAGGGATACACGAGACGGATACACGGGAGGGATACATGAGACGGATAGACGGGAGGGATACACGAAACGGATAGACGGGAGGGATACACCGGACGGATACACGAGATGGATAGACGGGAGGGATACACCGGACGGATACACGAGACGTATAGACGGGAGGGATACACCGGACGGATACACGAGATGGATAGACGGGAGGGATACACCGGACGGATACACGAGACGGATAGACGGGAGGGATACACCGGAAGGATACACGAGACGGATAGACAGGAGGGATACACCGGGCGGATACACGGGAGGGATACACGAGACGGATACACAGGGCGGATACATGGGACGGATACATGGGTCGGATACACGGGAGGGATACACCGGACAGATACACAAGACGGATACAAGAGACGGATACACCGGGCGGATACACGGGACGGATACATGGGATGGATACACGGGATGTTCCTGGATGAAGTTTTATTCACACGATTAAATCATGGAGCCGGGGATCCTGCCGGATTTAATGATAAAGTCTAAATGACTATGTTATTATAATTTAATGTATTATTGTTGTTGATGTTACAAACTAATTGTCGGACTGTGGATGTGACACGGGCAGCAGGCGTCTCCTCTTCGGACTGTGGATGTGACGCGGGCAGAAGGCGCCTTCTCTTCGGACTGTGGAGGTGACGCAGGCAGCAGGCGCCTCCTCTTCGGACTGTGGATGTGACGCGGGCAGCAGGCGCCTTCTCTTCGGACTGTGGAGGTGACGCGGGCAGCAGGCGCCTCCTCTTCGGACTGTGGATGTGACGCGGGCAGCAGACGCCTTCTCTTCGGACTGTGGAGGTGACGCGGGCAGCAGGCGCCTTCTCTTCGGACTGTGGATGTGACGCGGGCAGCAGACGCCTTCTCTTCGGACTGTGGAGGTGACGCGGGCAGCAGGCGCCTTCTCTTCGGACTGTGGATGTGACGCAGGCAGCAGGCGTCTTCTCTTCGGACTGTGGATGTGACGCGGGCAGAAGGCCCCTTCTCTTCGGACTGTGGAGGTGACGCGGGCAGCAGGCGCCTTCTCTTCGGACTGTGGATGTGACGCGGGCAGCAGGCGCCTCCTCTTCGGACTGTGGAGGTGACGCGGGCAGAAGGAGCCTTCTCTTCGGACTGTGGAGGTGACGCGGGCAGAAGGCGCCTTCTCTTCAGACTGTGGATGTGACGCGGGCAGCAGGCGCCTCCTCTTCGGACTGTGGATGTGACGCGGGCAGCAGACGCCTTCTCTTCGGACTGTGGAGGTGACGCGGGCAGCAGGCGCCTTCTCTTCGGACTGTGGATGTGACGCGGGCAGCAGACGCCTTCTCTTCGGACTGTGGAGGTGACGCGGGCAGCAAGTGCCTTCTCTTCGGACTGTGGATGTGACGCAGGCAGCAGGCGTCTTCTCTTCGGACTGTGGATGTGACGCGGGCAGAAGGCGCCTTCTCTTCGGACTGTGGAGGTGACGCGGGCAGCAGACGCCTTCTCTTCGGACTGTGGATGTGACGCGGGCAGCAGGCGCCTCCTCTTCGGACTGTGGAGGTGACGCGGGCAGAAGGAGCCTTCTCTTCGGACTGTGGAGGTGACGCGGGCAGAAGGCGCCTTCTCTTCGGACTGTGGATGTGACGCGGGTAGCAGGCGCCTTCTCTTCGGACTGTGGATGTGACGCGGGCAGCAGGCGCCTTCTCTTCGGACTGTGGATGTGACGCGGGCAGCAGGCGTCTTCTCTTCGGACTGTGGAGGTGACGCGGGCAGAAGGCGCCTTCTCTTCGGACTGTGGATGTGACGCGGGCAGCAGGCGCCTTCTCTTCGGACTGTGGATGTGACGCGGGCAGCAGGCGCCTTCTCTTCGGACTGTGGAGGTGACGCGGGCAGCAGGCGCCTTCTCTTCGGACTGTGGAGGTGACGCGGGCAGCAGGCGCCTTCTCTTCGGACTGTGGAGGTGACACGGGCAGCAGGCGCCTTCTCTTCGGACTGTGGAGGTGACGCGGACAGCAGGCGCCTTCTCTTCGGACTGTGGAGGTGACGCGGGCAGCAGGCGTCTTCTCTTCGGACTGTGGAGGTGACACGGGCAGCAGGCGCCTTCTCTTCGGACTGTGGATGTGACGCGGACAGCAGGCGCCTTCTCTACCTCAGAGCCTTTCCCCCACGTCCTGTTTGTACCTGGACCGGATGAAGCGTCATCCAGGCGCGGAGCGGCCGTCATCCAGGCGCGGAGCGGCCGTCATCCAGGCGCGGAGCGGCCGTTGTCCGTCAGGATCGCCGCTTCCCTGGCTCCATGATTTAATCTTGTGTTAGAAGAATAAAGCTTCATCCAGGAACATCCCGTGTATCAGAGCCGCCTCCATCTGCCTTCTATTGAATACAAGACCCCGTCAGTCCCGGCATCGGCCGTAGGAAACAAGTATCGTCTGATCACAACCAAGGTATGCGATCGGAATAGTGCCGCTTTTTTTTTTCCTTTTCTACTCACCTACTTTTCATGGAGTCCATCAGCTGCTGTGACCAGCAGAGGGCGACACGCGTTCACGGCCTCCTGATACTGAAGCTCAAAACCGTCAGGAAAAGTTCAAATCAACTCACAAGAAATCTGCATCTGCGGGGTGACGACAACATTCTCCTCTGTATGGATGAGGTCACTCAGCTCTGTACATATCATCGCCTCTCTGTATGACGACATCACTCGCCTCTATATATGATGACATCACTAATCTTGGTATATGATGACATCACTTTTCAAAAAGGGGAAGAAGGTGGACCAAGGGAACTATAGGCCAGTGAGTCTGACTTCTATACCAGGAAAGATCTTTGAACAAATTATTAAACAACATGTGTGCAAGTACCTTTATCAGAATGAAGTGATTAATCGGAGCCAGCATAGTCATGTCAGACTAACTTAATTTCCTTCTATGATGGAATCACTGACCGTGTGGATGAGGGAAACGCAGTAGATATACTATTTCTTGACTTCAGTAAAGCATCTGACAATGTATCTCGCACCATCCTTATTGAAAAAATGACCAACTATGGAATGGACAAGGCAACTGTTAGGTGGATTCATAACTGGCTCAGTGATCGGACCCAAAGACTGGTCATAAATGGTGGCACATCCAGTTGGAAGAATGTCTTAAGTGGGGACCACAAGGCTCTGTCCTGGGACCTGTGTTTATCAATGATTTAGATGAAGAAATTGAGGGAAAACTGGTTAAATATGCTGATGACACAAAGCTAGGAGGGATAGCTAATACTAGAGAAGAGACAGAGAGGATCCAGAAAGATCTAAACAAGCTGGAACTGTGGGCAGCAAGTAACAGAATGGTTTATAACAAGGAGAAATGCAAAGTACTACATCTGGGCAAGAAAAATGAAAAAGCATATACAGAATGGGAGGAATAGAGCTAAGCAACAGCACATGTGAAAGACTTGGGTATACTAATAGATCATAGACTGAACAGGAGTCAACAGGGTGATGCAGCAGCAAAAAAGGCAAATAAAGCTCTGTGATGTATTAGGAGAAGCATAGAGTCTAGATCACGTGAAGTCATTATCCTCTCTACTCCTCCTTGGTCAGACCTCATCTGGATACTGTGTCCTGTTCTGGGAGGTATTAGGAGAAGCATAGAGTCTAGATCACGTGAAGTCATTATCTCCTCTACTCCTCCTTGGTCAGACCTCATCTGGATACTGTGTCCAGATCTGGGAGGTATTAGGAGAAGCATCGAGTCTAGAATACGTGAAGTCATTATCCCCTCTACTCCTCCTTGGTCAGACCTCATCTGGATACTGCGTCCAGTTCTGGGAGGTATTAGAAGAAGCATAGAGTCTAGATCACGTGAAGTAATTACCCCCTCTACTCCTCCTTGGTCAGACCTCATCTGGATACTGTGTCCAGATCTGGGAGGTATTAGGAGAAGCACAGAGTCTAGATCACGTGAAGTAATTATCCTCTCTACTCCTCCTTGGTCAGACCTCATCTGGATACTGTGTCCAGTTTTGGGAGGTATTAGGAGAAGTATAGAGTCTAGATCACGTGAAGTCATTATCCCCTCTACTCCTCCTTGGTCAGACCTCATCTGGATACTGTGTCCAGTTCTGGGAGGTATTAGGAGAAGCATAGAGTCTAGATCACGTGAAGTCATTACCCCCTCTACTCCTCCTTGGTCAGACCTCATCTGGATACTGTGTCCAGTTCTGGGAGGTATTAGGAGAAGCATAGAGTCTAGATCACGTGAAGTAATTATCCCCTCTACTCCTCCTTGGTCAGACCTCATCTGGATACTGTGTCCAGTTCTGGGAGGTATTAGGAGAAGCATAGAGTCTAGATCACGTTAAGTAATTATCCCCCTCTACTCCTCCTTGGTCAGACCTCATCTGGATACTGTGTCCAGTTCTGGGAGGTATTAGGAGAAGCATCGAGTCTAGATCACGTGAAGTCATTATCCCCTCTACTCCTCTTTGGTCAGACCTCATCTGGATACTGTATCCAGTTCTGGGAGGTATTAGGAGAAGCATAGAGTCTAGATCACGTGAAGTCAATATACCTCTCTACTCCTCCTTGGTCAGACCTCATCTGGATACTGTATCCAGTTCTGGGAGGTATTAGGAGAAGCATAGAGTCTAGATCACGTGAAGTCATTATCCCCTCTACTCCTCCTTGGTCAGACCTCATCTGGATACTGTGTCCAGTTCTGGGAGGTATTAGGAGAAGCATAGAGTCTAGATCACGTTAAGTAATTATCCCCCTCTACTCCTCCTTGGTCAGACCTCATCTGGATACTGTGTCCAGTTCTGGGAGGTATTAGGAGAAGCATCGAGTCTAGATCACGTGAAGTCATTATCCCCTCTACTCCTCTTTGGTCAGACCTCATCTGGATACTGTATCCAGTTCTGGGAGGTATTAGGAGAAGCATAGAGTCTAGATCACGTGAAGTCAATATACCTCTCTACTCCTCCTTGGTCAGACCTCATCTGGATACTGTATCCAGTTCTGGGAGGTATTAGGAGAAGCATAGAGTCTAGATCACGTGAAGTCATTATCCCCTCTACTCCTCCTTGGTCAGACCTCATCTGGATACTGTGTCCAGTTCTGGGAGGTATTAGGAGAAGCATAGAGTCTAGATCACGTGAAGTCATTATCCCCTCTACTCCTCTTTGGTCAGACCTCATCTGGATACTGTGTCCAGTTCTGGGATGTATGAAGAGAAGCATAGAGTCTAGATCACGTGAAGTCATTATCCCCTCTACTCTTCCTTGGTCAGACCTCATCTGGATACTGTGTCCAGTTCTGGGAGGTATTAGGAGAAGCATAGAGTCTAGATCACGTGAAGTCATTATCCCCTCTACTCCTCCTGGGTCAGACCTCATCTGGATACGGTGTCCAGTTCTGGGAGGTATTAGGAGAAGCATCGAGTCTAGATCACGTGAAGTCATTATCCTCCTCTACTCCTCCTTGGTCAGACCTCATCTGGATACTGTGTCCAGTTCTGGGATGTATGAAGAGAAGCATAGAGTCTAGATCACGTGAAGTCATTATCCCCTCTACTCTTCCTTGGTCAGACCTCATCTGGATACTGTGTCCAGTTCTGGGAGTTATTAGGAGAAGCATAGAGTCTAGATCACGTGAAGTCATTATCGCACTTTACTCCTCTTTGGTCAGACCTCATCTGGATACTGTGCCCAGTTCTGGGAGGTATTAGGAGAAGCATAGAGTCTAGATCACCTGAAGTAATTATCCCCTCTACTCCTCCTTGGTCAGACCTCATCTGGATACTGTGTCCAGTTCTGGGAGGTATTAGGAGAAGCATAGAGTCTAGATCATGTGAAGTAATTATCCTCCTCTACTCCTCCTTGGTCAGACCTCATCTGGATACTGTATCCAGTTCTGCGAGGTATTAGGAGAAGCATAGAGTCTAGATCACGTGAAGTAATTATCCTCCTCTACTCCTCCTTGGTCAGACCTCATCTGGATACTGTGTCCAGTTCTGGGAGGTATTAGGAGAAGCATAGAGTCTAGATCATGTGAAGTAATTATCCTCCTCTACTCCTCCTTGGTCAGACCTCATCTGGATACTGTGTCCAGTTCTGGGAGGTATTAGGAGAAGCATAGAGTCTAGATCATGTGAAGTAATTATCCCCTCTACTCCTCCTTGGTCAGACCTCATCTGGATACTGCGTCCAGTTCTGGGAGGTATTAGGAGAAGCATAGAATCTAGATCACGTGAAGTAATTATCCTCCCTCTACTTCTCCTTGGTCAGACCTCATCTGGATACTGTGTCCAGTTCTGGGAGGTATTAGGAGAAGCATAGAGTCTAGATCACGTGAAGTCATTACCCCCTCTACTCCTCCTTGGTCAGACCTCATCTGGATACTGTGTCCAGTTCTGGGAGGTATTAGGAGAAGCATAGAGTCTAGATCACTTGAAGTCATTATCCGCCTCTACTCCTCTTTGGTCAGACCTTATCTGGATACTGTGTCCAGTTCTGGGAGGTATTAGGAGAAGCATCGAGTCTAGATCACGTGAAGTCATTATCCCCTCTACTCCTCTTTGGTCAGACCTCATCTGGATACTGTATCCAGTTCTGGGAGGTATTAGGAGAAGCATAGAGTCTAGATCACGTGAAGTCATTATCCTCCTCTACTCCTCCTTGGTCAGACCTCATCTGGATACTGTGTCCAGTTCTGGGAGGTATTAGGAGAAGCATAGAGTCTAGATCACGTGAAGTAATTATCCCCTCTACTCCTCCTTGGTCAGACCTCATCTGGATACTGTGTCCAGTTCTGGGAGCTATTAGGAGAAGCATAGAGTCTAGATCACGTGAAGTAATTATCCCCCTCTACTCCTCCTTGGTCAGACCTCATCTGGATACTGTGTCCAGTTCTGGGAGGTATTAGGAGAAGCATCGAGTCTAGATCACGTGAAGTCATTATCCCCTCTACTCCTCTTTGGTCAGACCTCATCTGGATACTGTATCCAGTTCTGGGAGGTATTAGGAGAAGCATAGAGTCTAGATCACGTGAAGTCAATATCCCTCTCTACTCCTCCTTGGTCAGACCTCATCTGGATACTGTATCCAGTTCTGGGAGGTATTAGGAGAAGCATAGAGTCTAGATCACGTGAAATCATTATCCCCTCTACTCCTCCTGGGTCAGACCTCATCTGGATACGGTGTCCAGTTCTGGGAGGTATTAGGAGAAGCATAGAGTCTAGATCACGTGAAGTCATTATCC
The DNA here is from genome assembly GCF_046119375.1 of Phyllobates terribilis. Lineage (NCBI taxonomy): Eukaryota > Metazoa > Chordata > Amphibia > Anura > Dendrobatidae > Phyllobates > Phyllobates terribilis. Next base: position 35,809,940 of record NW_027362774.1, on the reverse strand, counting down.
TCCTCTACTCCTCCTTGGTCAGACCTCATCTGGATACTGTGTCCAGTTCTGGGATGTATGAAGAGAAGCATCGAGTCTAGATCACGTGAAGTCATTATCCCCTCTACTCTTCCTTGGTCAGACCTCATCTGGATACTGTGTCCAGTTCTGGGAGTTATTAGGAGAAGCATAGAGTCTAGATCACGTGAAGTCATTATCGCACTTTACTCCTCTTTGGTCAGACCTCATCTGGATACTGTGCCCAGTTCTGGGAGGTATTAGGAGAAGCATAGAGTCTAGATCACCTGAAGTAATTATCCCCTCTACTCCTCCTTGGTCAGACCTCATCTGGATACTGTGTCCAGTTCTGGGAGGTATTAGGAGAAGCATAGAGTCTAGATCACTTGAAGTCATTATCCGCCTCTACTCCTCTTTGGTCAGACCTCATCTGGATACTGTGTCCAGTTCTGGGAGGTATTAGGAGAAGCATCGAGTCTAGATCACGTGAAGTCATTATCCCCTCTACTCCTCTTTGGTCAGACCTCATCTGGATACTGTATCCAGTTCTGGGAGGTATTAGGAGAAGCATAGAGTCTAGATCACGTGAAGTCATTATCCTCCTCTACTCCTCCTTGGTCAGACCTCATCTGGATACTGTGTCCAGTTCTGGGAGGTATTAGGAGAAGCATAGAGTCTAGATCACGTGAAGTCATTATCCCCTCTACTCCTCCTTGGTCAGACCTCATCTGGATACTGTGTCCAGTTCTGGGAGGTATTAGGAGAAGCATAGAGTCTAGATCACGTGAAGTAATTATCCCCCTCTACTCCTCCTTGGTCAGACCTCATCTGGATACTGTGTCCAGTTCTGGGAGGTATTAGGAGAAGCATCGAGTCTAGATCACGTGAAGTCATTATCCCCTCTACTCCTCTTTGGTCAGACCTCATCTGGATACTGTATCCAGTTCTGGGAGGTATTAGGAGAAGCATAGAGTCTAGATCACGTGAAGTCAATATCCCTCTCTACTCCTCCTTGGTCAGACCTCATCTGGATACTGTATCCAGTTCTGGGAGGTATTAGGAGAAGCATAGAGTCTAGATCACGTGAAGTCATTATCCCCTCTACTCCTCCTGGGTCAGACCTCATCTGGATACGGTGTCCAGTTCTGGGAGGTATTAGGAGAAGCATAGAGTCTAGATCACGTGAAGTCATTATCCTCCTCTACTCCTCCTTGGTCAGACCTCATCTGGATACTGTGTCCAGTTCTGGGATGTATGAAGAGAAGCATAGAGTCTAGATCACGTGAAGTCATTATCCCCTCTACTCTTCCTTGGTCAGACCTCATCTGGATACTGTGTCCAGTTCTGGGAGTTATTAGGAGAAGCATAGAGTCTAGATCACGTGAAGTCATTATCGCACTTTACTCCTCTTTGGTCAGACCTCATCTGGATACTGTGCCCAGTTCTGGGAGGTATTAGGAGAAGCATAGAGTCTAGATCACCTGAAGTAATTATCCCCTCTACTCCTCCTTGGTCAGACCTCATCTGGATACTGTGTCCAGTTCTGGGAGGTATTAGGAGAAGCATAGAGTCTAGATCATGTGAAGTAATTATCCTCCTCTACTCCTCCTTGGTCAGACCTCATCTGGATACTGTATCCAGTTCTTCGAGGTATTAGGAGAAGCATAGAGTCTAGATCACGTGAAGTAATTATCCTCCTCTACTGCTCCTTGGTCAGACCTCATCTGGATACTGTGTCCAGTTCTGGGAGGTATTAGGAGAAGCATAGAGTCTAGATCATGTGAAGTAATTATCCCCTCTACTCCTCCTTGGTCAGACCTCATCTGGATACTGCGTCCAGTTCTGGGAGGTATTAGGAGAAGCATAGAATCTAGATCACGTGAAGTAATTATCCTCACTCTACTTCTCCTTGGTCAGACCTCATCTGGATACTGTGTCCAGTTCTGGGAGGTATTAGGAGAAGCATAGAGTCTAGATCACGTGAAGTCATTATCCCCCTCTACTCCTCCTTGGTCAGACCTCATCTGGATACTGTGTCCAGTTCTGGGAGGTATTAGGAGAAGCATAGAGTCTAGATTACGTGAAGTCATTAACCTCCTCTACTCCTCCTTGGTCAGACCTAATCTTAATACTGTGCCCAGTTCTGGGAGGTATTAGGAGAAGCATAGAGTCTAGATCACGTGAAGTCATTATCCCCCTCTACTCCTCCTTGGTCAGACATCATCTGGATACTGTGTCCAGTTCTGGGAGGTATTAGGAGAAGCATCGAGTCTAGATCACGTGAAGTCATTATCCCCCTCTACTCCTCCTTGGTCAGACCTCATCTGGATACTGCGTCCAGTTCTGGGAGGTATTAGGAGAAGCATAGAGTCTGGATCACGTGAAGTAATTATCCCCCTCTACTCCTCCTTGGTCAGACCTCATCTGGATACTGTGTCCAGTTCTGCGAGGTATTAGGAGAAGCATAGAGTCTAGATCACGTGAAGTAATTATCCTCCTCTACTCCTCCTTGGTCAGACCTCAGCTGGATACTGTGTCCAGTTCTGGGAGGTATTAGGAGAAGCATAGAGTCTAGATCATGTGAAGTAATTATCCCCTCTACTCCTCCTTGGTCAGACCTCATCTGGATACTGCGTCCAGTTCTGGGAGGTATTAGGAGAAGCATAGAATCTAGATCACGTGAAGTAATTATCCTCCCTCTACTTCTCCTTGGTCAGACCTCAACTGGATACTGTGTCCAGTTCTGGGAGGTATTAGGAGAAGCATAGAGTCTAGATCACGTGAAGTCATTACCCCCTCTACTCCTCCTTGGTCAGACCTCATCTGGATACTGTGTCCAGTTCTGGGAGGTATTAGGAGAAGCATAGAGTCTAGATCACGTGAAGTAATTATCCCCTCTACTCCTCCTTGGTCAGACCTCATCTGGATACTGTGTCCAGTTCTGGGAGGTATTAGGAGAAGCATAGAGTCTAGATCACTTGAAGTCATTATCCGCCTCTACTCCTCTTTGGTCAGACCTCATCTGGATACTGTGTCCAGTTCTGGGAGGTATTAGGAGAAGCATCGAGTCTAGATCACGTGAAGTCATTATCCCCTCTACTCCTCTTTGGTCAGACCTCATCTGGATACTGTATCCAGTTCTGGGAGGTATTAGGAGAAGCATAGAGTCTAGATCACGTGAAGTCATTATCCTCCTCTACTCCTCCTTGGTCAGACCTCATCTGGATACTGTGTCCAGTTCTGGGAGGTATTAGGAGAAGCATAGAGTCTAGATCACGTGAAGTAATTATCCCCTCTACTCCTCCTTGGTCAGACCTCATCTGGATACTGTGTCCAGTTCTGGGAGGTATTAGGAGAAGCATAGAGTCTAGATCACGTGAAGTAATTATCCCCCTCTACTCCTCCTTGGTCAGACCTCATCTGGATACTGTGTCCAGTTCTGGGAGGTATTAGGAGAAGCATCGAGTCTAGATCACGTGAAGTCATTATCCCCTCTACTCCTCTTTGGTCAGACCTCATCTGGATACTGTATCCAGTTCTGGGAGGTATTAGGAGAAGCATAGAGTCTAGATCACGTGAAGTCAATATCCCTCTCTACTCCTCCTTGGTCAGACCTCATCTGGATACTGTATCCAGTTCTGGGAGGTATTAGGAGAAGCAAAGAGTCTAGATCACGTGAAGTCATTATCCCCTCTACTCCTCCTGGGTCAGACCTCATCTGGATACGGTGTCCAGTTCTGGGAGGTATTAGGAGAAGCATAGAGTCTAGATCACGTGAAGTCATTATCCTCCTCTACTCCTCCTTGGTCAGACCTCATCTGGATACTGTGTCCAGTTCTGGGATGTGTGAAGAGAAGCATAGAGTCTAGATCACGTGAAGTCATTATCCCCTCTACTCTTCCTTGGTCAGACCTCATCTGGATACTGTGTCCAGTTCTGGGAGTTATTAGGAGAAGCATAGAGTCTAGATCACGTGAAGTCATTATCGCACTTTACTCCTCTTTGGTCAGACCTCATCTGGATACTGTGCCCAGTTCTGGGAGGTATTAGGAGAAGCATAGAGTCTAGATCACCTGAAGTAATTATCCCCTCTACTCCTCCTTGGTCAGACCTCATCTGGATACTGTGTCCAGTTCTGGGAGGTATGAGGAGAAGCATAGAGTCTAGATCACTTGAAGTCATTATCCGCCTCTACTCCTCTTTGGTCAGACCTCATCTGGATACTGTGTCCAGTTCTGGGAGGTATTAGGAGAAGCATCGAGTCTAGATCACGTGAAGTCATTATCCCCTCTACTCCTCTTTGGTCAGACCTCATCTGGATACTGTATCCAGTTCTGGGAGGTATTAGGAGAAGCATAGAGTCTAGATCACGTGAAGTCATTATCCTCCTCTACTCCTCCTTGGTCAGACCTCATCTGGATACTGTGTCCAGTTCTGGGAGGTATTAGGAGAAGCATAGAGTCTAGATCACGTGAAGTCATTATCCCCTCTACTCCTCCTTGGTCAGACCTCATCTGGATACTGTGTCCAGTTCTGGGAGGTATTAGGAGAAGCATAGAGTCTAGATCACGTGAAGTAATTATCCCCCTCTACTCCTCCTTGGTCAGACCTCATCTGGATACTGTGTCCAGTTCTGGGAGGTATTAGGAGAAGCATCGAGTCTAGATCACGTGAAGTCATTATCCCCTCTACTCCTCTTTGGTCAGACCTCATCTGGATACTGTATCCAGTTCTGGGAGGTATTAGGAGAAGCATAGAGTCTAGATCACGTGAAGTCAATATCCCTCTCTACTCCTCCTTGGTCAGACCTCATCTGGATACTGTATCCAGTTCTGGGAGGTATTAGGAGAAGCATAGAGTCTAGATCACGTGAAGTCATTATCCCCTCTACTCCTCCTTGGTCAGATCTCATCTGGATACTGTGTCCAGTTCTGGGAGGTATTAGGAGAAGCATAGAGTCTAGATCACGTGAAGTAATTATCCCCTCTACTCCTCTTTGGTCAGTCCTCATCTGGATACTGTGTCCAGTTCTGGGAGGTATTAGGAGAAGCATAGAGTCTAGATCACGTGAAGTAATTATCCCCCTCTACTCCTCCTTGGTCAGACCTCATCTGGATACTGTGTCCAGTTCTGGGAGGTATTAGGAGAAGCATCGAGTCTAGATCACGTGAAGTCATTATCCCCTCTACTCCTCCTGGGTCAGACCTCATCTGGATACGGTGTCCAGTTCTGGGAGGTATTAGGAGAAGCATAGAGTCTAGATCACGTGAAGTCATTATCCTCCTCTACTCCTCCTTGGTCAGACCTCATCTGGATACTGTGTCCAGTTCTGGGATGTATGAAGAGAAGCATAGAGTCTAGATCACGTGAAGTCATTATCCCCTCTACTCTTCCTTGGTCAGACCTCATCTGGATACTGTGTCCAGTTCTGGGAGTTATTAGGAGAAGCATAGAGTCTAGATCACGTGAAGTCATTATCGCACTTTACTCCTCTTTGGTCAGACCTCATCTGGATACTGTGCCCAGTTCTGGGAGGTATTAGGAGAAGCATAGAGTCTAGATCACCTGAAGTAATTATCCCCTCTACTCCTCCTTGGTCAGACCTCATCTGGATACTGTGTCCAATTCTGGGAGGTATTAGGAGAAGCATAGAGTCTAGATCATGTGAAGTAATTATCCTCCTCTACTCCTCCTTGGTCAGACCTCATCTGGATACTGTATCCAGTTCTGCGAGGTATTAGGAGAAGCATAGAGTCTAGATCACGTGAAGTAATTATCCTCCTCTACTGCTCCTTGGTCAGACCTCATCTGGATACTGTGTCCAGTTCTGGGAGGTATTAGGAGAAGCATAGAGTCTAGATCATGTGAAGTAATTATCCCCTCTACTCCTCCTTGGTCAGACCTCATCTGGATACTGCGTCCAGTTCTGGGAGGTATTAGGAGAAGCATAGAATCTAGATCACGTGAAGTAATTATCCTCCCTCTACTTCTCCTTGGTCAGACCTCATCTGGATACTGTGTCCAGTTCTGGGAGGTATTAGGAGAAGCATAGAGTCTAGATCACGTGATGTCATTACCCCCTCTACTCCTCCTTGGTCAGACCTCATCTGGATACTGTGTCCAGTTCTGGGAGGTATTAGGAGAAGCATAGAGTCTAGATCACGTGAAGTAATTATCCCCTCTACTCCTCCTTGGTCAGACCTCATCTGGATACTGTGTCCAGTTCTGGGAGGTATTAGGAGAAGCATCGAGTCTAGATCACGTGAAGTCATTATCCCCTCTACTCCTCTTTGGTCAGACCTCATCTGGATACTGTATCCAGTTCTGGGAGGTATTAGGAGAAGCATAGAGTCTAGATCACGTGAAGTCATTATCCTCCTCTACTCCTCCTTGGTCAGACCTCATCTGGATACTGTGTCCAGTTCTGGGAGGTATTAGGAGAAGCATAGAGTCTAGATCACGTGAAGTAATTATCCCCTCTACTCCTCCTTGGTCAGACCTCATCTGGATACTGTGTCCAGTTCTGGGAGGTATTAGGAGAAGCATAGAGTCTAGATCACATGCAGTAATTATCCCCCTCTACTCCTCCTTGGTCAGACCTCATCTGGATACTGTGTCCTGTTCTGGGAGGTATTAGGAGAAGCATCGAGTCTAGATCACGTGAAGTCATTATCCCCTCTACTCCTCTTTGGTCAGACCTCATCTGGATACTGTATCCAGTTCTGGGAGGTATTAGGAGAAGCATAGAGTCTAGATCACGTGAAGTCAATATCCCTCTCTACTCCTCCTTGGTCAGACCTCATCTGGATACTGTATCCAGTTCTGGGAGGTATTAGGAGAAGCATAGAGTCTAGATCACGTGAAGTCATTATCCCCTCTACTCCTCCTGGGTCAGACCTCATCTGGATACGGTGTCCAGTTCTGGGAGGTATTAGGAGAAGCATAGAGTCTAGATCACGTGAAGTCATTATCCTCCTCTACTCCTCCTTGGTCAGACCTCATCTGGATACTGTGTCCAGTTCTGGGATGTATGAAGAGAAGCATAGAGTCTAGATCACGTGAAGTCATTATCCCCTCTACTCTTCCTTGGTCAGACCTCATCTGGATACTGTGTCCAGTTCTGGGAGTTATTAGGAGAAGCATAGAGTCTAGATCACGTGAAATCATTATCGCACTTTACTCCTCTTTGGTCAGACCTCATCTGGATACTGTGCCCAGTTCTGGGAGGTATTAGGAGAAGCATAGAGTCTAGATCACCTGAAGTAATTATCCCCTCTACTCCTCCTTGGTCAGACCTCATCTGGATACTGTGTCCAGTTCTGGGAGGTATTAGGAGAAGCATAGAGTCTAGATCACTTGAAGTCATTATCCGCCTCTACTCCTCTTTGGTCAGACCTCATCTGGATACTGTGTCCAGTTCTGGGAGGTATTAGGAGAAGCATCGAGTCTAGATCACGTGAAGTCATTATCCCCTCTACTCCTCTTTGGTCAGACCTCATCTGGATACTGTATCCAGTTCTGGGAGGTATTAGGAGAAGCATAGAGTCTAGATCACGTGAAGTCATTATCCTCCTCTACTCCTCCTTGGTCAGACCTCATCTGGATACTGTGTCCAGTTCTGGGAGGTATTAGGAGAAGCATAGAGTCTAGATCACGTGAAGTCATTATCCCCTCTACTCCTCCTTGGTCAGACCTCATCTGGATACTGTGTCCAGTTCTGGGAGGTATTAGGAGAAGCATAGAGTCTAGATCACGTGAAGTAATTATCCCCCTCTACTCCTCCTTGGTCAGACCTCATCTGGATACTGTGTCCAGTTCTGGGAGGTATTAGGAGAAGCATCGAGTCTAGATCACGTGAAGTCATTATCCCCTCTACTCCTCTTTGGTCAGACCTCATCTGGATACTGTATCCAGTTCTGGGAGGTATTAGGAGAAGCATAGAGTCTAGATCACGTGAAGTCAATATCCCTCTCTACTCCTCCTTGGTCAGACCTCATCTGGATACTGTATCCAGTTCTGGGAGGTATTAGGAGAAGCATAGAGTCTAGATCACATGAAGTCATTATCCCCTCTACTCCTCCTTGGTCAGATCTCATCTGGATACTGTGTCCAGTTCTGGGAGGTATTAGGAGAAGCATAGAGTCTAGATCACGTGAAGTAATTATCCCCTCTACTCCTCTTTGGTCAGTCCTCATCTGGATACTGTGTCCAGTTCTGGGAGGTATTAGGAGAAGCATAGAGTCTAGATCACGTGAAGTAATTATCCCCCTCTACTCCTCCTTGGTCAGACCTCATCTGGATACTGTGTCCAGTTCTGGGAGGTATTAGGAGAAGCATCGAGTCTAGATCACGTGAAGTCATTATCCCCTCTACTCCTCCTGGGTCAGACCTCATCTGGATACGGTGTCCAGTTCTGGGAGGTATTAGGAGAAGCATAGAGTCTAGATCACGTGAAGTCATTATCCTCCTCTACTCCTCCTTGGTCAGACCTCATCTGGATACTGTGTCCAGTTCTGGGATGTATGAAGAGAAGCATAGAGTCTAGATCACGTGAAGTCATTATCCCCTCTACTCTTCCTTGGTCAGACCTCATCTGGATACTGTGTCCAGTTCTGGGAGTTATTAGGAGAAGCATAGAGTCTAGATCACGTGAAGTCATTATCGCACTTTACTCGTCTTTGGTCAGACCTCATCTGGATACTGTGCCCAGTTCTGGGAGGTATTAGGAGAAGCATAGAGTCTAGATCACCTGAAGTAATTATCCCCTCTACTCCTCCTTGGTCAGACCTCATCTGGATACTGTGTCCAATTCTGGGAGGTATTAGGAGAAGCATAGAGCCTAGATCACGTGAAGTAATTATCCTCCTCTACTGCTCCTTGGTCAGACCTCATCTGGATACTGTGTCCAGTTCTGGGAGGTATTAGGAGAAGCATAGAGTCTAGATCATGTGAAGTAATTATCCCCTCTACTCCTCCTTGGTCAGACCTCATCTGGATACTGCGTCCAGTTCTGGGAGGTATTAGGAGAAGCATAGAATCTAGATCACGTGAAGTAATTATCCTCCCTCTACTTCTCCTTGGTCAGACCTCATCTGGATACTGTGTCCAGTTCTGGGAGGTATTACGAGAAGCATAGAGTCTAGATCACGTGAAGTCATTACCCCCTCTACTCCTCCTTGGTCAGACCTCATCTGGATACTGTGTCCAGTTCTGGGAGGTATTAGGAGAAGCATAGAGTCTAGATCACGTGAAGTAATTATCCCCTCTACTCCTCCTTGGTCAGACCTCATCTGGATACTGTGTCCAGTTCTGGGAGTTATTAGGAGAAGCATAGAGTCTAGATCACTTGAAGTCATTATCCGCCTCTACTCCTCTTTGGTCAGACCTCATCTGGATACTGTGTCCAGTTCTGGGAGGTATTAGGAGAAGCATCGAGTCTAGATCACGTGAAGTCATTATCCCCTCTACTCCTCTTTGGTCAGACCTCATCTGGATACTGTATCCAGTTCTGGGAGGTATTAGGAGAAGCATAGAGTCTAGATCACGTGAAGTCATTATCCTCCTCTACTCCTCCTTGGTCAGACCTCATCTGGATACTGTGTCCAGTTCTGGGAGGTATTAGGAGAAGCATAGAGTCTAGATCACGTGAAGTCATTATCCCCTCTACTCCTCCTTGGTCAGACCTCATCTGGATACTGTGTCCAGTTCTGGGAGGTATTAGGAGAAGCATAGAGTCTAGATCACGTGCAGTAATTATCCCCCTCTACTCCTCCTTGGTCAGACCTCATCTGGATACTGTGTCCAGTTCTGGGAGGTATTAGGAGAAGCATCGAGTCTAGATCACGTGAAGTCATTATCCCCTCTACTCCTCTTTGGTCAGACCTCATCTGGATACTGTATCCAGTTCTGGGAGGTATTAGGAGAAGCATAGAGTCTAGATCACGTGAAGTCAATATCCCTCTCTACTCCTCCTTGGTCAGACCTCATCTGGATACTGTATCCAGTTCTGGGAGGTATTAGGAGAAGCATAGAGTCTAGATCACGTGAAGTCATTATCCCCTCTACTCCTCCTGGGTCAGACCTCATCTGGATACGGTGTCCAGTTCTGGGAGGTATTAGGAGAAGCATAGAGTCTAGATCACGTGAAGTCATTATCCTCCTCTACTCCTCCTTGGTCAGACCTCATCTGGATACTGTGTCCAGTTCTGGGATGTATGAAGAGAAGCATAGAGTCTAGATCACGTGAAGTCATTATCCCCTCTACTCTTCCTTGGTCAGACCTCATCTGGATACTGTGTCCAGTTCTGGGAGTTATTAGGAGAAGCATAGAGTCTAGATCACGTGAAATCATTATCGCACTTTACTCCTCTTTGGTCAGACCTCATCTGGATACTGTGCCCAGTTCTGGGAGGTATTAGGAGAAGCATAGAGTCTAGATCACCTGAAGTAATTATCCCCTCTACTCCTCCTTGGTCAGACCTCATCTGGATACTGTGTCCAGTTCTGGGAGGTATTAGGAGAAGCATAGAGTCTAGATCACTTGAAGTCATTATCCGCCTCTACTCCTCTTTGGTCAGACCTCATCTGGATACTGTGTCCAGTTCTGGGAGGTATTAGGAGAAGCATCGAGTCTAGATCACGTGAAGTCATTATCCCCTCTACTCCTCCTTGGTCAGACCTCATCTGGATACTGTATCCAGTTCTGGGAGGTATTAGGAGAAGCATAGAGTCTAGATCACGTGAAGTAATTATCCTCCTCTACTCCTCCTTGGTCAGACCTCATCTGGATACTGTGTCCAGTTCTGGGAGGTATTAGGAGAAGCATAGAGTCTAGATCACGTGAAGTCATTATCCCCTCTACTCCTCCTTGGTCAGACCTCATCTGGATACTGTGTCCAGTTCTGGGAGGTATTAGGAGAAGCATAGAGTCTAGATCACGTGAAGTAATTATCCCCCTCTACTCCTCCTTGGTCAGACCTCATCTGGATACTGTGTCCAGTTCTGGGAGGTATTAGGAGAAGCATCGAGTCTAGATCACGTGAAGTCATTATCCCCTCTACTCCTCTTTGGTCAGACCTCATCTGGATACGGTATCCAGTTCTGGGAGGTATTAGGAGAAGCATAGAGTCTAGATCACGTGAAGTAAATATCCCTCTCTACTCCTCCTTGGTCAGACCTCATCTGGATACTGTATCCAGTTCTGGGAGGTATTAGGAGAAGCATAAAGTCTAGATCACGTGAAGTCATTATCCCCTCTACTCCTCCTGGGTCAGACCTCATCTGGATACGGTGTCCAGTTCTGGGAGGTATTAGGAGAAGCATAGAGTCTAGATCACGTGAAGTCATTATCCTCCTCTACTCCTCCTTGTTCAGACCTCATCTGGATACTGTGTCCAGTTCTGGGATGTATGAAGAGAAGCATAGAGTCTAGATCACGTGAAGTCATTATCCCCTCTACTCTTCCTTGGTCAGACCTCATCTGGATACTGTGTCCAGTTCTGGGAGTTATTAGGAGAAGCATAGAGTCTAGATCACGTGAAGTCATTATCGCACTTTACTCCTCTTTGGTCAGACCTCATCTGGATACTGTGCCCAGTTCTGGGAGGTATTAGGAGAAGCATAGAGTCTAGATCACGTGAAGTAATTATCCCCTCTACTCCTCCTTGGTCAGACCTCATCTGGATACTGTGTCCAGTTCTGGGAGGTATTAGGAGAAGCATAGAGTCTAGATCACGTGCAGTAATTATCCCCCTCTACTCCTCCTTGGTCAGACCTCATCTGGATACTGTGTCCAGTTCTGGGAGGTATTAGGAGAAGCATCGAGTCTAGATCACGTGAAGTCATTATCCCCTCTACTCCTCTTTGGTCAGACCTCATCTGGATACTGTATCCAGTTCTGGGAGGTATTAGGAGTGTTAGAACCTTGCTGTTAGGTTTTTTTTCCTTTGCTGGTCACATGACTTTGTTGGCCTATTTAATCCTGCTCCGCCCTTCTGGCTTTGCTGGACTTCATTGTATATCTACTTTCTAGCTAGCCTGTGCTCTGTATCTAACTCTGTTAGTTTGCTTGGTCTACGGACCTCTATGTTCTATCTATTTTGTTTGTTCGTCTGTCTGCTACTATTTCTGTTAGGAGGTGTCCCATATTCCTCCCAGTCCTTAGTACTTGTAGGGATTCCCTCCCCACATCTATAGGTCTTCGTACAGACTAGATTAGGACTTTAGCAGGTCTGATCGCAGGATCAGGTTCCCTGTTACATCGTAGGGATTCAGCTGAGTCTTATAGTAGGGACAGATCTCCTCTCTTTCCTTAGCTTTAGTAGCAGAACATAACAGTAAGTCCAGCCTGCAAATTCTCTAAGGAAAGATTTTTCTGTTCCATCATGGTGTCGGTTCAGGATTTGGCTCATCGCCTGCAGGGACTCTCTCTGGAGGTGGCCGAACTCCGTCAGCACGTGAGTAACTGTCCTGGAGCACATTTCTTGGAGCCTAAGGTATGTTTGCCGGATTTATTTTTTGGTGAACACCGAGAATTTTTTTCATTTAAAAATGCTTGCTTATTGTATTTTCGTTTGAGACCTAAGTCCTCTGGGGATGAATCCCAGCGCGTAGGGTTCATAATGTCACTTTTGCGCAAAGAGCCTCAGGAGTGGGCCTTTTCTTTGCAACCTAGTGATTCATGCTTCAGATCAGTGGATAGTTTTTTTTCTGCTTTGGGACTATTATATGATGATCCTGACCGTGTCGCATCAGCTGAGACTGAGTTGAGACGTCTAAAACAAGGATCGGGTAATGTGGAAAAATATTGTACACATTTTCGTCGTTGGTCCACTCAAACAGGGTGGAACGATTCTGCTCTGAAAAGTCTATTTCTTGCTGGGCTCAGTGAAAGGGTTAAAGACCTGCTAATTGCTTATCCTACACCTGAGGATTTGCAACAGGCTATGCAATTAGCTATACGGGTGGATAGAAGACTGCGTGCTAGGGTTAATGAGAGCAAATCCTCTGCTATGTCAGTTTCTGGTTATGATAATGTGTGCACTAACAGTGGTGAACCGATGGAGATTGGATCGGTGGCACCTCGCTCTCAAGAAAAAGACCGTCGTTTTTCGGAAGGCTTGTGCTTCTATTGTGGAAAATCTGGTCATTTGATTAAAGGCTGTGAGCTTCGTATGAAGAAAGAAAAAAAAATGGTCAGTCACGCCCGTATTGCCTGTTTAAATTCCAAGGGTGTATTTTTAGCTGCTTCCACGATTGCTCAGAAAAAATTAATGGAATTTCGGGTGTTTGTTGATTGCGGGTCTACACTGAATGTAATTGATGGGGGATTCGTGGAAAAACTCAATTTAAAACCTGAACCTTTATCATCCCCCATTGCTGTGGTTTCTGTGGATGGCTCCCCTTTGAAGAATATTACTCTCAAGGTCAGTGAATTTCCTCTCACTATTAATGGTGTTCACCATGAGAAATTGGATTTGGTAGTGTTGAATAACTTGCCTTCTCCAGTAATATTGGGTTTGCCCTGGTTAAAATTTCACAATCCTGTACTGGATTGCTCTACCAGTGAAATTAAATCCTGGAGCCATAAATGTTATGACAAGTGTTGTAACGGGCGTATTGCAGCTTTGGATAGGGGAGAATTGCCTGTTCCTATTCAGGATTTTTGGAGAGTTTTTTCTGAGAAAGAATCGCAGGTTTTGCCTCCCCATAGAGACTATGATTGTTCTATTGAATTTGTCCCTGGAGCGACTCTTCCTAAAAGTCGTTTATTTAACCTTACCATTCCTGAGAGGAAGGCTTTGGAGGAATACATACAGACAAGTTTGGCCGCCGGTCACATTAGGCCCTCTAAGTCTCCTGTGGCGGTTGGATTTTTTTTTGTAAAAAAAAAGGACGGCGGTTTACGTCCTTGTCTGGATTTTCGTGAGATTAACAAAATTACGGTACGCAATCCTTACCCACTGCCATTGATTCCTGATCTGTTTAACCAGTTAGTGGGGGCCAAGTGGTTCTCTAAAATTGACCTTAAGGGAGCATACAATCTGTTGCGCATGAAGGAGGGTGATGAATGGAAGACTGCTTTTAACACTCCTGTGGGTCATTTTGAGAATCTGGTTATGCCTTTTGGTCTTACTAATGCTCCTGCATTTTTTCAGAATCTGATTAATGACATCCTTAGACCTTTGATCGGTAAAAATGTGGTTGTGTATTTGGATGACATTTTGATTTATTCGCCAGATCTGGAGTCTCATTGGCGGAGCGTGCGTGAGGTATTACAGTTATTAATGGACAATTCGCTTTTTGCTAAGCTGGAGAAATGTGAGTTCGCTGTACAGAGAATTAGTTTTTTGGGCTACATTATCTCCAGCAAAGGTTTTGAGATGGATCCGGTTAAGGTTCAGGCTGTGCAGGAATGGCCTAGGCCTATTGGTTTGAAATCAATACAGAGGTTTTTGGGTTTCGCCAATTACTACAGAAAATTCATAAAAAAATTTTCTAGTATTGTCAAACCTCTGACTGATCTCACCAGGAAAGGTGCTGGTGCGGTTCAGTGGTCTTCTGAGGCCATTGAAGCTTTTGTGTATCTCAAGGAGAGGTTCACCTCTGCTCCCATCCTTATGCAGCCTGATGTTACTAGGCCGTTTTTGGTTGAGGTTGATGCTTCCTCTGTGGGAGTTGGCGCAGTATTGTCTCAGGATAACGGGGATGGATTACATCCCTGTGCCTTTTTTTCAAAAAAATTTTCGGAGACTGAACTGAATTACGATATTGGTAATCGGGAATTATTGGCTATTAAACTCGCATTTGAACACTGGCGCCACTTCTTGGAAGGTGCGGAATTTCCCGTTCAGGTTCTTACGGATCATAAAAATCTGATATATCTTGATGCTGCCAAGCGCCTGAATGCCCGTCAGGCTAGGTGGGCACTGTTTTTCTCGCGGTTTAATTTCTCCGTTACTTACATCCCTGGTACTAAGAATGTTAAGGCGGATGCCTTATCTCGCAGTTTTTCTCCCATAGTCGGTGCTGAGAAAGAGGAAAACATTTTACAAGAAGGTGTTGTGATAGCTGCTTTAGACTCCGTTTTGGAAGATGAGATTCTTAAAGCTCAGGAGAATGCCCCATCTAACACTCCTCATGGGAGGTTGTTTGTGCCTGGGACCTTTAGGAGAGATTTGTTTGTTGAGTGTCACGAATCTCGGTTGGCAGGTCATCCCGGAATCTCTGAGACCAAGAGACTGGTGGGTCGCAGTTTTTGGTGGCCTGGATGGCAGAAGGAAGTCATTAAGTGGGTGCGCCAATGTACTATATGTGCTAGATCTAAGTCCTCACATACTCCTGCTGCGGGGTTGCTTTGTCCTTTGGAGGTCCCCAGTGCTCCTTGGACACATTTGGCTATGGACTTTATAACTGACCTTCCCCCCTCTGAGGGTTTTACTGTCATCTGGGTGGTCGTGGACCGTTTTAGCAAGATGTGTCACTTGGTTCCCTTCGTCAAACTGCCCTGCGCTAAAACTCTCGCTAAGGCCTTTGTCAAGGAAATTGTCAGACTTCATGGCGTTCCTACTGACATTGTTTCTGATAGGGGTCCTCAGTTCGTGGCTCGTTTTTGGCGTGCCTTTTGTGACAGGTTGGGAATTCATTTGTCGTTTTCGTCCGGATATCATCCTGAATCTAATGGCCAGACAGAAAGGAAAAACCAGGATGTTGAGCAGTTCTTGCGTTGTTTTGTGGCAGACAATCAAGAGGGGTGGTCTGAGTTTCTGCCACTTGCCGAATTTGCTCTGAACAATCATACATCTTCTTCTGCTGGTTGTTCGCCTTTTTTTTGTTGTTCTGGGAGACATCCGTCGTTTGGGTCGTTCTCCAAGTTGGGATCTGCCGTGCCTGAGGAGGAGAATTTTTCCGGTGATTTGGAAAGAGTTTGGACGGATGTGCGTGGTAATCTTCAGGAGGCCAACAGAAAATCTAAAGACTACTTTGATAGGAAACGACAGGAGGTTTTGTTCGCTGTTGGTGACATGGTTTGGTTGTCCTCTAGGAATCTGCGGTTGAGGATTCCTTCTAAGAAATTGGGTCCCAAGTTTGTAGGGCCCTTTAAGGTGCTTCAGGTTGTCAACCAATCTGCTGTTAGGTTGGAGGTTCCTACCTCCTGGAGAATTAATCCGGTCTTTCATGTCTCTCTGTTAAAAAAAGCTGTTGTGTCGGATGGTGACGCCTCTGCCTCTGTTCCTCCGGTGGTGGAGGACGGGGAATATGAAATTTCTCGCATCCTTGACTCTAGACGGTATAGAGGTAGTTTGCAGTATCTTGTGGCCTGGAAAGGTTTCGGTCCCGAGGATAACTCTTGGGTGAGGTCAGATGATGTTTCCGCGTCCAGACTTATCAGAGCGTTTCACAGGAGATTTCCTGATAAGCCTGGTCCTAGGGGATCCGGAGGATCCTCTTAGAAGGGGGGGTACTGTTAGAACCTTGCTGTTAGGTTTTTTTTCCTTTGCTGGTCACATGACCTTGTTGGCCTATTTAATCCTGCTCCGCCCTTCTGGCTTTGCTGGACTTCATTGTATATCTACTTTCTAGCTAGCCTGTGCTCTGTATCTAACTCTGTTAGTTTGCTTGGTCTACGGACCTCTATGTTCTATCTATTTTGTTTGTTCGTCTGTCTGCTACTATTTCTGTTAGGAGGTGTCCCATATTCCTCCCAGTCCTTAGTACTTGTAGGGATTCCCTCCCCACATCTATAGGTCTCCGTACAGACTAGATTAGGACTTTAGCAAGTCTGATCGCAGGATCAGGTTCCCTGTTACATCGTAGGGATTCAGCTGAGTCTTATAGTAGGGACAGATCTCCTCTCTTTCCTTAGCTTTAGTAGCAGATCATAACAAGGAGAAGCATAGAGTCTAGATCACGTGAAGTCAATATCCCTCTCTACTCCTCCTTGGTCAGACCTCATCTGGATACTGTATCCAGTTCTGGGAGGTATTAGGAGAAGCATAGAGTCTAGATCACGTGAAGTCATTATCCCCTCTACTCCTCCTGGGTCAGACCTCATCTGGATACGGTGTCCAGTTCTGGGAGGTATTAGGAGAAGCATAGAGTCTAGATCACGTGAAGTCATTATCCTCCTCTACTCCTCCTTGGTCAGACCTCATCTGGATACTGTGTCCAGTTCTGGGATGTATGAAGAGAAGCATAGAGTCTAGATCACGTGAAGTCATTATCCCCTCTACTCTTCCTTGGTCAGACCTCATCTGGATACTGTGTCCAGTTCTGGGAGTTATTAGGAGAAGCATAGAGTCTAGATCACGTGAAATCATTATCGCACTTTACTCCTCTTTGGTCAGACCTCATCTGGATACTGTGCCCAGTTCTGGGAGGTATTAGGAGAAGCATAGAGTCTAGATCACCTGAAGTAATTATCCCCTCTACTCCTCCTTGGTCAGACCTCATCTGGATACTGTATCCAGTTCTGCGAGGTATTAGGAGAAGCATAGAGTCTAGATCACGTGAAGTAATTATCCTCCTCTACTGCTCCTTGGTCAGACCTCATCTGGATACTGTGTCCAGTTCTGGGAGGTATTAGGAGAAGCATAGAGTCTAGATCATGTGAAGTAATTATCTCCTCTACTCCTCCTTGGTCAGACCTCATCTGGATACTGCGTCCAGTTCTGGGAGGTATTAGGAGAAGCATAGAATCTAGATCACGTGAAGTAATTATCCTCCCTCTACTTCTCCTTGGTCAGACCTCATCTGGATACTGTGTCCAGTTCTGGGAGGTATTAGGAGAAGCATAGAGTCTAGATCACGTGAAGTAATTATCCCCCTCTACTCCTCCTTGGTCAGACCTCATCTGGATACTGTGTCCAGTTCTGGGAGGTATTAGGAGAAGCAAAGAGTCTAGATTACGTGAAGTCATTAACCTCCTCTACTCCTCCTTGGTCAGACCTCATCTGGATACTGTGCCCAGTTCTGGGAGGTATTAGGAGAAGCATAGAGTCTAGATCACGTGAAGTCATTATCCCCCTCTACTCCTCCTTGGTCAGACATCATCTGGATACTGTGTCCAGTTCTGGGAGGTATTAGGAGAAGCATCGAGTCTACATCACGTGAAGTCATTATCCCCCTCTACTCCTCCTTGGTCAGACCTCATCTGGATACTGCGTCCAGTTCTGGGAGGTATTAGGAGAAGCATAGAGTCTGGATCATGTGAAGTAATTATCCCCCTCTACTCCTCCTTGGTCAGACCTCATCTGGATACTGTGTCCAGTTCTGGGAGGTATTAGGAGAAGCATAGAGTCTAGATCACGTGAAGTCATTATCCCCCTCTACTCCTCCTTGGTCAGAACTCATCTGGATACTGTGTCCAGTTCTGGAGGTATTAGGAGAAGCATAGCGTCTAGATCACGTGAAGTAATTATCCCCCTCTACTCCTCCTTGGTCAGATCTCATCTGGATACTGCGTCCAGTTCTGGGAGGTATTAGGAGAAGCATAGAGTCTAGATCACGTGAAGTAATTATCCCCCTCTACTCCTCCTTGGTCAGATCTCATCTGGATACTGCGTCCAGTTCTGGGAGGTATTAGGAGAAGCATAGAGTCTAGATCACGTGAAGTCATTATCCCCCTCTACTCCTCCTTGGTCAGACCTCATCTGGATACTGTGTCCAGTTCTGGGAGGTATTAGGAGATGCATAGAGTCTAGATCACGTGAAGTCATTATCCCCCTCTACTCCTCCTTGGTCAGACCTCATCTGGATACTGTGTCCAGTTCTGGAGGTATTAGGAGAAGCATAGAGTCTAGATCACGTGAAGTCATTATCCCCTCTACTCCTCCTTGGTCAGACCTCATCTGGATACTGTGTACAGTTCTGGGAGGTATTAGGAGAAGACAGAGTCTAGATCAGGTGAAGTCATTATCCCCTCTACTCCTCTTTGGTCAGACCTCATCTGGATACTGTGTCCAGTTCTGGGAGGTATTAGGAGAAGCATCGAGTCTAGATCACGTGAAGTAATTATCCCCCTCTACTCCTCGGTCAGACCTCATCTGGATACTGCGTCCAGTTCTGGGAGGTATTAGGAGAAGCATAGAGTCTAGATCACGTGAAGTCATTATCCCCTCTACTCCTCCTTGGTCAGACATCATCTGGATACTGTGTCCAGTTCTGGGAGGTATTAGGAGAAGCATAGAGTCTAGATCACGTGAAGTCATTATCCCCTCTACTCCTCCTTGGTCAGACATCATCTGGATACTGTGTCCAGTTCTGGGAGGTATTAGGAGAAGCATAGAGTCTAGATCACGTGAAGTCATTATCCCCCTCTACTCCTCCTTGGTCAGACCTCATCTGGATACGGTGTCCAGTTCTGGGAGGTATTAGGAGAAGCATAGAGTCTAGATCACGTGAAGTAATTATACCCTCTACTCCTCCTTGGTCAGACCTCATCTGGACACTGTGTCCAGTTCTGGGAGGTATTAGGAGAAGCATAGAGTCTAGATCACGTGAAGTCATTATCCCCTCTACTCCTCCTTGGTCAGACCTCATCTGGATACTGCGTCCAGCTCTGGGAGGTATTAGGAGAAGCATAGAGTCTAGATCACGTGAAGTCATTATCCCCCTCTACTCCTCCTTGGTCAGACCTCATCTGGATACTGTGTCCAATTCTGGGAGGTATTAGGAGAAGCATAGAGTCTAGATCACGTGAAGTAATTATCCTCCTCTACTCCTCCTTGGTCAGACCTCATCTGGATACTGTGTCCAGTTCTGGGAGGTATTAGGAGAAGCATAGAGTCTAGATCACGTGAAGTCATTATCCCTCTCTACTCCTCCTTGGTCAGACCTCATCTGGATACTGTGTCCAGTTCTGGGAGGTATTAGGAGAAGCATAGAGTCTAGATCACGTGAAGTAATTATCCCCTCTACTCCTCCTTGGTCAGACCTCATCTGGATACTGTGTCCAGTTCTGGGAGGTATTAGGAGAAGCATAGAGTCTAGATCACGTGAAGTAATTATCCTCCTCTACTCCTCCTTGGTCAGACCTCATCTGGATACTGTGTCCAGTTCTGGGAGGTATTAGGAGAAGCATAGAGTCTAGATCACGTGAAGTCATTATCCCTCTCTACTCCTCCTTGGTCAGACCTCATCTGGATACTGTGCCCAGTTCTGGGAGGTATTAGGAGAAGCATAGAGTCTAGATCATGTGAAGTAATTATCCCCTCTACTCCTCCTTGGTCAGACCTCATCTGGATACTGTGTCCAGTTCTGGGAGGTATTAGGAGAAGCATAGAGTCTAGATCACGTGAAGTCATTATCCACCTCTACTCCTCTTTGGTCAGACCTCATCTGGATACTGTGTCCAGTTCTGGGAGGTATTAGGAGAAGCATCGAGTCTAGATCACGTGAAGTCATTATCCCCTCTACTCCTCTTTGGTCAGACCTCATCTGGATACTGTATCCAGTTCTAGGAGGTATTAGGAGAAGCATAGAGTCTAGATCACGTGAAGTCATTATCCTCCTCTACTCCTCCTTGGTCAGACCTCATCTGGATACTGTGTCCAGTTCTGGGAGGTATTAGGAGAAGCATAGAGTCTAGATCACGTGAAGTCATTATCCCCTCTACTCCTCCTTGGTCAGACCTCATCTGAATACTGTGTCCAGTTCTGGGAGGTATTAGGAGAAGCATAGAGTCTAGATCACGTGAAGTAATTATCCCCCTCTACTCCTCCTTGGTCAGACCTCATCTGGATACTGTGTCCAGTTCTGGAAGGTATTAGGAGAAGCATCGAGTCTAGATCACGTGAAGTCATTATCCCCTCTACTCCTCTTTGGTCAGACCTCATCTGGATACTGTATCCAGTTCTGGGAGGTATTAGGAGAAGCATAGAGTCTAGATCACGTGAAGTCAATATCCCTCTCTACTCCTCCTTAGTCAGACCTCATCTGGATACTGTATCCAGTTCTGGGAGGTATTAGGAGAAGCATAGAGTCTAGATCACGTGAAGTCATTATCCCCTCTACTCCTCCTGGGTCAGACCTCATCTGGATACGGTGTCCAGTTCTGGGAGGTATTAGGAGAAGCATAGAGTCTAGATCACGTGAAGTCATTATCCTCCTCTACTCCTCCTTGTTCAGACCTCATCTGGATACTGTGTCCAGTTCTGGGATGTATGAAGAGAAGCATAGAGTCTAGATCACGTGAAGTCATTATCCCCTCTACTCTTCGTTGGTCAGACCTCATCTGGATACTGTGTCCAGTTCTGGGAGTTATTAGGAGAAGCATAGAGTCTAGATCACGTGAAGTCATTATCGCACTTTACTCCTCTTTGGTCAGACCTCATCTGGATACTGTGCCCAGTTCTGGGAGGTATTAGGAGAAGCATAGAGTCTAGATCACCTGAAGTAATTATCCCCTCTACTCCTCCTTGGTCAGACCTCATCTGGATACTGTGTCCAGTTCTGGGAGGTATTAGGAGAAGCATAGAGTCTAGATCATGTGAAGTAATTATCCTCCTCTACTCCTCCTTGGTCAGACCTCATCTGGATACTGTATCCAGTTCTGCGAGGTATTAGGAGAAGCATAGAGTCTAGATCACGTGAAGTAATTATCCTCCTCTACTGCTCCTTGGTCAGACCTCATCTGGATACTGTGTCCAGTTCTGGGAGGTATTAGGAGAAGCATAGAATCTAGATCACGTGAAGTA
This sequence comes from Phyllobates terribilis, assembly GCF_046119375.1. Lineage (NCBI taxonomy): Eukaryota > Metazoa > Chordata > Amphibia > Anura > Dendrobatidae > Phyllobates > Phyllobates terribilis. The sequence continues at coordinate 35,788,248 of NW_027362774.1, read as the reverse complement.
ATTATCCTCCCTCTACTTCTCCTTGGTCAGACCTCATCTGGATACTGTGTCCAGTTCTGGGAGGTATTAGGAGAAGCATAGAGTCTAGATCACGTGAAGTAATTATCCCCCTCTACTCCTCCTTGGTCAGACCTCATCTGGATACTGTGTCCAGTTCTGGGAGGTATTAGGAGAAGCATAGAGTCTAGATCACGTGAAGTAATTATCCCCCTCTACTCCTCCTTGGTCAGACCTCATCTGGATACTGTGTCCAGTTCTGGGAGGTATTAGGAGAAGCAAAGAGTCTAGATTACGTGAAGTCATTAACCTCCTCTACTCCTCCTTGGTCAGACCTCATCTGGATACTGTGCCCAGTTCTGGGAGGTATTAGGAGAAGCATAGAGTCTAGATCACGTGAAGTCATTATCCCCCTCTACTCCTCCTTGGTCAGACATCATCTGGATACTGTGTCCAGTTCTGGGAGGTATTAGGAGATGCATCGAGTCTACATCACGTGAAGTCATTATCCCCCTCTACTCCTCCTTGGTCAGACCTCATCTGGATACTGCGTCCAGTTCTGGGAGGTATTAGGAGAAGCATAGAGTCTGGATCACGTGAAGTAATTATCCCCCTCTACTCCTCCTTGGTCAGACCTCATCTGGATACTGTGTCCAGTTCTGGGAGGTATTAGGAGAAGCATAGAGTCTAGATCACGTGAAGTCATTATCCCCCTCTACTCCTCCTTGGTCAGACCTCATCTGGATACTGTGTCCAGTTCTGGAGGTATTAGGAGAAGCATAGCGTCTAGATCACGTGAAGTAATTATCCCCCTCTACTCCTCCTTGGTCAGATCTCATCTGGATACTGCGTCCAGTTCTGGGAGGTATTAGGAGAAGCATAGAGTCTAGATCACGTGAAGTAATTATCCCCCTCTACTCCTCCTTGGTCAGATCTCATCTGGATACTGCGTCCAGTTCTGGGAGGTATTAGGAGAAGCATAGAGTCTAGATCACGTGAAGTCATTATCCCCCTCTACTCCTCCTTGGTCAGACCTCATCTGGATACTGTGTCCAGTTCTGGGAGGTATTAGGAGATGCATAGAGTCTAGATCACGTGAAGTCATTATCCCCCTCTACTCCTCCTTGGTCAGACCTCATCTGGATACTGTGTCCAGTTCTGGAGGTATTAGGAGAAGCATAGAGTCTAGATCACGTGAAGTCATTATCCCCTCTACTCCTCCTTGGTCAGACCTCATCTGGATACTGTGTACAGTTCTGGGAGGTATTAGGAGAAGACAGAGTCTAGATCAGGTGAAGTCATTATCCCCTCTACTCCTCTTTGGTCAGACCTCATCTGGATACTGTGTCCAGTTCTGGGAGGTATTAGGAGAAGCATCGAGTCTAGATCACGTGAAGTAATTATCCCCCTCTACTCCTCCTTGGTCAGACCTCATCTGGATACTGCGTCCAGTTCTGGGAGGTATTAGGAGAAGCATAGAGTCTAGATCACGTGAAGTCATTATCCCCTCTACTCCTCCTTGGTCAGACATCATCTGGATACTGTGTCCAGTTCTGGGAGGTATTAGGAGAAGCATAGAGTCTAGATCACGTGAAGTCATTATCCCCTCTACTCCTCCTTGGTCAGACATCATCTGGATACTGTGTCCAGTTCTGGGAGGTATTAGGAGAAGCATAGAGTCTAGATCACGTGAAGTCATTATCCCCCTCTACTCCTCCTTGGTCAGACCTCATCTGGATACGGTGTCCAGTTCTGGGAGGTATTAGGAGAAGCATAGAGTCTAGATCACGTGAAGTAATTATACCCTCTACTCCTCCTTGGTCAGACCTCATCTGGACACTGTGTCCAGTTCTGGGAGGTATTAGGAGAAGCATAGAGTCTAGATCACGTGAAGTCATTATCCCCTCTACACCTCCTTGGTCAGACCTCATCTGGATACTGCGTCCAGCTCTGGGAGGTATTAGGAGAAGCATAGAGTCTAGATCACGTGAAGTCATTATCCCCCTCTACTCCTCCTTGGTCAGACCTCATCTGGATACTGTGTCCAATTCTGGGAGGTATTAGGAGAAGCATAGAGTCTAGATCACGTGAAGTAATTATCCTCCTCTACTCCTCCTTGGTCAGACCTCATCTGGATACTGTGTCCAGTTCTGGGAGGTATTAGGAGAAGCATAGAGTCTAGATCACGTGAAGTCATTATCCCTCTCTACTCCTCCTTGGTCAGACCTCATATGGATACTGTGTCCAGTTCTGGGAGGTATTAGGAGAAGCATAGAGTCTAGATCACGTGAAGTAATTATCCCCTCTACTCCTCCTTGGTCAGACCTCATCTGGATACTGTGTCCAGTTCTGGGAGGTATTAGGAGAAGCATAGAGTCTAGATCACGTGAAGTAATTATCCTCCTCTACTCCTCCTTGGTCAGACCTCATCTGGATACTGTGTCCAGTTCTGGGATGTATGAAGAGAAGCATAGGGTCTAGATCACCTGAAGTAATTATCCCCTTTACTCCTCCTTGGTCAGACCTCATCTGGATACTGTGTCCAGTTCTGGGAGGTATTAGGAGAAGCATAGAGTCTAGATCATGTGAAGTAATTATCCTCTCTACTCCTCCTTGGTCAGACCTCATCTGGATACTGTGTCCAGTTCTGGGAGGTATTAGGAGAAGCATCGAGTCTAGATCACGTGAAGTAATTATACCCTCTACTCCTCCTTGGTCAGACCTTATCTGGATACTGTGCCCAGTTCTGGGAGGTATTAGGAGAAGCATCGAGTCTAGATCACGTGAAGTCATTATCCCCCTCTACTCCTCCTTGGTCAGAACTCATCTGGATACTGTGCCCAGTTCTGGGAGGTATTAGGAGAAGCATAGAGTCTAGATCACGTGAAGTCATTATCCCCCTCTACTCCTCTTTGGTCAGACCTCATCTGGATACTGTGTCCAGTTCTGGGAGGTATTAGGAGAAGCATCGAGTCTAGATCACGTGAAGTAATTATCCCCTCTACTCCTCCTTGGTCAGACCACATCTGGATACTGTGCCCAGTTCTGGGAGGTATTAGGAGAAGCATAGAGTCTAGATCATGTGAAGTAATTATCCCCTCTACTCCTCCTTGGTCAGACCTCATCTGGATACTGTGTCCAGTTCTGGGAGGTATTAGGAGAAGCATAGAGTCTAGATCACGTGAAGTCATTATCCCCTCTACTCCTCTTTGGTCAGACTTCATCTGGATACTGTGTCCAGTTCTGGGAGGTATTAGGAGAAGCATAGAGTCTAGATCACGTGAAGTAATTATCCTCCTCTACTCCTCCTTGGTCAGACCTCATCTGGATACTGTGCCCAGTTCTGGGAGGTATTAGGAGAAGCATAGAGTCTAGATCATGTGAAGTAATTATCCCCTCTACTCCTCCTTGGTCAGACCTCATCTGGATACTGCGTCCAGTTCTGGGAGGTATTAGGAGAAGCATAGAATCTAGATCACGTGAAGTAATTATCCTCCCTCTACTTCTCCTTGGTCAGACCTCATCTGGATACTGTGTCCAGTTCTGGGAGGTATTAGGAGAAGCATAGAGTCTAGATCACGTGAAGTAATTATCCCCCTCTACTCCTCCTTGGTCAGACCTCATCTGGATACTGTGTCCAGTTCTGGAAGGTATTAGGAGAAGCATCGAGTCTAGATCACGTGAAGTCATTATCCCCTCTACTCCTCTTTGGTCAGACCTCATCTGGATACTGTATCCAGTTCTGGGAGGTATTAGGAGAAGCATAGAGTCTAGATCACGTGAAGTCAATATCCCTCTCTACTCCTCCTTGGTCAGACCTCATCTGGATACTGTATCCAGTTCTGGGAGGTATTAGGAGAAGCATAGAGTCTAGATCACGTGAAGTCATTATCCCCTCTACTCCTCCTGGGTCAGACCTCATCTGGATACGGTGTCCAGTTCTGGGAGGTATTAGGAGAAGCATAGAGTCTAGATCACGTGAAGTCATTATCCTCCTCTACTCCTCCTTGTTCAGACCTCATCTGGATACTGTGTCCAGTTCTGGGATGTATGAAGAGAAGCATAGAGTCTAGATCACGTGAAGTCATTATCCCCTCTACTCTTCCTTGGTCAGACCTCATCTGGATACTGTGTCCAGTTCTGGGAGTTATTAGGAGAAGCATAGAGTCTAGATCACGTGAAGTCATTATCGCACTTTACTCCTCTTTGGTCAGACCTCATCTGGATACTGTGCCCAGTTCTGGGAGGTATTAGGAGAAGCATAGAGTCTAGATCACCTGAAGTAATTATCCCCTCTACTCCTCCTTGGTCAGACCTCATCTGGATACTGTGTCCAGTTCTGGGAGGTATTAGGAGAAGCATAGAGTCTAGATCATGTGAAGTAATTATCCTCCTCTACTCCTCCTTGGTCAGACCTCATCTGGATACTGTATCCAGTTCTGCGAGGTATTAGGAGAAGCATAGAGTCTAGATCACGTGAAGTAATTATCCTCCTCTACTGCTCCTTGGTCAGACCTCATCTGGATACTGTGTCCAGTTCTGGGAGGTATTAGGAGAAGCATAGAATCTAGATCACGTGAAGTAATTATCCTCCCTCTACTTCTCCTTGGTCAGACCTCATCTGGATACTGTGTCCAGTTCTGGGAGGTATTAGGAGAAGCATAGAGTCTAGATCACGTGAAGTAATTATCCCCCTCTACTCCTCCTTGGTCAGACCTCATCTGGATACTGTGTCCAGTTCTGGGAGGTATTAGGAGAAGCATAGAGTCTAGATCACGTGAAGTAATTATCCCCCTCTACTCCTCCTTGGTCAGACCTCATCTGGATACTGTGTCCAGTTCTGGGAGGTATTAGGAGAAGCAAAGAGTCTAGATTACGTGAAGTCATTAACCTCCTCTACTCCTCCTTGGTCAGACCTCATCTGGATACTGTGCCCAGTTCTGGGAGGTATTAGGAGAAGCATAGAGTCTAGATCACGTGAAGTCATTATCCCCCTCTACTCCTCCTTGGTCAGACATCATCTGGATACTGTGTCCAGTTCTGGGAGGTATTAGGAGATGCATCGAGTCTACATCACGTGAAGTCATTATCCCCCTCTACTCCTCCTTGGTCAGACCTCATCTGGATACTGCGTCCAGTTCTGGGAGGTATTAGGAGAAGCATAGAGTCTGGATCACGTGAAGTAATTATCCCCCTCTACTCCTCCTTGGTCAGAACTCATCTGGATACTGTGTCCAGTTCTGGGAGGTATTAGGAGAAGCATAGAGTCTAGATCACGTGAAGTCATTATCCCCCTCTACTCCTCCTTGGTCAGACCTCATCTGGATACTGTGTCCAGTTCTGGAGGTATTAGGAGAAGCATAGCGTCTAGATCACGTGAAGTAATTATCCCCCTCTACTCCTCCTTGGTCAGATCTCATCTGGATACTGCGTCCAGTTCTGGGAGGTATTAGGAGAAGCATAGAGTCTAGATCACGTGAAGTAATTATCCCCCTCTACTCCTCCTTGGTCAGATCTCATCTGGATACTGCGTCCAGTTCTGGGAGGTATTAGGAGAAGCATAGAGTCTAGATCACGTGAAGTCATTATCCCCCACTACTCCTCCTTGGTCAGACCTCATCTGGATACTGTGTCCAGTTCTGGGAGGTATTAGGAGATGCATAGAGTCTAGATCACGTGAAGTCATTATCCCCCTCTACTCCTCCTTGGTCAGACCTCATCTGGATACTGTGTCCAGTTCTGGAGGTATTAGGAGAAGCATAGAGTCTAGATCACGTGAAGTCATTATCCCCTCTACTCCTCCTTGGTCAGACCTCATCTGGATACTGTGTACAGTTCTGGGAGGTATTAGGAGAAGACAGAGTCTAGATCAGGTGAAGTCATTATCCCCTCTACTCCTCTTTGGTCAGACCTCATCTGGATACTGTGTCCAGTTCTGGGAGGTATTAGGAGAAGCATCGAGTCTAGATCACGTGAAGTAATTATCCCCCTCTACTCCTCCTTGGTCAGACCTCATCTGGATACTGCGTCCAGTTCTGGGAGGTATTAGGAGAAGCATAGAGTCTAGATCACGTGAAGTCATTATCCCCTCTACTCCTCCTTGGTCAGACATCATCTGGATACTGTGTCCAGTTCTGGGAGGTATTAGGAGAAGCATAGAGTCTAGATCACGTGAAGTCATTATCCCCTCTACTCCTCCTTGGTCAGACATCATCTGGATACTGAGTCCAGTTCTGGGAGGTATTAGGAGAAGCATAGAGTCTAGATCACGTGAAGTCATTATCCCCCTCTACTCCTCCTTGGTCAGACCTCATCTGGATACGGTGTCCAGTTCTGGGAGGTATTAGGAGAAGCATAGAGTCTAGATCACGTGAAGTAATTATACCCTCTACTCCTCCTTGGTCAGACCTCATCTGGACACTGTGTCCAGTTCTGGGAGGTATTAGGAGAAGCATAGAGTCTAGATCACGTGAAGTCATTATCCCCTCTACTCCTCCTTGGTCAGACCTCATCTGGATACTGCGTCCAGCTCTGGGAGGTATTAGGAGAAGCATAGAGTCTAGATCACGTGAAGTCATTATCCCCCTCTACTCCTCCTTGGTCAGACCTCATCTGGATACTGTGTCCAATTCTGGGAGGTATTAGGAGAAGCATAGAGTCTAGATCACGTGAAGTAATTATCCTCCTCTACTCCTCCTTGGTCAGACCTCATCTGGATACTGTGTCCAGTTCTGGGAGGTATTAGGAGAAGCATAGAGTCTAGATCACGTGAAGTCATTATCCCTCTCTACTCCTCCTTGGTCAGACCTCATATGGATACTGTGTCCAGTTCTGGGAGGTATTAGGAGAAGCATAGAGTCTAGATTACGTGAAGTAATTATCCCCTCTACTCCTCCTTGGTCAGACCTCATCTGGATACTGTGTCCAGTTCTGGGAGGTATTAGGAGAAGCATAGAGTCTAGATCACGTGAAGTAATTATCCTCCTCTACTCCTCCTTGGTCAGACCTCATCTGGATACTGTGTCCAGTTCTGGGATGTATGAAGAGAAGCATAGGGTCTAGATCACCTGAAGTAATTATCCCCTTTACTCCTCCTTGGTCAGACCTCATCTGGATACTGTGTCCAGTTCTGGGAGGTATTAGGAGAAGCATAGAGTCTAGATCATGTGAAGTAATTATCCTCTCTACTCCTCCTTGGTCAGACCTCATCTGGATACTGTGTCCAGTTCTGGGAGGTATTAGGAGAAGCATCGAGTCTAGATCACGTGAAGTAATTATCCCCTCTACTCCTCCTTGGTCAGACCTCATCTGGATACTGTGTCCAGTTCTGGGATGTATTAGGAGAAGCATAGAGTCTAGATCACGTGAAGTAATTATACCCTCTACTCCTCCTTGGTCAGACCTTATCTGGATACTGTGCCCAGTTCTGGGAGGTATTAGGAGAAGCATCGAGTCTAGATCACGTGAAGTCATTATCCCCCTCTACTCCTCCTTGGTCAGAACTCATCTGGATACTGTGCCCAGTTCTGGGAGGTATTAGGAGAAGCATAGAGTCTAGATCACGTGAAGTCATTATCCCCCTCTACTCCTCTTTGGTCAGACCTCATCTGGATACTGTGTCCAGTTCTGGGAGGTATTAGGAGAAGCATCGAGTCTAGATCACGTGAAGTAATTATCCCCTCTACTCCTCCTTGGTAAGACCACATCTGGATATGTGCCCAGTTCTGGGAGGTATTAGGAGAAGCATTGAGTCTAGATCATGTGAAGTCATTATCCCCCTCTACTCCTCTTTGGTCAGACCTCATCTGGATACTGTGTCCAGTTCTGGGAGGTATTAGGAGAAGCATCGAGTCTAGATCACGTGAAGTAATTATCCCCTCTACTCCTCCTTGGTCAGACCACATCTGGATACTGTGCCCAGTTCTGGGAGGTATTAGGAGAAGCATAGAGTCTAGATCATGTGAAGTAATTATCCCCTCTACTCCTCCTTGGTCAGACCTCATCTGGATACTGTGTCCAGTTCTGGGAGGTATTAGGAGAAGCATAGAGTCTAGATCACGTGAAGTAATTATCCTCCCTCTACTTCTCCTTGGTCAGACCTCATCTGGATACTGTGTCCAGTTCTGGGAGGTATTAGGAGAAGCATAGAGTCTAGATCACGTGAAGTAATTATTCCCTCTACTCCTCCTTGGTCAGACCTCATCTGGATACTGCGTCCAGTTCTGGGAGGTATTAGGAGAAGCATAGAGTCTAGATCATGTGAAGTAATTATCCTCCTCTACTCCTCCTTGGTCAGACCTCATCTGGATACTGTATCCAGTTCTGCGAGGTATTAGGAGAAGCATAGAGTCTAGATCACGTGAAGTAATTATCCTCCTCTACTGCTCCTTGGTCAGACCTCATCTGGATACTGTGTCCAGTTCTGGGAGGTATTAGGAGAAGCATAGAGTCTAGATCATGTGAAGTAATTATCCCCTCTACTCCTCCTTGGTCAGACCTCATCTGGATACTGCGTCCAGTTCTGGGAGGTATTAGGAGAAGCATAGAATCTAGATCACGTGAAGTAATTATCCTCCCTCTACTTCTCCTTGGTCAGACCTCATCTGGATACTGTGTCCAGTTCTGGGAGGTATTAGGAGAAGCATAGAGTCTAGATCACGTGAAGTAATTATCCCCCTCTACTCCTCCTTGGTCAGACCTCATCTGGATACTGTGTCCAGTTCTGGGAGGTATTAGGAGAAGCAAAGAGTCTAGATTACGTGAAGTCATTAACCTCCTCTACTCCTCCTTGGTCAGACCTCATCTGGATACTGTGCCCAGTTCTGGGAGGTATTAGGAGAAGCATAGAGTCTAGATCACGTGAAGTCATTATCCCCCTCTACTCCTCTTTGGTCAGACATCATCTGGATACTGTGTCCAGTTCTGGGAGGTATTAGGAGAAGCATCGAGTCTACATCACGTGAAGTCATTATCCCCCTCTACTCCTCCTTGGTCAGACCTCATCTGGATACTGCGTCCAGTTCTGGGAGGTATTAGGAGAAGCATAGAGTCTCGATCACGTGAAGTAATTATCCCCCTCTACTCCTCCTTGGTCAGACCTCATCTGGATACTGTGTCCAGTTCTGGGAGGTATTAGGAGAAGCATAGAGTCTAGATCACGTGAAGTCATTATCCCCCTCTACTCCTCCTTGGTCAGACCTCATCTGGATACTGTGTCCAGTTCTGGAGGTATTAGGAGAAGCATAGCGTCTAGATCACGTGAAGTAATTATCCCCCTCTACTCCTCCTTGGTCAGATCTCATCTGGATACTGCGTCCAGTTCTGGGAGGTATTAGGAGAAGCATAGAGTCTAGATCACGTGAAGTAATTATCCCCCTCTACTCCTCCTTGGTCAGATCTCATCTGGATACTGCGTCCAGTTCTGGGAGGTATTAGGAGAAGCATAGAGTCTAGATCACGTGAAGTCATTATCCCCCTCTATTCCGCCTTGGTCAGACCTCATCTGGATACTGTGTCCAGTTCTGGGAGGTATTAGGAGATGCATAGAGTCTAGATCACGTGAAGTCATTATCCCCCTCTACTCCTCCTTGGTCAGACCTCATCTGGATACTGTGTCCAGTTCTGGAGGTATTAGGAGAAGCATAGAGTCTAGATCACGTGAAGTCATTATCCCCTCTACTCCTCCTTGGTCAGACCTCATCTGGATACTGTGTACAGTTCTGGGAGGTATTAGGAGAAGACAGAGTCTAGATCAGGTGAAGTCATTATCCCCTCTACTCCTCTTTGGTCAGACCTCATCTGGATACTGTGTCCAGTTCTGGGAGGTATTAGGAGAAGCATCGAGTCTAGATCACGTGAAGTAATTATCCCCCTCTACTCCTCCTTGGTCAGACCTCATCTGGATACTGCGTCCAGTTCTGGGAGGTATTAGGAGAAGCATAGAGTCTAGATCACGTGAAGTCATTATCCCCTCTACTCCTCCTTGGTCAGACATCATCTGGATACTGTGTCCAGTTCTGGGAGGTATTAGGAGAAGTATAGAGTCTAGATCACGTGAAGTCATTATCCCCTCTACTCCTCCTTGGTCAGACATCATCTGGATACTGTGTCCAGTTCTGGGAGGTATTAGGAGAAGCATAGAGTCTAGATCACGTGAAGTCATTATCCCCCTCTACTCCTCCTTGGTCAGACCTCATCTGGATACGGTGTCCAGTTCTGGGAGGTATTAGGAGAAGCATAGAGTCTAGATCACGTGAAGTAATTATACCCTCTACTCCTCCTTGGTCAGACCTCATCTGGACACTGTGTCCAGTTCTGGGAGGTATTAGGAGAAGCATAGAGTCTAGATCACGTGAAGTCATTATCCCCTCTACTCCTCCTTGGTCAGACCTCATCTGGATACTGCGTCCAGCTCTGGGAGGTATTAGGAGAAGCATAGAGTCTAGATCACGTGAAGTCATTATCCCCCTCTACTCCTCCTTGGTCAGACCTCATCTGGATACTGTGTCCAATTCTGGGAGGTATTAGGAGAAGCATAGAGTCTAGATCACGTGAAGTAATTATCCTCCTCTACTCCTCCTTGGTCAGACCTCATCTGGATACTGTGTCCAGTTCTGGGAGGTATTAGGAGAAGCATAGAGTCTAGATCACGTGAAGACATTATCCCTCTCTACTCCTCCTTGGTCAGACCTCATATGGATACTGTGTCCAGTTCTGGGAGGTATTAGGAGAAGCATAGAGTCTAGATCACGTGAAGTAATTATCCCCTCTACTCCTCCTTGGTCAGACCTCAACTGGATACTGTGTCCAGTTCTGGGAGGTATTAGGAGAAGCATAGAGTCTAGATCACGTGAAGTAATTATCCTCCTCTACTCCTCCTTGGTCAGACCTCATCTGGATACTGTGTCCAGTTCTGGGATGTATGAAGAGAAGCATAGGGTCTAGATCACCTGAAGTAATTATCCCCTTTACTCCTCCTTGGTCAGACCTCATCTGGATACTGTGTCCAGTTCTGGGAGATATTAGGAGAAGCATAGAGTCTAGATCATGTGAAGTAATTATCCTCTCTTCTCCTCCTTGGTCAGACCTCATCTGGATACTGTGTCCAGTTCTGGGAGGTATTAGGAGAAGCATCGAGTCTAGATCACGTGAAGTAATTATCCCCTCTACTCCTCCTTGGTCAGACCTCATCTGGATACTGTGTCCAGTTCTGGGATGTATTAGGAGAAGCATAGAGTCTAGATCACGTGAAGTAATTATACCCTCTACTCCTCCTTGGTCAGACCTTATCTGGATACTGTGCCCAGTTCTGGGAGGTATTAGGAGAAGCATCGAGTCTAGATCACGTGAAGTCATTATCCCCCTCTACTCCTCCTTGGTCAGAACTCATCTGGATACTGTGCCCAGTTCTGGGAGGTATTAGGAGAAGCATAGAGTCTAGATCACGTGAAGTCATTATCCCCCTCTACTCCTCTTTGGTCAGACCTCATCTGGATACTGTGTCCAGTTCTGGGAGGTATTAGGAGAAGCATCGAGTCTAGATCACGTGAAGTAATTATCCCCTCTACTCCTCCTTGGTAAGACCACATCTGGATACTGTGCCCAGTTCTGGGAGGTATTAGGAGAAGCATTGAGTCTAGATCACGTGAAGTCATTATCCCCCTCTACTCCTCTTTGGTCAGACCTCATCTGGATACTGTGTCCAGTTCTGGGAGGTATTAGGAGAAGCATAGAGTCTAGATCACGTGAAGTCATTATCCCCTCTACTCTTCCTTGGTCAGACCTCATCTGGATACTGTGTCCAGTTCTGGGAGTTATTAGGAGAAGCATAGAGTCTAGATCACGTGAAGTCATTATCGCACTTTACTCCTCTTTGGTCAGACCTCATCTGGATACTGTGCCCAGTTCTGGGAGGTATTAGGAGAAGCATAGAGTCTAGATCACCTGAAGTAATTATCCCCTCTACTCCTCCTTGGTCAGACCTCATCTGGATACTGTGTCCTGTTCTGGGAGGTATTAGGAGAAGCATAGAGTCTAGATTATGTGAAGTAATTATCCTCCTCTACTCCTCCTTGGTCAGACCTCATCTGGATACTGTATCCAGTTCTGCGAGGTATTAGGAGAAGCATAGAGTCTAGATCACGTGAAGTAATTATCCTCCTCTACTCCTCCTTGGTCAGACCTCATCTGGATACTGTGTCCAGTTCTGGGAGGTATTAGGAGAAGCATAGAGTCTAGATCATGTGAAGTAATTATCCCCTCTACTCCTCCTTGGTCAGACCTCATCTGGATACTGCGTCCAGTTCTGGGAGGTATTAGGAGAAGCATAGAATCTAGATCACGTGAAGTAATTATCCTCCCTCTACTTCTCCTTGGTCAGACCTCATCTGGATACTGTGTCCAGTTCTGGGAGGTATTAGGAGAAGCATAGAGTCTAGATCACGTGAAGTCATTACCCCCTCTACTCCTCCTTGGTCAGACCTCATCTGGATACTGTGTCCAGTTCTGGGAGGTATTAGGAGAAGCATAGAGTCTAGATCACGTGAAGTAATTATCCCCTCTACTCCTCCTTGGTCAGACCTCATCTGGATACTGTGTCCAGTTCTGGGAGGTATTAGGAGAAGCATAGAGTCTAGATCACTTGAAGTCATTATCCGCCTCTACTCCTCTTTGGTCAGACCTCATCTGGATACTGTGTCCAGTTCTGGGAGGTATTAGGAGAAGCATCGAGTCTAGATCACGTGAAGTCATTATCCCCTCTACTCCTCCTTGGTCAGACCTCATCTGGATAGTGTGTCCAGTTCTGGGAGGTATTAGGAGAAGCATAGAGTCTAGATCATGTGAAGTAATTATCCTCCTCTACTCCTCCTTGGTCAGACCTCATCTGGATACTGTATCCAGTTCTGCGAGGTATTAGGAGAAGCATAGAGTCTAGATCACGTGAAGTAATTATCCTCCTCTACTCCTCCTTGGTCAGACCTCATCTGGATACTGTGTCCAGTTCTGGGAGGTATTAGGAGAAGCATAGAGTCTAGATCATGTGAAGTAATTATCCCCTCTACTCCTCCTTGGTCAGACCTCATCTGGATACTGCGTCCAGTTCTGGGAGGTATTAGGAGAAGCATAGAATCTAGATCACGTGAAGTAATTATCCTCCCTCTACTTCTCCTTGGTCAGACCTCATCTGGATACTGTGTCCAGTTCTGGGAGGTATTAGGAGAAGCATAGAGTCTAGATCACGTGAAGTAATTATCCCCTCTACTCCTCCTTGGTCAGACCTCATCTGGATACTGTGTCCAGTTCTGGGAGGTATTAGGAGAAGCATAGAGTCTAGATCACTTGAAGTCATTATCCGCCTCTACTCCTCTTTGGTCAGACCTCATCTGGATACTGTGTCCAGTTTTGGGAGGTATTAGGAGAAGCATCGAGTCTAGATCACGTGAAGTCATTATCCCCTCTACTCCTCTTTGGTCAGACCTCATCTGGATACTGTATCCAGTTCTGGGAGGTATTAGGAGAAGCATAGAGTCTAGATCACGTGAAGTCATTATCCTCCTCTACTCCTCCTTGGTCAGACCTCATCTGGATACTGTGTCCAGTTCTGGGAATTATTAGGAGAAGCATAGAGTCTAGATCACGTGAAGTAATTATCCCCTCTACTCCTCCTTGGTCAGACCTCATCTGGATACTGTGTCCAGTTCTGGGAGGTATTAGGAGAAGCATAGAGTCTAGATCACGTGAAGTTTTTATCCCCCTCTACTCCTCCTTGGTCAGACCTCATCTGGATACTGTGTCCAGTTCTGGGAGGTATTAGGAGAAGCATCGAGTCTAGATCACGTGAAGTCATTATCCCCTCTACTCCTCTTTGGTCAGACCTCATCTGGATACTGTATCCAGTTCTGGGAGGTATTAGGAGAAGCATAGAGTCTAGATCACGTGAAGTCAATATCCCTCTCTACTCCTCCTTGGTCAGACCTCATCTGGATACTGTATCCAGTTCTGGGAGGTATTAGGAGAAGCATAGAGTCTAGATCACGTGAAGTCATTATCCCCTCTACTCCTCCTGGGTCAGACCTCATCTGGATACTGTGTCCAGTTCTGGGAGGTATTAGGAGAAGCATAGAGTCTAGATCACGTGAAGTCATTATCCTCCTCTACTCCTCCTTGGTCAGACCTCATCTGGATACTGTGTCCAGTTCTGGGATGTATGAAGAGAAGCATAGAGTCTAGATCACGTGAAGTCATTATCCCCTCTACTCTTCCTTGGTCAGACCTCATCTGGATACTGTGTCCAGTTCTGGGAGTTATTAGGAGAAGCATAGAGTCTAGATCACGTGAAGTCATTATCGCACTTTACTCCTCTTTGGTCAGACCTCATCTGGATACTGTGCCCAGTTCTGGGAGGTATTAGGAGAAGCATAGAGTCTAGATCACCTGAAGTAATTATCCCCTCTACTCCTCCTTGGTCAGACCTCATCTGGATACTGTGTCCAGTTCTGGGAGGTATTAGGAGAAGCATAGAGTCTAGATCACTTGAAGTCATTATCCGCCTCTACTCCTCTTTGGTCAGACCTCATCTGGATACTGTGTCCAGTTCTGGGAGGTATTAGGAGAAGCATCGAGTCTAGATCACGTGAAGTCATTATCCCCTCTACTCCTCTTTGGTCAGACCTCATCTGGATACTGTATCCAGTTCTGGGAGGTATTAGGAGAAGCATAGAGTCTAGATCACGTGAAGTCATTATCCTCCTCTACTCCTCCTTGGTCAGACCTCATCTGGATACTGTGTCCAGTTCTGGGAGGTATTAGGAGAAGCATAGAGTCTAGATCACGTGAAGTAATTATCCCCCTCTACTCCTCCTTGGTCAGACCTCATCTGGATACTGTGTCCAGTTCTGGGAGGTATTAGGAGAAGCATCGAGTCTAGATCACGTGAAGTCATTATCCCCTCTACTCCTCTTTGGTAAGACCTCATCTGGATACTGTATCCAGTTCTGGGAGGTATTAGGAGAAGCATAGAGTCTAGATCACGTGAAGTCAATATCCCTCTCTACTCCTCCTTGGTCAGACCTCATCTGGATACTGTATCCAGTTCTGGGAGGTATTAGGAGAAGCATAGAGTCTAGATCACGTGAAGTCATTATCCCCTCTACTCCTCCTGGGTCAGACCTCATCTGGATACGGTGTCCAGTTCTGGGAGGTATTAGGAGAAGCATAGAGTCTAGATCACGTGAAGTCATTATCCTCCTCTACTCCTCCTTGGTCAGACCTCATCTGGATACTGTGTCCAGTTCTGGGATGTATGAAGAGAAGCATAGAGTCTAGATCACGTGAAGTCATTATCCCCTCTACTCTTCCTTGGTCAGACCTCATCTGGATACTGTGTCCAGTTCTGGGAGTTATTAGGAGAAGCATAGAGTCTAGATCACGTGAAGTCATTATCGCACTTTACTCCTCTTTGGTCAGACCTCATCTGGATACTGTGCCCAGTTCTGGGAGGTATTAGGAGAAGCATAGAGTCTAGATCAGCTGAAGTAATTATCCCCTCTACTCCTCCTTGGTCAGACCTCATCTGGATACTGTGTCCAGTTCTGGGAGGTATTAGGAGAAGCATAGAGTCTAGATCATGTGAAGTAATTATCCTCCTCTACTCCTCCTTGGTCAGACCTCATCTGGATACTGTATCCAGTTCTGCGAGGTATTAGGAGAAGCATAGAGTCTAGATCACGTGAAGTAATTATCCTCCTCTACTGCTCCTTGGTCAGACCTCATCTGGATACTGTGTCCAGTTCTGGGAGGTATTAGGAGAAGCATAGAGTCTAGATCATGTGAAGTAATTATCCCCTCTACTCCTCCTTGGTCAGACCTCATCTGGATACTGCGTCCAGTTCTGGGAGGTATTAGGAGAAGCATAGAATCTAGATCACGTGAAGTAATTATCCTCCCTCTACTTCTCCTTGGTCAGACCTCATCTGGATACTGTGTCCAGTTCTGGGAGGTATTAGGAGAAGCATAGAGTCTAGATCACGTGAAGTAATTATCCCCTCTACTCCTCCTTGGTCAGACCTCATCTGGATACTGTGTCCAGTTCTGGGAGGTATTAGGAGAAGCATAGAGTCTAGATCACGTGAAGTAATTATCCTCCTCTACTCCTCCTTGGTCAGACCTCATCTGGATACTGTGTCCAGTTCTGGGATGTATGAAGAGAAGCATAGGGTCTAGATCACCTGAAGTAATTATCCCCTTTACTCCTCCTTGGTCAGACCTCATCTGGATACTGTGTCCAGTTCTGGGAGGTATTAGGAGAAGCATAGAGTCTAGATCATGTGAAGTAATTATCCTCTCTACTCCTCCTTGGTCAGACCTCATCTGGATACTGTGTCCAGTTCTGGGAGGTATTAGGAGAAGCATCGAGTCTAGATCACGTGAAGTAATTATCCCCTCTACTCCT
The DNA here is from genome assembly GCF_046119375.1 of Phyllobates terribilis. NCBI lineage: Eukaryota > Metazoa > Chordata > Amphibia > Anura > Dendrobatidae > Phyllobates > Phyllobates terribilis. Next base: position 35,771,801 of record NW_027362774.1, on the reverse strand, counting down.
CCTTGGTCAGACCTCATCTGGATACTGTGTCCAGTTCTGGGATGTATTAGGAGAAGCATAGAGTCTAGATCACGTGAAGTAATTATACCCTCTACTCCTCCTTGGTCAGACCTTATCTGGATACTGTGCCCAGTTCTGGGAGGTATTAGGAGAAGCATCGAGTCTAGATCACGTGAAGTCATTATCCCCCTCTACTCCTCCTTGGTCAGAACTCATCTGGATACTGTGCCCAGTTCTGGGAGGTATTAGGAGAAGCATAGAGTCTAGATCACGTGAAGTCATTATCCCCCTCTACTCCTCTTTGGTCAGACCTCATCTGGATACTGTGTCCAGTTCTGGGAGGTATTAGGAGAAGCATCGAGTCTAGATCACGTGAAGTAATTATCCCCTCTACTCCTCCTTGGTAAGACCACATCTGGATACTGTGCCCAGTTCTGGGAGGTATTAGGAGAAGCATTGAGTCTAGATCACGTGAAGTCATTATCCCCCTCTACTCCTCTTTGGTCAGACCTCATCTGGATACTGTGTCCAGTTCTGGGAGGTATTAGGAGAAGCATCGAGTCTAGATCACGTGAAGTAATTATCCCCTCTACTCCTCCTTGGTCAGACCACATCTGGATACTGTGCCCAGTTCTGGGAGGTATTAGGAGAAGCATAGAGTCTAGATCATGTGAAGTAATTATCCCCTCTACTCCTCCTTGGTCAGACCTCATCTGGATACTGTGTCCAGTTCTGGGAGGTATTAGGAGAAGCATAGAGTCTAGATCACGTGAAGTCATTATCCCCTCTACTCCTCTTTGGTCAGACTTCATCTGGATACTGTGTCCAGTTCTGGGAGGTATTAGGAGAAGCATAGAGTCTAGATCACGTGAAGTAATTATCCTCCTCTACTCCTCCTTGGTCAGACCTCATCTGGATACTGTGCCCAGTTCTGGGAGGTATTAGGAGAAGCATAGAGTCTAGATCATGTGAAGTAATTATCCCCTCTACTCCTCCTTGGTCAGACCTCATCTGGATACTGCGTCCAGTTCTGGGAGGTATTAGGAGAAGCATAGAATCTAGATCACGTGAAGTAATTATCCTCCCTCTACTTCTCCTTGGTCAGACCTCATCTGGATACTGTGTCCAGTTCTGGGAGGTATTAGGAGAAGCATAGAGTCTAGATCACGTGAAGTAATTATTCCCTCTACTCCTCCTTGGTCAGACCTCATCTGGATACTGCGTCCAGTTCTGGGAGGTATTAGGAGAAGCATAGAGTCTAGATCACGTGAAGTCATTATCCTCCTCTACTCCTCCTTGGTCAGACCTCATCTGGATACTGTGTCCAGTTCTGGGATGTATGAAGAGAAGCATAGAGTCTAGATCACGTGAAGTCATTATCCCCTCTACTCTTCCTTGGTCAGACCTCATCTGGATACTGTGTCCAGTTCTGGGAGTTATTAGGAGAAGCATAGAGTCTAGATCACGTGAAGTCATTATCGCACTTTACTCCTCTTTGGTCAGACCTCATCTGGATACTGTGCCCAGTTCTGGGAGGTATTAGGAGAAGCATAGAGTCTAGATCACCTGAAGTAATTATCCCCTCTACTCCTCCTTGGTCAGACCTCATCTGGATACTGTGTCCAGTTCTGGGAGGTATTAGGAGAAGCATAGAGTCTAGATCATGTGAAGTAATTATCCTCCTCTACTCCTCCTTGGTCAGACCTCATCTGGATACTGTATCCAGTTCTGCGAGGTATTAGGAGAAGCATAGAGTCTAGATCACGTGAAGTAATTATCCTCCTCTACTCCTCCTTGGTCAGACCTCATCTGGATACTGTGTCCAGTTCTGGGAGGTATTAGGAGAAGCATAGAGTCTAGATCATGTGAAGTAATTATCCCCTCTACTCCTCCTTGGTCAGACCTCATCTGGATACTGCGTCCAGTTCTGGGAGGTATTAGGAGAAGCATAGAATCTAGATCACGTGAAGTAATTATCCTCCCTCTACTTCTCCTTGGTCAGACCTCATCTGGATACTGTGTCCAGTTCTGGGAGGTATTAGGAGAAGCATAGAGTCTAGATCACGTGAAGTCATTACCCCCTCTACTCCTCCTTGGTCAGACCTCATCTGGATACTGTGTCCAGTTCTGGGAGGTATTAGGAGAAGCATAGAGTCTAGATCACGTGAAGTAATTATCCCCTCTACTCCTCCTTGGTCAGACCTCATCTGGATACTGTGTCCAGTTCTGGGAGGTATTAGGAGAAGCATAGAGTCTAGATCACTTGAAGTCATTATCCGCCTCTACTCCTCTTTGGTCAGACCTCATCTGGATACTGTGTCCAGTTCTGGGAGGTATTAGGAGAAGCATCGAGTCTAGATCACGTGAAGTCATTATCCCCTCTACTCCTCTTTGGTCAGACCTCATCTGGATACTGTATCCAGTTCTGGGAGGTATTAGGAGAAGCATAGAGTCTAGATCACGTGAAGTCATTATCCTCCTCTACTCCTCCTTGGTCAGACCTCATCTGGATACTGTGTCCAGTTCTGGGAGGTATTAGGAGAAGCATAGAGTCTAGATCACGTGAAGTAATTATCCCCTCTACTCCTCCTTGGTCAGACCTCATCTGGATACTGTGTCCAGTTCTGGGAGGTATTAGGAGAAGCATAGAGTCTAGATCACGTGAAGTTTTTATCCCCCTCTACTCCTCCTTGGTCAGACCTCATCTGGATACTGTGTCCAGTTCTGGGAGGTATTAGGAGAAGCATCGAGTCTAGATCACGTGAAGTCATTATCCCCTCTACTCCTCTTTGGTCAGACCTCATCTGGATACTGTATCCAGTTCTGGGAGGTATTAGGAGAAGCATAGAGTCTAGATCACGTGAAGTCAATATCCCTCTCTACTCCTCCTTGGTCAGACCTCATCTGGATACTGTATCCAGTTCTGGGAGGTATTAGGAGAAGCATAGAGTCTAGATCACGTGAAGTCATTATCCCCTCTACTCCTCCTGGGTCAGACCTCATCTGGATACTGTGTCCAGTTCTGGGAGGTATTAGGAGAAGCATAGAGTCTAGATCACGTGAAGTCATTATCCTCCTCTACTCCTCCTTGGTCAGACCTCATCTGGATACTGTGTCCAGTTCTGGGATGTATGAAGAGAAGCATAGAGTCTAGATCACGTGAAGTCATTATCCCCTCTACTCTTCCTTGGTCAGACCTCATCTGGATACTGTGTCCAGTTCTGGGAGTTATTAGGAGAAGCATAGAGTCTAGATCACGTGAAGTCATTATCGCACTTTACTCCTCTTTGGTCAGACCTCATCTGGATACTGTGCCCAGTTCTGGGAGGTATTAGGAGAAGCATAGAGTCTAGATCACCTGAAGTAATTATCCCCTCTACTCCTCCTTGGTCAGACCTCATCTGGATACTGTGTCCAGTTCTGGGAGGTATTAGGAGAAGCATAGAGTCTAGATCACTTGAAGTCATTATCCGCCTCTACTCCTCTTTGGTCAGACCTCATCTGGATACTGTGTCCCGTTCTGGGAGGTATTAGGAGAAGCATCGAGTCTAGATCACGTGAAGTCATTATCCCCTCTACTCCTCTTTGGTCAGACCTCATCTGGATACTGTATCCAGTTCTGGGAGGTATTAGGAGAAGCATAGAGTCTAGATCACGTGAAGTCATTATCCCCTCTACTCCTCCTTGGTCAGACTTCATCTGGATACTGTGTCCAGTTCTGGGAGGTATTAGGAGAAGCATAGAGTCTAGATCACGTGAAGTAATTATCCCCCTCTACTCCTCCTTGGTCAGACCTCATCTGGATACTGTGTCCAGTTCTGGGAGGTATTAGGAGAAGCATCGAGTCTAGATCACGTGAAGTCATTATCCCCTCTACTCCTCTTTGGTCAGACCTCATCTGGATACTGTGTCCAGTTCTGGGAGGTATTAGGAGAAGCATAGAGTCTAGATCACGTGAAGTCAATATCCCTCTCTACTCCTCCTTGGTCAGACCTCATCTGGATACTGTATCCAGTTCTGGGAGGTATTAGGAGAAGCATAGAGTCTAGATCACGTGAAGTCATTATCCCCTCTACTCCTCCTGGGTCAGACCTCATCTGGATACGGTGTCCAGTTCTGGGAGGTATTAGGAGAAGCATAGAGTCTAGATCACGTGAAGTCATTATCCTCCTCTACTCCTCCTTGGTCAGACCTCATCTGGATACTGTGTCCAGTTCTGGGATGTATGAAGAGAAGCATAGAGTCTAGATCACGTGAAGTCATTATCCCCTCTACTCTTCCTTGGTCAGACCTCATCTGGATACTGTGTCCAGTTCTGGGAGTTATTAGGAGAAGCATAGAGTCTAGATCACGTGAAGTCATTATCGCACTTTACTCCTCTTTGGTCAGACCTCATCTGGATACTGTGCCCAGTTCTGGGAGGTATTAGGAGAAGCATAGAGTCTAGATCAGCTGAAGTAATTATCCCCTCTACTCCTCCTTGGTCAGACCTCATCTGGATACTGTGTCCAGTTCTGGGAGGTATTAGGAGAAGCATAGAGTCTAGATCATGTGAAGTAATTATCCTCCTCTACTCCTCCTTGGTCAGACCTCATCTCGATACTGTATCCAGTTCTGCGAGGTATTAGGAGAAGCATAGAGTCTAGATCACGTGAAGTAATTATCCTCCTCTACTGCTCCTTGGTCAGACCTCATCTGGATACTGTGTCCAGTTCTGGGAGGTATTAGGAGAAGCATAGAGTCTAGATCATGTGAAGTAATTATCCCCTCTACTCCTCCTTGGTCAGACCTCATCTGGATACTGCGTCCAGTTCTGGGAGGTATTAGGAGAAGCATAGAATCTAGATCACGTGAAGTAATTATCCTCCCTCTACTTCTCCTTGGTCAGACCTCATCTGGATACTGTGTCCAGTTCTGGGAGGTATTAGGAGAAGCATAGAGTCTAGATCACGTGAAGTAATTATCCCCGTCTACTCCTCCTTGGTCAGACCTCATCTGGATACTGTGTCCAGTTCTGGGAGGTATTAGGAGAAGCATAGAGTCTAGATTACGTGAAGTCATTAACCTCCTCTACTCCTCCTTGGTCAGACCTCATCTGGATACTGTGCCCAGTTCTGGGAGGTATTAGGAGAAGCATAGAGTCTAGATCACGTGAAGTCATTATCCCCCTCTACTCCTCCTTGGTCAGACATCATCTGGATACTGTGTCCAGTTCTGGGAGGTATTAGGAGAAGCATCGAGTCTAGATCACGTGAAGTCATTATCCCCCTCTACTCCTCCTTGGTCAGACCTCATCTGGATACTGCGTCCAGTTCTGGGAGGTATTAGGAGAAGCATAGAGTCTGGATCACGTGAAGTAATTATCCCCCTCTACTCCTCCTTGGTCAGACCTCATCTGGATACTGTGTCCAGTTCTGCGAGGTATTAGGAGAAGCATAGAGTCTAGATCACGTGAAGTAATTATCCTCCTCTACTCCTCCTTGGTCAGACCTCATCTGGATACTGTGTCCAGTTCTGGGAGGTATTAGGAGAAGCATAGAGTCTAGATCATGTGAAGTAATTATCCCCTCTACTCCTCCTTGGTCAGACCTCATCTGGATACTGCGTCCAGTTCTGGGAGGTATTAGGAGAAGCATAGAGTCTAGATCACGTGAAGTCATTACCCCCTCTACTCCTCCTTGGTCAGACCTCATCTGGATACTGTGTCCAGTTCTGGGAGGTATTAGGAGAAGCATAGAGTCTAGATCACGTGAAGTAATTATCCCCTCTACTCCTCCTTGGTCAGACCTCATCTGGATACTGTGTCCAGTTCTGGGAGGTATTAGGAGAAGCATAGAGTCTAGATCACTTGAAGTCATTATCCGCCTCTACTCCTCTTTGGTCAGACCTCATCTGGATACTGTGTCCAGTTCTGGGAGGTATTAGGAGAAGCATCGAGTCTAGATCACGTGAAGTCATTATCCCCTCTACTCCTCTTTGGTCAGACCTCATCTGGATACTGTATCCAGTTCTGGGAGGTATTAGGAGAAGCATAGAGTCTAGATCACGTGAAGTCATTATCCTCCTCTACTCCTCCTTGGTCAGACCTCATCTGGATACTGTGTCCAGTTCTGGGAGGTATTAGGAGAAGCATAGAGTCTAGATCACGTGAAGTAATTATCCCCTCTACTCCTCCTTGGTCAGACCTCATCTGGATACTGTGTCCAGTTCTGGGAGGTATTAGGAGAAGTATCGAGTCTAGATCACGTGAAGTAATTATCCCCCTCTACTCCTCCTTGGTCAGACCTCATCTGGATACTGTGTCCAGTTCTGGGAGGTATTAGGAGAAGCATCGAGTCTAGATCACGTGAAGTCATTATCCCCTCTACTCCTCTTTGGTCAGACCTCATCTGGATACTGTATCCAGTTCTGGGAGGTATTAGGAGAAGCATAGAGTCTAGATCACGTGAAGTCAATATCCCTCTCTACTCCTCCTTGGTCAGACCTCATCTGGATACTGTATCCAGTTCTGGGAGGTATTAGGAGAAGCATAGAGTCTAGATCACGTGAAGTCATTATTCCCTCTACTCCTCCTGGGTCAGACCTCATCTGGATACGGTGTCCAGTTCTGGGAGGTATTAGGAGAAGCATAGAGTCTAGATCATGTGAAGTAATTATCCCCTCTACTCCTCCTTGGTCAGACCTCATCTGGATACTGCGTCCAGTTCTGGGAGGTATTAGGAGAAGCATAGAATCTAGATCACGTGAAGTAATTATCCTCCCTCTACTTCTCCTTGGTCAGACCTCATCTGGATACTGTGTCCAGTTCTGGGAGGTATTAGGAGAAGCATAGAGTCTAGATCACGTGAAGTCATTACCCCCTCTACTCCTCCTTGGTCAGACCTCATCTGGATACTGTGTTCAGTTCTGGGAGGTATTAGGAGAAGCATAGAGTCTAGATCACGTGAAGTAATTATCCCCTCTACTCCTCCTTGGTCAGACCTCATCTGGATACTGTGTCCAGTTCTGGGAGGTATTAGGAGAAGCATAGAGTCTAGATCACTTGAAGTCATTATCCGCCTCTACTCCTCTTTGGTCAGACCTCATCTGGATACTGTGTCCAGTTCTGGGAGGTATTAGGAGAAGCATCGAGTCTAGATCACGTGAAGTCATTATCCCCTCTACTCCTCTTTGGTCAGACCTCATCTGGATACTGTATCCAGTTCTGGGAGGTATTAGGAGAAGCATAGAGTCTAGATCACGTGAAGTCATTATCCTCCTCTACTCCTCCTTGGTCAGACCTCATCTGGATACTGTGTCCAGTTCTGGGAGGTATTAGGAGAAGCATAGAGTCTAGATCACGTGAAGTAATTATCCCCTCTACTCCTCCTTGGTCAGACCTCATCTGGATACTGTGTCCAGTTCTGGGAGGTATTAGGAGAAGCATCGAGTCTAGATCACGTGAAGTAATTATCCCCCTCTACTCCTCCTTGGTCAGACCTCATCTGGATACTGTGTCCAGTTCTGGGAGGTATTAGGAGAAGCATCGAGTCTAGATCACGTGAAGTCATTATCCCCTCTACTCCTCTTTGGTCAGACCTCATCTGGATACTGTATCCAGTTCTGGGAGCTATTAGGAGAAGCATAGAGTCTAGATCACGTGAAGTCAATATCCCTCTCTACTCCTCCTTGGTCAGACCTCATCTGGATACTGTATCCAGTTCTGGGAGGTATTAGGAGAAGCATAGAGTCTAGATCACGTGAAGTCATTATTCCCTCTACTCCTCCTGGGTCAGACCTCATCTGGATACGGTGTCCAGTTCTGGGAGGTATTAGGAGAAGCATAGAGTCTAGATCACGTGAAGTCATTATCCTCCTCTACTCCTCCTTGGTCAGACCTCATCTGGATACTGTGTCCAGTTCTGGGATGTATGAAGAGAAGCATAGAGTCTAGATCACGTGAAGTCATTATCCCCTCTACTCTTCCTTGGTCAGACCTCATCTGGATACTGTGTCCAGTTCTGGGAGTTATTAGGAGAAGCATAGAGTCTAGATCACGTGAAGTCATTATCGCACTTTACTCCTCTTTGGTCAGACCTCATCTGGATACTGTGCCCAGTTCTGGGAGGTATTAGGAGAAGCATAGAGTCTAGATCACCTGAAGTAATTATCCCCTCTACTCCTCCTTGGTCAGACCTCATCTGGATTCTGTGTCCAGTTCTGGGAGGTATTAGGAGAAGCATAGAGTCTAGATCACTTGAAGTCATTATCCGCCTCTACTCCTCTTTGGTCAGACCTCATCTGGATACTGTGTCCAGTTCTGGGAGGTATTAGGAGAAGCATAGAGTCTAGATCACGTGAAGTCATTATCCTCCTCTACTCCTCCTTGGTCAGACCTCATCTGGATACTGTGTCCAGTTCTGGGAATTATTAGGAGAAGCATAGAGTCTAGATCACGTGAAGTCATTATCCCCTCTACTCCTCCTTGGTCAGACCTCATCTGGATACTGTGTCCAGTTCTGGGAGGTATTAGGAGAAGCATAGAGTCTAGATCACGTGAAGTAATTATCCCCCTCTACTCCTCCTTGGTCAGACCTCATCTGGATACTGTGTCCAGTTCTGGGAGGTATTAGGAGAAGCATCGAGTCTAGATCACGTGAAGTCATTATCCCCTCTACTCCTCTTTGGTCAGACCTCATCTGGATACTGTATCCAGTTCTGGGAGGTATTAGGAGAAGCATAGAGTCTAGATCACGTGAAGTCAATATCCCTCTCTACTCCTCCTTGGTCAGACCTCATCTGGATACTGTATCCAGTTCTGGGAGGTATTAGGAGAAGCATAGAGTCTAGATCACGTGAAGTCATTATCCCCTCTACTCCTCCTGGGTCAGACCTCATCTGGATACGGTGTCCAGTTCTGGGAGGTATTAGGAGAAGCATAGAGTCTAGATCACGTGAAGTCATTATCCTCCTCTACTCCTCCTTGGTCAGACCTCATCTGGATACTGTGTCCAGGTCTGGGATGTATGAAGAGAAGCATAGAGTCTAGATCACGTGAAGTCATTATCCCCTCTACTCTTCCTTGGTCAGACCTCATCTGGATACTGTGTCCAGTTCTGGGAGTTATTAGGAGAAGCATAGAGTCTAGATCACGTGAAGTCATTATCGCACTTTACTCCTCTTTGGTCAGACCTCATCTGGATACTGTGCCCAGTTCTGGGAGGTATTAGGAGAAGCATAGAGTCTAGATCACCTGAAGTAATTATCCCCTCTACTCCTCCTTGGTCAGACCTCATCTGGATACTGTGTCCAGTTCTGGGAGGTATTAGGAGAAGCATAGAGTCTAGATCATGTGAAGTAATTATCCTCCTCTACTCCTCCTTGGTCAGACCTCATCTGGATACAGTATCCAGTTCTGCGAGGTATTAGGAGAAGCATAGAGTCTAGATCACGTGAAGTAATTATCCTCCTCTACTGCTCCTTGGTCAGACCTCATCTGGATACTGTGTCCAGTTCTGGGAGGTATTAGGAGAAGCATAGAGTCTAGATCATGTGAAGTAATTATCCCCTCTACTCCTCCTTGGTCAGACCTCATCTGGATACTGCGTCCAGTTCTGGGAGGTATTAGGAGAAGCATAGAATCTAGATCACGTGAAGTAATTATCCTCCCTCTACTTCTCCTTGGTCAGACCTCATCTGGATACTGTGTCCAGTACTGGGAGGTATTAGGAGAAGCATAGAGTCTAGATCACGTGAAGTAATTATCCCCCTCTACTCCTCCTTGGTCAGACCTCATCTGGATACTGTGTCCAGTTCTGGGAGGTATTAGGAGAAGCATAGAGTCTAGATTACGTGAAGTCATTAACCTCCTCTACTCCTCCTTGGTCAGACCTCATCTGGATACTGTGCCCAGTTCTGGGAGGTATTAGGAGAAGCATAGAGTCTAGATCACGTGAAGTCATTATCCCCCTCTACTCCTCCTTGGTCAGACATCATCTGGATACTGTGTCCAGTTCTGGGAGGTATTAGGAGAAGCATCGAGTCTAGATCACGTGAAGTCATTATCCCCCTCTACTCCTCCTTGGTCAGACCTCATCTGGATACTGCGTCCAGTTCTGGGAGGTATTAGGAGAAGCATAGAGTCTGGATCACGTGAAGTAATTATCCCCCTCTACTCCTCCTTGGTCAGACCTCATCTGGATACTGTGTCCAGTTCTGGGAGGTATTAGGAGAAGCATAGAGTCTAGATCACGTGAAGTCATTATCCCCCTCTACTCCTCCTTGGTCAGACCTCATCTGGATACTGTGTCCAGTTCTGGAGGTATTAGGAGAAGCATAGTGTCTAGATCACGTGAAGTAATTATCCCCCTCTACTCCTCCTTGGTCAGATCTCATCTGGATACTGCGTCCAGTTCTGGGAGATATTAGGAGAAGCATAGAGTCTAGATCACGTGAAGTCATTATCCCCTCTACTCCTCCTTGGTCAGACCTCATCTGGATACTGTGTACAGTTCTGGGAGGTATTAGGAGAAGCACAGAGTCTAGATCAGGTGAAGTCATTATCCCCTCTACTCCTCTTTGGTCAGACCTCATCTGGATACTGTGTCCAGTTCTGGGAGGTATTAGGAGAAGCATCGAGTCTAGATCATGTGAAGTAATTATCCCCCTCTACTCCTCCTTGGTCAGACCTCATCTGGATACTGCGTCCAGTTCTGGGAGGTATTAGGAGAAGCATAGAGTCTAGATCACGTGAAGTCATTATCCCCTCTACTCCTCCTTGGTCAGACATCATCTGGATACTGTGTCCAGTTCTGGGAGGTATTAGGAGAAGCATAGAGTCTAGATCACGTGAAGTAATTATCCCCTCTACTCCTCCTTGGTCAGACATCATCTGGATACTGTGTCCAGTTCTGGGAGGTATTAGGAGAAGCATAGAGTCTAGATCACGTGAAGTAATTATCCCCTCTACTCCTCCTTGGTCAGACTTCATCTGGATACTGTGTCCAGTTCTGGGAGGTATTAGGAGAAGCATAGAGTCTAGATCACGTGAAGTAATTATCCCCTCTACTCCTCCTTGGTCAGATCTCATCTGGATACTGTGTCCAGTTCTGGGAGGTATTAGGAGAAGCATTGAGTCTAGATCACGTGAAGTAATTATCCCCTCTACTCCTCCTTGGTCAGACCTCATCTGGATACGGTGTCCAGTTCTGGGAGGTATTAGGAGAAGCATTGAGTCTAGATCACGTGAAGTAATTATCCCCTCTACTCCTCCTTGGTCAGACATCATCTGGATACTGTGTCCAGTTCTGGGAGGTATTAGGAGAAGCATAGAGTCTAGATCACGTGAAGTAATTATACCCTCTACTCCTCCTTGGTCAGACCTCATCTGGACACTGTGTCCAGTTCTGGGAGGTATTAGGAGAAGCATAGAGTCTAGATCACGTGAAGTCATTATCCCCTCTACTCCTCCTTGGTCAGACCTCATCTGGATACTGTGTCCAATTCTGGGAGGTATTAGGAGAAGCATAGAGTCTAGATCACGTGAAGTAATTATCCTCCTCTACTCCTCCTTGGTCAGACCTCATCTGGATACTGTGTCCAGTTCTGGGAGGTATTAGGAGAAGCATCGAGTCTAGATCACGTGAAGTCATTATCCCCTCTACTCCTCTTTGGTCAGACCTCATCTGGATACTGTATCCAGTTCTGGGAGGTATTAGGAGAAGCATAGAGTCTAGATCACGTGAAGTCATTATCCCTCTCTACTCCTCCTTGGTCAGACCTCATCTGTATACTGTGTCCAGTTCTGGGAGGTATTAGGAGAAGCATAGAGTCTAGATCACGTGAAGTAATTATCCCCTCTACTCCTCCTTGGTCAGACCTCATCTGGATACTGTGTCCAGTTCTGGGAGGTATTAGGAGAAGCATAGAGTCTAGATCACGTGAAGTCATTATCCTCCTCTACTCCTCCTTGGTCAGACCTCATCTGGATACTGTGTCCAGGTCTGGGATGTATGAAGAGAAGCATAGAGTCTAGATCACGTGAAGTCATTATCCCCTCTACTCTTCCTTGGTCAGACCTCATCTGGATACTGTGTCCAGTTCTGGGAGTTATTAGGAGAAGCATAGAGTCTAGATCACGTGAAGTCATTATCGCACTTTACTCCTCTTTGGTCAGACCTCATCTGGATACTGTGCCCAGTTCTGGGAGGTATTAGGAGAAGCATAGAGTCTAGATCACCTGAAGTAATTATCCCCTCTACTCCTCCTTGGTCAGACCTCATCTGGATACTGTGTCCAGTTCTGGGAGGTATTAGGAGAAGCATAGAGTCTAGATCATGTGAAGTAATTATCCTCCTCTACTCCTCCTTGGTCAGACCTCATCTGGATACAGTATCCAGTTCTGCGAGGTATTAGGAGAAGCATAGAGTCTAGATCACGTGAAGTAATTATCCTCCTCTACTGCTCCTTGGTCAGACCTCATCTGGATACTGTGTCCAGTTCTGGGAGGTATTAGGAGAAGCATAGAGTCTAGATCATGTGAAGTAATTATCCCCTCTACTCCTCCTTGGTCAGACCTCATCTGGATACTGCGTCCAGTTCTGGGAGGTATTAGGAGAAGCATAGAATCTAGATCACGTGAAGTAATTATCCTCCCTCTACTTCTCCTTGGTCAGACCTCATCTGGATACTGTGTCCAGTACTGGGAGGTATTAGGAGAAGCATAGAGTCTAGATCACGTGAAGTAATTATCCCCCTCTACTCCTCCTTGGTCAGACCTCATCTGGATACTGTGTCCAGTTCTGGGAGGTATTAGGAGAAGCATAGAGTCTAGATTACGTGAAGTCATTAACCTCCTCTACTCCTCCTTGGTCAGACCTCATCTGGATACTGTGCCCAGTTCTGGGAGGTATTAGGAGAAGCATAGAGTCTAGATCACGTGAAGTCATTATCCCCCTCTACTCCTCCTTGGTCAGACATCATCTGGATACTGTGTCCAGTTCTGGGAGGTATTAGGAGAAGCATCGAGTCTAGATCACGTGAAGTCATTATCCCCCTCTACTCCTCCTTGGTCAGACCTCATCTGGATACTGCGTCCAGTTCTGGGAGGTATTAGGAGAAGCATAGAGTCTGGATCACGTGAAGTAATTATCCCCCTCTACTCCTCCTTGGTCAGACCTCATCTGGATACTGTGTCCAGTTCTGGGAGGTATTAGGAGAAGCATAGAGTCTAGATCACGTGAAGTCATTATCCCCCTCTACTCCTCCTTGGTCAGACCTCATCTGGATACTGTGTCCAGTTCTGGAGGTATTAGGAGAAGCATAGTGTCTAGATCACGTGAAGTAATTATCCCCCTCTACTCCTCCTTGGTCAGATCTCATCTGGATACTGCGTCCAGTTCTGGGAGATATTAGGAGAAGCATAGAGTCTAGATCACGTGAAGTCATTATCCCCTCTACTCCTCCTTGGTCAGACCTCATCTGGATACTGTGTACAGTTCTGGGAGGTATTAGGAGAAGCACAGAGTCTAGATCAGGTGAAGTCATTATCCCCTCTACTCCTCTTTGGTCAGACCTCATCTGGATACTGTGTCCAGTTCTGGGAGGTATTAGGAGAAGCATCGAGTCTAGATCATGTGAAGTAATTATCCCCCTCTACTCCTCCTTGGTCAGACCTCATCTGGATACTGCGTCCAGTTCTGGGAGGTATTAGGAGAAGCATAGAGTCTAGATCACGTGAAGTCATTATCCCCTCTACTCCTCCTTGGTCAGACATCATCTGGATACTGTGTCCAGTTCTGGGAGGTATTAGGAGAAGCATAGAGTCTAGATCACGTGAAGTAATTATCCCCTCTACTCCTCCTTGGTCAGACATCATCTGGATACTGTGTCCAGTTCTGGGAGGTATTAGGAGAAGCATAGAGTCTAGATCACGTGAAGTAATTATCCCCTCTACTCCTCCTTGGTCAGACTTCATCTGGATACTGTGTCCAGTTCTGGGAGGTATTAGGAGAAGCATAGAGTCTAGATCACGTGAAGTAATTATCCCCTCTACTCCTCCTTGGTCAGATCTCATCTGGATACTGTGTCCAGTTCTGGGAGGTATTAGGAGAAGCATTGAGTCTAGATCACGTGAAGTAATTATCCCCTCTACTCCTCCTTGGTCAGACCTCATCTGGATACGGTGTCCAGTTCTGGGAGGTATTAGGAGAAGCATTGAGTCTAGATCACGTGAAGTAATTATCCCCTCTACTCCTCCTTGGTCAGACATCATCTGGATACTGTGTCCAGTTCTGGGAGGTATTAGGAGAAGCATAGAGTCTAGATCACGTGAAGTAATTATACCCTCTACTCCTCCTTGGTCAGACCTCATCTGGACACTGTGTCCAGTTCTGGGAGGTATTAGGAGAAGCATAGAGTCTAGATCAGGTGAAGTCATTATCCCCTCTACTCCTCTTTGGTCAGACCTCATCTGGATACTGTGTCCAGTTCTGGGAGGTATTAGGAGAAGCATCGAGTCTAGATCATGTGAAGTAATTATCCCCCTCTACTCCTCCTTGGTCAGACCTCATCTGGATACTGCGTCCAGTTCTGGGAGGTATTAGGAGAAGCATAGAGTCTAGATCACGTGAAGTCATTATCCCCTCTACTCCTCCTTGGTCAGACATCATCTGGATACTGTGTCCAGTTCTGGGAGGTATTAGGAGAAGCATAGAGTCTAGATCACGTGAAGTAATTATCCCCTCTACTCCTCCTTGGTCAGACATCATCTGGATACTGTGTCCAGTTCTGGGAGGTATTAGGAGAAGCATAGAGTCTAGATCACGTGAAGTAATTATCCCCTCTACTCCTCCTTGGTCAGACTTCATCTGGATACTGTGTCCAGTTCTGGGAGGTATTAGGAGAAGCATAGAGTCTAGATCACGTGAAGTAATTATCCCCTCTACTCCTCCTTGGTCAGATCTCATCTGGATACTGTGTCCAGTTCTGGGAGGTATTAGGAGAAGCATTGAGTCTAGATCACGTGAAGTAATTATCCCCTCTACTCCTCCTTGGTCAGACCTCATCTGGATACGGTGTCCAGTTCTGGGAGGTATTAGGAGAAGCATTGAGTCTAGATCACGTGAAGTAATTATCCCCTCTACTCCTCCTTGGTCAGACATCATCTGGATACTGTGTCCAGTTCTGGGAGGTATTAGGAGAAGCATAGAGTCTAGATCACGTGAAGTAATTATACCCTCTACTCCTCCTTGGTCAGACCTCATCTGGACACTGTGTCCAGTTCTGGGAGGTATTAGGAGAAGCATAGAGTCTAGATCACGTGAAGTCATTATCCCCTCTACTCCTCCTTGGTCAGACCTCATCTGGATACTGTGTCCAATTCTGGGAGGTATTAGGAGAAGCATAGAGTCTAGATCACGTGAAGTAATTATCCTCCTCTACTCCTCCTTGGTCAGACCTCATCTGGATACTGTGTCCAGTTCTGGGAGGTATTAGGAGAAGCATCGAGTCTAGATCACGTGAAGTCATTATCCCCTCTACTCCTCTTTGGTCAGACCTCATCTGGATACTGTATCCAGTTCTGGGAGGTATTAGGAGAAGCATAGAGTCTAGATCACGTGAAGTCATTATCCCTCTCTACTCCTCCTTGGTCAGACCTCATCTGTATACTGTGTCCAGTTCTGGGAGGTATTAGGAGAAGCATAGAGTCTAGATCACGTGAAGTAATTATCCCCTCTACTCCTCCTTGGTCAGACCTCATCTGGATACTGTGTCCAGTTCTGGGAGGTATTAGGAGAAGCATAGAGTCTAGATCACGTGAAGTAATTATCCTCCTCTACTCCTCCTTGGTCAGACCTCATCTGGATACTGTGTCCATTCTGGGATGTATGAAGAGAAGCATAGGGTCTAGATCACCTGAAGTAATTATCCCCTCTACTCCTCCTTGGTCAGACCTCATCTGGATACTGTGTCCAGTTCTGGGAGGTATTAGGAGAAGCATAGAGTCTAGATCATGTGAAGTAATTATCCTCTCTACTCCTCCTTGATCAGACCTCATCTGGATACTGTGTGTTATGTTCTGCTACCAAAGCTAAGGAAAGAGAGGAGATCTGTCCCTACTATAAGACTCAGCTGAATCCCTACGATGTAACAGGGAACCTGATCCTGCGATCAGACCTGCTAAAGTCCTAATCTAGTCTGTACGGAGACCTATAGATTTGGGGAGGGAATCCCTACAAGTACTAAGGACTGGGAGGAATATGGGACACCTCCTAACAGAAATAGCAGCAGACAGACGAACAAACAAAATAGATAGAACCTAGAGGTCCGTAGACCAAGCAAACTAACAGAGTTAGATACAGAGCACAGGCTAGCTAGAAAGTAGATATACAATGAAGTCCAGCAAAGCCAGAAGGGCAGAGCAGGATTAAATAGGCCAACAAGGTCATGTGACCAGCAAAGGAAAAAAAACCTAACAGCAAGGTTCTAACAGTACCCCCCCTTCTAAGAGGATCCTCCGGATCCCCTAGGAACAGGCTTATCAGGAAATCTCCTGTGAAACGCTCTGATAAGTCTGGACGCGGAAACATCATCTGACCTCACCCAAGAGTTATCCTCGGGTCCGAAACCTTTCCAGGCCACAAGATACTGCAAACTACCTCTATACCGTCTAGAGTCAAGGATGCGAGAAATTTCATATTCCCCGTCCTCCACCACCGGAGGAACAGAGGCAGAGGCGTCACCATCCGACACAACAGCTTTTTTTAACAGAGAGACATGAAAGACCGGATTAATTCTCCAGGAGGTAGGAACCTCCAACCTAACAGCAGATTGGTTGACAACCTGAAGCACCTTAAAGGGCCCTACAAACTTGGGACCCAATTTCTTAGAAGGAATCCTCAACCGCAGATTCCTAGAGGACAACCAAACCATGTCACCAACAGCGAACAAAACCTCCTGTCGTTTCCTATCAAAGTAGTCTTTAGATTTTCTGTTGGCCTCCTGAAGATTACCACGCACATCCGTCCAAACTCTTTCCAAATCACCGGAAAAATTCTCCTCCTCAGGCACGGCAGATCCCAACTTGGAGAACGACCCAAACGACGGATGTCTCCCAGAACAACAAAAAAAAGGCGAACAACCAGCAGAAGAAGATGTATGATTGTTCAGAGCAAATTCGGCAAGTGGCAGAAACTCAGACCACCCCTCTTGATTGTCTGCCACAAAACAACGCAAGAACTGCTCAACATCCTGGTTTTTCCTTTCTGTCTGGCCATTAGATTCAGGATGATATCCGGACGAAAACGACAAATGAATTCCCAACCTGTCACAAAAGGCACGCCAAAAACGAGCCACGAACTGAGGACCCCTATCAGAAACAATGTCAGTAGGAACGCCATGAAGTCTGACAATTTCCTTGACAAAGGCCTTAGCGAGAGTTTTAGCGCAGGGCAGTTTGACGAAGGGAACCAAGTGACACATCTTGCTAAAACGGTCCACGACCACCCAGATGACAGTAAAACCCTCAGAGGGGGGAAGGTCAGTTATAAAGTCCATAGCCAAATGTGTCCAAGGAGCACTGGGGACCTCCAAAGGACAAAGCAACCCCGCAGCAGGAGTATGTGAGGACTTAGATCTAGCACATATAGTACATTGGCGCACCCACTTAATGACTTCCTTCTGCCATCCAGGCCACCAAAAACTGCGACCCACCAGTCTCTTGGTCTCAGAGATTCCGGGATGACCTGCCAACCGAGATTCGTGACACTCAACAAACAAATCTCTCCTAAAGGTCCCAGGCACAAACAACCTCCCATGAGGAGTGTTAGATGGGGCATTCTCCTGAGCTTTAAGAATCTCATCTTCCAAAACGGAGTCTAAAGCAGCTATCACAACACCTTCTTGTAAAATGTTTTCCTCTTTCTCAGCACCGACTATGGGAGAAAAACTGCGAGACAAGGCATCCGCCTTAACATTCTTAGTACCAGGGATGTAAGTAACGGAGAAATTAAACCGCGAGAAAAACAGTGCCCACCTAGCCTGACGGGCATTCAGGCGCTTGGCAGCGTCAAGATATATCAGATTTTTATGATCCGTAAGAACCTGAACGGGAAATTCCGCACCTTCCAAGAAGTGGCGCCAGTGTTCAAATGCGAGTTTAATAGCCAATAATTCCCGATTACCAATATCGTAATTCAATTCAGTCTCCGAAAATTTTTTTGAAAAAAATGCACAGGGATGTAATCCATCCCCGTTATCCTGAGACAATACTGCGCCAACCCCCACAGAGGAAGCATCAACCTCAACCAAAAACGGCCTAGTAACATCAGGCTGCATAAGGATGGGAGCAGAGGTGAACCTCTCCTTGAGATACACAAAAGCTTCAATGGCCTCAGAAGACCACTGAACCGCATCAGCACCTTTCCTGGTGAGATCAGTCAGAGGTTTGACAATACTAGAAAAATTTTTTATGAATTTTCTATAGTAATTGGCGAAACCCAAAAACCTCTGTATTGATTTCAAACCAATAGGCCTAGGCCATTCCTGCACAGCCTGAACCTTAACCGGATCCATCTCAAAACCTTTGCTGGAGATAATGTAGCCCAAAAAACTAATTCTCTGTACAGCGAACTCACATTTCTCCAGCTTAGCAAAAAGCGAATTGTCCATTAATAACTGTAATACCTCACGCACGCTCCGCCAATGAGACTCCAGATCTGGCGAATAAATCAAAATGTCATCCAAATACACAACCACATTTTTACCGATCAAAGGTCTAAGGATGTCATTAATCAGATTCTGAAAAAATGCTGGAGCATTAGTAAGACCAAAAGGCATAACCAGATTCTCAAAATGACCCACAGGAGTGTTAAAAGCAGTCTTCCATTCATCACCCTCCTTCATGCGCAACAGATTGTATGCCCCCTTAAGGTCAATTTTAGAGAACCACTTGGCCCCCAATAACTGGTTAAACAGATCAGGAATCAATGGCAGTGGGTAAGGATTGCGTACCGTAATTTTGTTAATCTCACGAAAATCCAGACAAGGACGTAAACCGCCGTCCTTTTTTTTTACAAAAAAAAATCCAACCGCCACAGGAGACTTAGAGGGCCTAATGTGACCGGCGGCCAAACTTGTCTGTATGTATTCCTCCAAAGCCTTCTTCTCAGGAATAGTAAGGTTAAATAAACGACTTTTAGGAAGAGTCGCTCCAGGGACAAATTCAATAGAACAATCATAGTCTCTATGGGGAGGCAAAACCTGCGATTCCTTCTCAGAAAAAACTCTCCAAAAATCCTGAATAGGAACAGGCAATTCTCCCCTATCCAAAGCTGCAATACGCCCGTTACAACACTTGTCATAACATTTATGGCTCCAGGATTTAATTTCACTGGTAGACCAATCCAGTACAGGATTGTGAAATTTTAACCAGGGCAAACCCAATATTACTGGAGAAGGCAAGTTATTCAACACTACCAAATCCAATTTCTCATGGTGAACACCATTAATAGTGAGGGGAAATTCACAGACCTTGAGAGTAACATTCTTCAAAGGGGAGCCATCCACAGAAACCACAGCAATGGGGGATGATAAAGGTTCAGGTTTTAAATTGAGTTTTTCCACGAATCCCCCATCAATAACATTCAGAGTAGACCCGCAATCAACAAACACCCGAAATTCCATTAATTTTTCCTGAGCAATCGTGGAAGCAGCTAAAAATATACCCTTGGAATTTAAACAGGCAATACGGGCGTGACTGACCATTTTTTTTTTCTTTCTTCATACGAAGCTCACAGCCTTTAATCAAATGACCAGATTTTCCACAATAGAAACACAAGCCTTCTGAAAAACGACGGTGTTTTTCTTGAGAGCGAGGTGCCACCGATCCAATCTCCATCGGTTCACCACTGTTAGTGCACACATTATCATAACCAGAAACTGACATAGCAGAGGATTTGCTCTCATTAACCCTAGCACGCAGTCTTCTGTCCACCCGTATAGCTAATTGCATAGCCTGTTGCAAATCCTCAGGTGTAGGATAAGCAATTAGCAGGTCTTTAACCTTTTCACTGAGCCCAGCAAGAAATAGACTTTTCAGAGCAGAATCGTTCCACCCTGTTTGAGTGGACCAACGACGAAAATGTGTACAATATTTTTCCATATTACCTGATCCTTGTTTTAAACGTCTCAACTCAGTCTCAGCTGATGCCACACGGTCAGGATCATCATATAATAGTCCTAAAGCAGAAAAAAAACTATCCACTGATCTGAAGCATGTATCACTAGGTTGCAAAGAAAAGGCCCACTCCTGAGGCTCTTTGCGCAAAAGTGACATTATGAACCCTACGCGCTGGGATTCATCCCCAGAGGACTTGGGTCTCAAACGAAAATACAATAAGCAAGCATTTTTAAATGAAAAAAATTCTCGATGTTCACCAAAAAATAAATCCGGCAAACATACCTTAGGCTCCAAGAAATATGCTCCAGGACAGTTACTCACGTGCTGACGGAGCTCGGCCACTTCCAGAGAGAGTCCCTGCAGGTGTTTAGCCAAATCCTGAACCGACACCATGATGGAACAAAAAAAAATCTTTCCTTAGAGAATTTACAGGCTGGACTTACTGTTATGTTCTGCTACCAAAGCTAAGGAAAGAGAGGAGATCTGTCCCTACTATAAGACTCAGCTGAATCCCTACGATGTAACAGGGAACCTGATCCTGCGATCAGACCTGCTAAAATCCTAATCTAGTCTTTACGGAGACCTATAGATTTGGGGAGGGAATCCCTACAAGTACTAAGGACTGGGAGGAATATGGGACACCTCCTAACAGAAATAGCAGCAGACAGACGAACAAACAAAATAGATAGAACCTAGAGGTCCGTAGACCAAACAAACTAACAGAGTTAGATACAGAGCACAGGCTAGCTAGAAAGTAGATATACAATGAAGTCCAGCAAAGCCAGAAGGGCGGAGCAGGATTAAATAGGCCAACAAGGTCATGTGACCAGCAAAGGAAAAAAAACCTAACAGCAAGGTTCTAACACTGTGTCCAGTTCTGGAAGGTATTAGGAGAAGCATCGAGTCTAGATCACGTGAAGTAATTATCCCCTCTACTCCTCCTTGGTCAGACCTCATCTGGATACTGTGTCCAGTTCTGGGAGGTATTAGGAGAAGCATAGAGTCTAGATCACGTGAAGTCATTATCCCCTCTACTCCTCCTTGGTCAGACCTCATCTGGATACTGTGTCCAGTTCTGGGAGGTATTAGGAGAAGCATAGAGTCTAGATCACGTGAAGTCATTATCCCCTCTACTCCTCCTTGGTCAGACCTCATCTGGATACTGTGTCCAGTTCTGGGAGGTATTAGGAGAAGCATCGAGTCTAGATCACGTGAAGTCATTATCCCCCTCTTCTCCTCCTTGGTCAGACCTCATCTGGATACTGTGCCCAGTTCTGGGAGGTATTAGGAGAAGCATAGAGTCTAGATCACGTGAAGTCATTATCCCCCTCTACTCCTCTTTGGTCAGACCTCATGTGGATACTGTGTCCTGTTCTGGGAGGTATTAGGAGAAGCATCGAGTCTAGATCACGTGAAGTAATTATCCCCTCTACTCCTCCTTGGTCAGACCACATCTGGATACTGTGCCCAGTTCTGGGAGGTATTAGGAGAAGCATTGAGTCTAGATCACGTGAAGTCATTATCCCCCTCTACTCCTCTTTGGTCAGACCTCATCTGGATACTGTGTCCAGTTCTGGGAGGTATTAGGAGAAGCATCGAGTCTAGATCACGTGAAGTAATTATCCCCTCTACTCCTCCTTGGTCAGACCTCATCTGGATACTGTGCCCAGTTCTGGGAGGTATTAGGAGAAGCATTGAGTCTAGATCACGTGAAGTCATTATCCCCCTCTACTCCTCTTTGGTCAGACCTCATCTGGATACTGTGCCCAGTTCTGGCAGGTATTAGGAGAAGCATAGAGTCTAGATCATGTGAAGTAATTATCCCCTCTACTCCTCTTTGGTCAGACCTCATCTGGATACTGTGCCCAGTTCTGGGAGGTATTAGGAGAAGCATAGAGTCTAGATCATGTGAAGTAATTATCCCCTCTACTCCTCCTTGGTCAGACCACATCTGGATACTGTGCCCAGTTCTGGGAGGTATTAGGAGAAGCATAGAGTCTAGATCATGTGAAGTAATTATCCCCTCTACTCCTCCTTGGTCAGACCACATCTGGATACTGTGCCCAGTTCTGGGAGGTATTAGGAGAAGCATAGAGTCTAGATCACGTGAAGTAATTATCCACTCTACTCCTCCTTGGTCAGACCTCATCTGGATACTGTGCCCAGTTCTGGGAGGTATTAGGAGAAGCATAGAGTCTAGATCATGTGAAGTAATTATCCCCTCTACTCCTCCTTGGTCAGACCTCATCTGGATACTGCGTCCAGTTCTGGGAGGTATTAGGAGAAGCATAGAATCTAGATCACGTGAAGTAATTATCCTCCCTCTACTTCTCCTTGGTCAGACCTCATCTGGATACTGTGTCCAGTTCTGGGAGGTATTAGGAGAAGCATAGAGTCTAGATCACGTGAAGTAATTATCCCCTCTACTCCTCCTTGGTCAGACCTCATCTGGATACTGCGTCCAGTTCTGGGAGGTATTAGGAGAAGCATAGAATCTAGATCACGTGAAGTAATTATCCTCCCTCTACTTCTCCTTGGTCAGACCTCATCTGGATACTGTGTCCAGTTCTGGGAGGTATTAGGAGAAGCATAGAGTCTAGATCACGTGAAGTATTTATCCTCCTCTACTCCTCCTTGGTCAGACCTCATCTGGATACTGTGTCCAGTTCTGGGAGGTATTAGGAGAAGCATTGAATCTAGATCACGTGAAGTAATTATCCTCCTCTACTCCTCCTTGGTCAGACCTCATCTGGATACTGTGCCCAGTTCTGGGAGGTATTAGGAAAAGCATAGAGTATAGATCACGTGAAGTAATTATCCCCTCTACTCCTCCTTGGTCAGACCTCATCTGGATACTGTGCCCAGTTCTGGGAGGTATTAGGAGAAGCATAGAGTCTAGATCACGTGACGTAATTATCCCCTCTACTCCTCCTTGGTCAGACCTCATCTGGATACTGTGCCCAGTTCTGGGAGGTATTAGGAGAAGCATAGAGTCTAGATCACGTGAAGTCATTATCCCCTCTACTCCTCCTTGGTCAGACCTCATCTGGATACTGTATCCAGTTCTGAGAGGTATTAGGAGAAGCATAGAGTCTAGATCACGTGAAGTAATTATCCTCCTCTACTCCTCCTTGGTCAGACCTCATCTGGATACTGTGTCCAGTTCTGGGAGGTATTAGGAGAAGCATTGAATCTAGATCACGTGAAGTAATTATCCTCCTCTACTCCTCTGGTCAGACCTCATCTGGATACTGTGTCCAGTTCTGGGAGGTATTAGGAGAAGCATAGAGTCTAGATCACGTGAAGTAATTATCCTCCTCTACTCCTCCTTGGTCAGACCTCATCTGGATACTGTATCCAGTTCTGAGAGGTATTAGGAGAAGCATAGAGTCTAGATCACGTGAAGTAATTATCCTCCTCTACTCCTCCTTGGTCAGACCTCATCTGGATACTGTGTCCAGTTCTGGGAGGTATTAGGAGAAGCATTGAATCTAGATCACGTGAAGTAATTATCCTCCTCTACTCCTCCTTGGTCAGACCTCATCTGGATACTGTGCCCAGTTCTGGGAGGTATTAGGAGAAGCATAGAGTCTAGATAACGTGACGTAATTATCCCCTCTACTCCTCCTTGGTCAGACCTCATCTGGATACTGTGCCCAGTAATGGGAGGTATTAGGAGAAGCATAGAGTCTAGATCACGTGAAGTCATTATCCTCCTCTACTCCTCTTTGGTCAGACCTCATCTGGATACTGTGTCCAGTTCTGGGAGGTATTAGTAGAAGCATAGAGTCTAGATCACGTGAAGTAATTATCCTCCTCTACTCCTCCTTGGTCAGACCTCATCTGGATACTGTATCCAGTTCTGAGAGGTATTAGGAGAAGCATAGAGTCTAGATCACGTGAAGTAATTATCCTCCTCTACTCCTCCTTGGTCAGACCTCATCTGGATACTGTGTCCAGTTCTGGGAGGTATTAGGAGAAGCATTGAATCTAGATCACGTGAAGTAATTATCCTCCTCTACTCCTCCTTGGTCAGACCTCATCTGGATACTGTGCCCAGTTCTGGGAGGTATTAGGAGAAGCATAGAGTCTAGATCATGTGAAGTAATTATCCCCTCTACTCCTCCTTGGTCAGACCTCATCTGGATACTGCGTCCAGTTCTGGAAGGTATTAGGAGAAGCATAGAGTCTAGATCACGTGAAGTAATTATCCTCCCTCTACTTCTCCTTGGTCAGACCTCATCTGGATACTGTGTCCAGTTCTGGGAGGTGTTAGGAGAAGCATAGAGTCTAGATCACGTGAAGTAATTATCCCCTCTACTCCTCCTTGGTCAGACCTCATCTGGATACTGCGTCCAGTTCTGGGAGGTAATAGGAGAAGCATAGAGTCTAGATCACGTGAAGTCATTATCCCCCTCTACTCCTCCTTGGTCAGACCTCATCTGGATACTGTGCCGAGTTCTGGGAGGTATTAGGAGAAGCATAGAGTCTAGATCACGTGAAGAAATTATCCCCTCTACTCCTCCTTGGTCAGACCTCATCTGGATACTGCGTCCAGTTCTGGGAGGTGTTAGGAGAAGCATAGAGTCTAGATCACGTGAAGTAATTATCCCCTCTACTCCTCCTTGGTCAGACCTCATCTGGATACTGCGTCCAGTTCTGGGAGGTAATAGGAGAAGCATAGAGTCTAGGTCATGTGAAGTCATTATCCCTCTCTACTCCTCCTTGGTCAGACCTCATCTGGATACTGTGCCGAGTTCTGGGAGGTATTAGGAGAAGCATAGAGTCTAGATCACGTGAAGTAATTATCCCCTCTACTCCTCCTTGGTCAGACCTCATCTGGATACTGTGCCCAGTTCTGGGAGGTATTAGGAGAAGCATAGAGTCTAGATCACGTGAAGTAATTATCCCCTCTACTCCTCCTTGGTCAGACCTCATCTGGATAATGTGCCCAGTTCTGGGAGGTAATAGAAGCATAGAGTCTAGATCACGTGAAGTCATTATCCCCCTCTACTCCTCCTTGGTCAGACATCATCTGGATACTGTGTCCAGTTCTGGGAGGTATTAGGAGAAGCATCGAGTCTAGATCACGTGAAGTAATTATCCCCCTCTACTCCTCCTTGGTCAGACCTCATCTGGATACTGCGTCCAGTTCTGGGAGGTATTAGGAGAAGCATAGAGTCTAGATCACGTGAAGTCATTATCTCCTCTACTCCTCCTTGGTCAGACCTCATCTGGATACTGTGTCCAGTTCTGGGAGGTATTAGGAGAAGCATAGAGTCTAGATCACGTGAAGTAATTATCCCCCTCTACTCCTCCTTGGTCAGACCTCATCTGGATACTGCGTCCAGTTCTGGGAGGTATTAGGAGAAGCATAGAGTCTAGATCACGTGAAGTCATTATCCCCTTACTCCTCCTTGGTCAGACATCATCTGGATACTGTATCCAGTTCTGGGAGGTATTAGGAGAAGCATCGAGTCTAGATCACGTGAAGTAATTATCCCCCTCTACTCCTCCTTGGTCAGACCTCATCTGGATACTGCGTCCAGTTCTGGGAGGTATTAGGAGAAGCATAGAGTCTAGATCACGTGAAGTCATTATCCCCTTACTCCTCCTTGGTCAGACATCATCTGGATACTGTGTCCAGTTCTGGGAGGTATTAGGAGAAGCATAGAGTCTAGATCACGTGAAGTCATTATCCCCTCTACTCCTCCTTGGTCAGACATCATCTGGATACTGTGTCCAGTTCTGGGAGGTATTAGGAGAAGCATAGAGTCTAGATCACGTGAAGTAATTATCCCCCTCTACTCCTCCTTGGTCAGACCTCATCTGGATACTGTGCCGAGTTCTGGGAGGTATTAGGAGAAGCATAGAGTCTAGATCACGTGAAGTAATTATCCCCTCTACTCCTCCTTGGTCAGACCTCATCTGGATACTGTGCCCAGTTCTGGGAGGTATTAGTAGAAGCATAGAGTCTAGATCACGTGAAGTCATTATCCCCCTCTACTCCTCCTTGGTCAGACATCATCTGGATACTGTGTCCAGTTCTGGGAGGTATTAGGAGAAGCATCAAGTCTAGATCACGTGAAGTATTTATCCCCCTCTACTCCTCCTTGGTCAGACCTCATCTGGATACTGCGTCCAGTTCTGGGAGGTACTAGGAGAAGCATAGAGTCTAGATCACGTGAAGTCATTATCCCCCTCTACTCCTCCTTGGTCAGACCTCATCTGGATACTGTGCCCAGTTCTGGGAGGTATTAGGAGAAGCATAGAGTCTAGATCACGTGAAGTAATTATCCCCTCTACTCCTCCTTGGTCAGACCTCATCTGGATACTGTGTCCAGTTCTGGGAGGTATTAGGAGAAGCATAGAGTCTAGATCACGTGAAGTCATTATCTCCTCTACTCCTCCTTGGTCAGACCTCATCTGGATACTGTGTCCAGTTCTGGGAGGTATTAGGAGAAGCATAGAGTCTAGATCACGTGAAGTAATTATCCCCCTCTACTCCTCCTTGGTCAGACCTCATCTGGATACTGTGTCCAGTTCTGGGAGGTATTAGGAGAAGCATAGAGTCTAGATCACGTGAAGTCATTATCCCCCTCTACTCCTCCTTGGTCAGACCTCATCTGGATACTGTGTCCAGTTCTGGGAGGTATTAGGAGAAGCATAGAGTCTAGATCACGTGAAGTCATTATCCCCTTACTCCTCCTTGGTCAGACATCATCTGGATACTGTGTCCAGTTCTGGGAGGTATTAGGAGAAGCATAGAGTCTAGATCACGTGAAGTCATTATCCCCTCTACTCCTCCTTGGTCAGACATCATCTGGATACTGTGTCCAGTTCTGGGAGGTATTAGGAGAAGCATAGAGTCTAGATCACGTGAAGTCATTATCCCCCTCTACTCCTCCTTGGTCAGACCTCATCTGGATACTGTGCCGAGTTCTGGGAGGTATTAGGAGAAGCATAGAGTCTAGATCACGTGAAGTAATTATCCCCTCTACTCCTCCTTGGTCAGACCTCATCTGGATACTGTGCCCAGTTCTGGGAGGTATTAGGAGAAGCATAGAGTCTAGATCACGTGAAGTCATTATCCCCCTCTACTCCTCCTTGGTCAGACATCATCTGGATACTGTGTCCAGTTCTGGGAGGTATTAGGAGAAGCATCGAGTCTAGATCACGTGAAGTAATTATCCCCCTCTACTCCTCCTTGGTCAGACCTCATCTGGATACTGCGTCCAGTTCTGGGAGGTACTAGGAGAAGCATAGAGTCTAGATAACGTGAAGTCATTATCTCCTCTACTCCTCCTTGGTCAGACCTCATCTGGATACTGTGTCCAGTTCTGGGAGGTATTAGGAGAAGCATAGAGTCTAGATCACATGAAGTCATTATCCCCCTCTACTCCTCCTTGGTCAGACCTCATCTGGATACTGTGTCCAGTTCTGGGAGGTATTAGGAGAAGCATAGAGTCTAGATCACGTGAAGTCATTATCCCCCTCTACTCCTCCTTGGTCAGACCTCATCTGGATACTGTGTCCAGTTCTGGGAGGTATTAGGAGAAGTATAGAGTCTAGATCACGTGAAGTCATTATCCCCTCTACTCCTCCTTGGTCAGACCTCATCTGGATACTGTGTCCAGTTCTGGGAGGTATTAGGAGAAGCATCGAGTCTAGATCACGTGAAGTAATTATCCCCCTCTACTCCTCCTTGGTCAGACCTCATCTGGATACTGCGTCCAGTTCTGGGAGGTATTAGGAGAAGCATAGAGTCTAGATCACGTGAAGTCATTATCCAATCTACTCCTCCTTGGTCAGACATCATCTGGATACTGTGTCCAGTTCTGGGAGGTATTAGGAGAAGCATAGAGTCTAAATCACGTGAAGTCATTATCCCCTCTACTCCTCCTTGGTCAGACCTCATCTGGATACTGTGCCCAGTTCTGGGAGGTATTAGGAGAAGCATCGAGTCTAGATCACGTGAAGTAATTATCCCCTCTACTCCTCCTTGGTCAGACCTCATCTGGATACTGTGCCCAGTTCTGGGAGGTATTAGGAGAAGCATAGAGTCTAGATCACGTGAAGTCATTATCCCCCTCTACTCCTCCTTGGTCAGACCTCATCTGGATACTGTGTCCAGTTCTGGGAGGTATTAGGAGAAGCATAGAGTCTAGATCACGTGAAGTAATTATCCCCTGTACTCCTCCTTGGTCAGACCTCATCTGGATACTGTGTCCAGTTCTGGGAGGTATTAGGAGAAGCATAGAGTCTAGATCACGTGAAGTAATTATCCCCTCTATTCCTCCTTGGTCAGGTCTCATCTGGATACTGTGTCCAGTTGTGGGAGGTATTAGGAGAAGCATAGAGTCTAGATCACGTGAAGTAATTATCCTCCTCTACTCTTCCTTGGTCAGACCTCATCTGGATACTGTGTCCAGTTCTGGGATGTATGAAGAGAAGCATAGAGTCTAGATCACCTGAAGTAATTATCCCCTCTACTCCACCTTGGTCAGACCTCATCTGGATACTGTGTCCAGTTCTGGGAGGTATTAGGAGAAGCATAGAGTCTAGATCATGTGAAGTAATTATCCTCTCTACTCCTCCTTGGTCAGACCTCATCTGGATACTGTGTCCAGTTCTGGCAGGTATGAGGAGAAGCATCGAGTCTAGATCACGTGAAGTAATTATCCCCTCTACTCCTCCTTGGTCAGACCTCATCTGGATACTGTGTCCAGTTCTGGGATGTATTAGGAGAAGCATAGAGTCTAGATCACGTGAAGTAATTATACCCTCTACTCCTCCTTGGTCAGACCTCATCTGGATACTGTGCCCAGTTCTGGGAGGTATTAGGAGAAGCATCGAGTCTAGATCACGTGAAGTCATTATCCCCCTCTACTCCTCCTTGGTCAGACCTCATCTGGATACTGTGCCCAGTTCTGGGAGGTATTAGGAGAAGCATAGAGTCTAGATCACGTGAAGTCATTATCCCCCTCTACTCCTCTTTGGTCAGACCTCATCTGGATACTGTGTCCAGTTCTGGGAGGTATTAGCAGAAGCATCGAGTCTAGATCACGTGAAGTAATTATCCCCTCTACGCCTCCTTGGTCAGACCACATCTGGATACTGTGCCCAGTTCTGGGAGGTATTAGGAGAAGCATTGAGTCTAGATCACGTGAAGTCATTATCCCCCCTCTACTCCTCTTTGGTCAGACCTCATCTGGATGCTGTGTCCAGTTCTGGGAGGTATTAGGAGAAGCATCGAGTCTAGATCACGTGAAGTAATTATCCCCTCTACTCCTCCTTGGTCAGACCACATCTGGATACTGTGCCCAGTTCTGGGAGGTATTAGGAGAAGCATAGAGTTTAGATCACGTGAAGTAATTATCCTCCTCTACTCCTCCTTGGTCAGACCTCATCTGGATACTGTGTCCAGTTCTGGGAGGTATTAGGAGAAGCATTAAATCTCGATCACATGAAGTAATTATCCTCCTCTACTCCTCCTTGGTCAGACCTCATCTGGATACTGTGTCCAGTTCTGGGAGGTATTAGGAGAAGCATAGAGTCTAGATCACGTGAAGTAATTATCCCCCTCTACTCCTCCTTGGTCAGACCTTATCTGGATACTGTGTCCAGTTCTGGGAGGTATTAGGAGAAGCATAGAGTCTAGATCACGTGAAGTCATTATCCCCCTCTACTCCTCCTTGGTCAGACCTCATCTGGATACTGTGTCCAGTTCTGGGAGGTATTAGGAGAAGCATAGAGTCTAGATCACGTGAAGTCATTATCCCCTCTACTCCTCCTTGGTCAGACCTCATCTGGATACTGTGTAAAGTTCTGGGAGGTATTAGGAAAAGCACAGAGTCTAGATCAGGTGAAGTCATTATCCCCTTTACTCCTCCTTGGTCAGACCTCATCTGGATACTGTGTCCAGTTCTGGGAAGTATTAGGAGAAGCATCGAGTCTAGATCACGTGAAGTAATTATCCCCCTCTACTCCTCCTTGGTCAGACCTCATCTGGATACTGTGCCCAGTTCTGTGAGGTATTAGGAGAAGCATCGAGTCTAGATCACGTGAAGTAATTATCCCCCTCTACTCCTCCTTGGTCAGACCTCATCTGGATACTGTGCCGAGTTCTGGGAGGTATTAGGAGAAGCATAGAGTCTAGATCACGTGAAGTCATTATCCCCTCTACTCCTCCTTGGTCAGACATCATCTGGATACTGTGTCCAGTTCTGTGAGGTATTAGGAGAAGCATCGAGTCTAGATCACGTGAAGTAATTATCCCCTCTACTCCTCCTTGGTCAGACCTCATCTGGATACTGTGCCGAGTTCTGGGAGGTATTAGGAGAAGCATCGAGTCTAGATCACGTGAAGTAATTATCCCCCTCTACTCCTCCTTGGTCAGACCTCATCTGGATACTGTGCCGAGTTCTGGGAGGTATTAGGAGAAGCATAGAGTCTAGATCACGTGAAGTCATTATCCCCTCTACTCCTCCTTGGTCAGACATCATCTGGATACTGTGTCCAGTTCTGGGAGGTATTAGGAGAAGCATAGAGTCTAGATCACGTGAAGTAATTATCCCCTCTACTCCTCCTTGGTCAGACCTCATCTGGATACTGTGCCCAGTTCTGGGAGGTATTAGGAGAAGCATAGAGTCTAGATCACGTGAAGTCATTATCCCCCTCTACTCCTCCTTGGTCAGACATCATCTGGATACTGTGTCCAGTTCTGGGAGGTATTAGGAGAAGCATCGAGTCTAGATCACGTGAAGTAATTATCCCCCTCTACTCCTCCTTGGTCAGACCTCATCTGGATACTGCGTCCAGTTCTGGGAGGTATTAGGAGAAGCATAGAGTCTAGATCACGTGAAGTCATTATCTCCTCTACTCCTCCTTGGTCAGACCTCATCTGGATACTGTGTCCAGTTCTGGGAGGTATTAGGAGAAGCATAGAGTCTAGATCACGTGAAGTCATTATCCCCCTCTACTCCTCTTGGTCAGACCTCATCTGGATACTGTGTCCAGTTCTGGGAGGTATTAGGAGAAGCATAGAGTCTAGATCACGTGAAGTCATTATCCCCCTCTACTCCTCCTTGGTCAGACCTCATCTGGATACTGTGTCCAGTTCTGGGAGGTATTAGGAGAAGCATAGAGTCTAGATCACGTGAAGTCATTATCCCCTCTACTCCTCCTTGGTCAGACCTCATCTGGATACTGTGTCCAGTTCTGGGAGGTATTAGGAGAAGCATCGAGTCTAGATCACGTGAAGTAATTATCCCCCTCTACTCCTCCTTGGTCAGACCTCATCTGGATACTGCGTCCAGTTCTGGGAGGTATTAGGAGAAGCATAGAGTCTAGATCACGTGAAGTCATTATCCCCTCTACTCCTCCTTGGTCAGACATCATCTGGATACTGTGTCCAGTTCTGGGAGGTATTAGGAGAAGCATAGAGTCTAGATCACGTGAAGTCATTATCCCCTCTACTCCTCCTTGGTCAGACATCATCTGGATACTGTGTCCAGTTCTGGGAGGTATTAGAAGAAGCATAGAGTCTAGATCACGTGAAGTAATTATCCCCTCTACTCCTCCTTGGTCAGACCTCATCTGGATACTGTGCCCAGTTCTGGGAGGTATTAGGAGAAGCATCGAGTCTAGATCACGTGAAGTAATTATCCCCTCTACTCCTCCTTGGTCAGACCTCATCTGGATACTGTGCCCAGTTCTGGGAGGTATTAGGAGAAGCATAGAGTCTAGATCACGTGAAGTCATTATCCCCCTCTACTCCTCCTTGGTCAGACCTCATCTGGATACTGTGCCGAGTTCTGGGAGGTATTAGGAGAAGCATAGAGTCTAGATCACGTGAAGTAATTATCCCCTCTACTCCTCCTTGGTCAGACCTCATCTGGATACTGTGCCCAGTTCTGGGAGGTATTAGGAGAAGCATAGAGTCTAGATCACGTGAAGTAATTATCCCCTCTACTCCTCCTTGGTCAGACCTCATCTGGATACTGTGCCCAGTTCTGGGAGGTATTAGAAGCATAGAGTCTAGATCACGTGAAGTCATTATCCCCCTCTACTCCTCCTTGGTCAAACATCATCTGGATACTGTGTCCAGTTCTGGGAGGTATTAGGAGAAGCATCGAGTCTAGATCACGTGAAGTAATTATCCCCCTCTACTCCTCCTTGGTCAGACCTCATCTGGATACTGCGTCCAGTTCTGGGAGGTATTAGGAGAAGCATAGAGTCTAGATCACGTGAAGTCATTATCTCCTCTACTCCTCCTTGGTCAGACCTCATCTGGATACTGTGTCCAGTTCTGGGAGGTATTAGGAGAAGCATAGAGTCTAGATCACGTGAAGTAATTATCCCCCTCTACTCCTCCTTGGTCAGACCTCATCTGGATACTGCGTCCAGTTCTGGGAGGTATTAGGAGAAGCATAGAGTCTAGATCACGTGAAGTCATTATCCCCTTACTCCTCCTTGGTCAGACATCATCTGGATACTGTATCCAGTTCTGGGAGGTATTAGGAGAAGCATCGAGTCTAGATCACGTGAAGTAATTATCCCCCTCTACTCCTCCTTGGTCAGACCTCATCTGGATACTGCGTCCAGTTCTGGGAGGTATTAGGAGAAGCATAGAGTCTAGATCACGTGAAGTCATTATCCCCTTACTCCTCCTTGGTCAGACATCATCTGGATACTGTGTCCAGTTCTGGGAGGTATTAGGAGAAGCATAGAGTCTAGATCACGTGAAGTCATTATCCCCTCTACTCCTCCTTGGTCAGACATCATCTGGATACTGTGTCCAGTTCTGGGAGGTATTAGGAGAAGCATAGAGTCTAGATCACGTGAAGTAATTATCCCCCTCTACTCCTCCTTGGTCAGACCTCATCTGGATACTGTGCCGAGTTCTGGGAGGTATTAGGAGAAGCATAGAGTCTAGATCACGTGAAGTAATTATCCCCTCTACTCCTCCTTGGTCAGACCTCATCTGGATACTGTGCCCAGTTCTGGGAGGTATTAGTAGAAGCATAGAGTCTAGATCACGTGAAGTCATTATCCCCCTCTACTCCTCCTTGGTCAGACATCATCTGGATACTGTGTCCAGTTCTGGGAGGTATTAGGAGAAGCATCGAGTCTAGATCACGTGAAGTATTTATCCCCCTCTACTCCTCCTTGGTCAGACCTCATCTGGATACTGCGTCCAGTTCTGGGAGGTACTAGGAGAAGCATAGAGTCTAGATCACGTGAAGTCATTATCCCCCTCTACTCCTCCTTGGTCAGACCTCATCTGGATACTGTGCCCAGTTCTGGGAGGTATTAGGAGAAGCATAGAGTCTAGATCACGTGAAGTAATTATCCCCTCTACTCCTCCTTGGTCAGACCTCATCTGGATACTGTGTCCAGTTCTGGGAGGTATTAGGAGAAGCATAGAGTCTAGATCACGTGAAGTCATTATCTCCTCTACTCCTCCTTGGTCAGACCTCATCTGGATACTGTGTCCAGTTCTGGGAGGTATTAGGAGAAGCATAGAGTCTAGATCACGTGAAGTAATTATCCCCCTCTACTCCTCCTTGGTCAGACCTCATCTGGATACTGTGTCCAGTTCTGGGAGGTATTAGGAGAAGCATAGAGTCTAGATCACGTGAAGTCATTATCCCCCTCTACTCCTCCTTGGTCAGACCTCATCTGGATACTGTGTCCAGTTCTGGGAGGTATTAGGAGAAGCATAGAGTCTAGATCACGTGAAGTCATTATCCCCTTACTCCTCCTTGGTCAGACATCATCTGGATACTGTGTCCAGTTCTGGGAGGTATTAGGAGAAGCATAGAGTCTAGATCACGTGAAGTCATTATCCCCTCTACTCCTCCTTGGTCAGACATCATCTGGATACTGTGTCCAGTTCTGGGAGGTATTAGGAGAAGCATAGAGTCTAGATCACGTGAAGTCATTATCCCCCTCTACTCCTCCTTGGTCAGACCTCATCTGGATACTGTGCCGAGTTCTGGGAGGTATTAGGAGAAGCATAGAGTCTAGATCACGTGAAGTAATTATCCCCTCTACTCCTCCTTGGTCAGACCTCATCTGGATACTGTGCCCAGTTCTGGGAGGTATTAGGAGAAGCATAGAGTCTAGATCACGTGAAGTCATTATCCCCCTCTACTCCTCCTTGGTCAGACATCATCTGGATACTGTGTCCAGTTCTGGGAGGTATTAGGAGAAGCATCGAGTCTAGATCACGTGAAGTAATTATCCCCCTCTACTCCTCCTTGGTCAGACCTCATCTGGATACTGCGTCCAGTTCTGGGAGGTACTAGGAGAAGCATAGAGTCTAGATAACGTGAAGTCATTATCTCCTCTACTCCTCCTTGGTCAGACCTCATCTGGATACTGTGTCCAGTTCTGGGAGGTATTAGGAGAAGCATAGAGTTTAGATCACATGAAGTCATTATCCCCCTCTACTCCTCCTTGGTCAGACCTCATCTGGATACTGTGTCCAGTTCTGGGAGGTATTAGGAGAAGCATAGAGTCTAGATCACGTGAAGTCATTATCCCCCTCTACTCCTCCTTGGTCAGACCTCATCTGGATACTGTGTCCAGTTCTGGGAGGTATTAGGAGAAGTATAGAGTCTAGATCACGTGAAGTCATTATCCCCTCTACTCCTCCTTGGTCAGACCTCATCTGGATACTGTGTCCAGTTCTGGGAGGTATTAGGAGAAGCATCGAGTCTAGATCACGTGAAGTAATTATCCCCCTCTACTCCTCCTTGGTCAGACCTCATCTGGATACTGCGTCCAGTTCTGGGAGGTATTAGGAGAAGCATAGAGTCTAGATCACGTGAAGTCATTATCCAATCTACTCCTCCTTGGTCAGACATCATCTGGATACTGTGTCCAGTTCTGGGAGGTATTAGGAGAAGCATAGAGTCTAAATCACGTGAAGTCATTATCCCCTCTACTCCTCCTTGGTCAGACCTCATCTGGATACTGTGCCCAGTTCTGGGAGGTATTAGGAGAAGCATCGAGTCTAGATCACGTGAAGTAATTATCCCCTCTACTCCTCCTTGGTCAGACCTCATCTGGATACTGTGCCCAGTTCTGGGAGGTATTAGGAGAAGCATAGAGTCTAGATCACGTGAAGTCATTATCCCCCTCTACTCCTCCTTGGTCAGACCTCATCTGGATACTGTGTCCAGTTCTGGGAGGTATTAGGAGAAGCATAGAGTCTAGATCACGTGAAGTAATTATCCCCTGTACTCCTCCTTGGTCAGACCTCATCTGGATACTGTGTCCAGTTCTGGGAGGTATTAGGAGAAGCATAGAGTCTAGATCACGTGAAGTAATTATCCCCTCTATTCCTCCTTGGTCAGGTCTCATCTGGATACTGTGTCCAGTTGTGGGAGGTATTAGGAGAAGCATAGAGTCTAGATCACGTGAAGTAATTATCCTCCTCTACTCTTCCTTGGTCAGACCTCATCTGGATACTGTGTCCAGTTCTGGGATGTATGAAGAGAAGCATAGAGTCTAGATCACCTGAAGTAATTATCCCCTCTACTCCTCCTTGGTCAGACCTCATCTGGATACTGTGTCCAGTTCTGGGAGGTATTAGGAGAAGCATAGAGTCTAGATCATGTGAAGTAATTATCCTCTCTACTCCTCCTTGGTCAGACCTCATCTGGATACTGTGTCCAGTTCTGGCAGGTATGAGGAGAAGCATCGAGTCTAGATCACGTGAAGTAATTATCCCCTCTACTCCTCCTTGGTCAGACCTCATCTGGATACTGTGTCCAGTTCTGGGATGTATTAGGAGAAGCATAGAGTCTAGATCACGTGAAGTAATTATACCCTCTACTCCTCCTTGGTCAGACCTCATCTGGATACTGTGCCCAGTTCTGGGAGGTATTAGGAGAAGCATCGAGTCTAGATCACGTGAAGTCATTATCCCCCTCTACTCCTCCTTGGTCAGACCTCATCTGGATACTGTGCCCAGTTCTGGGAGGTATTAGGAGAAGCATAGAGTCTAGATCACGTGAAGTCATTATCCCCCTCTACTCCTCTTTGGTCAGACCTCATCTGGATACTGTGTCCAGTTCTGGGAGGTATTAGCAGAAGCATCGAGTCTAGATCACGTGAAGTAATTATCCCCTCTACGCCTCCTTGGTCAGACCACATCTGGATACTGTGCCCAGTTCTGGGAGGTATTAGGAGAAGCATTGAGTCTAGATCACGTGAAGTCATTATCCCCCCTCTACTCCTCTTTGGTCAGACCTCATCTGGATACTGTGTCCAGTTCTGGGAGGTATTAGGAGAAGCATCGAGTCTAGATCACGTGAAGTAATTATCCCCTCTACTCCTCCTTGGTCAGACCACATCTGGATACTGTGCCCAGTTCTGGGAGGTATTAGGAGAAGCATAGAGTTTAGATCACGTGAAGTAATTATCCTCCTCTACTCCTCCTTGGTCAGACCTCATCTGGATACTGTGTCCAGTTCTGGGAGGTATTAGGAGAAGCATTAAATCTCGATCACATGAAGTAATTATCCTCCTCTACTCCTCCTTGGTCAGACCTCATCTGGATACTGTGTCCAGTTCTGGGAGGTATTAGGAGAAGCATAGAGTCTAGATCACGTGCAGTAATTATCCCCCTCTACTCCTCCTTGGTCAGACCTTATCTGGATACTGTGTCCAGTTCTGTGAGGTATTAGGAGAAGCATAGAGTCTAGATCACGTGAAGTCATTATCCCCCTCTACTTCTCCTTGGTCAGACCTCATCTGGATACTGTGTCCAGTTCTGGGAGGTATTAGGAGAAGCATAGAGTCTAGATCACGTGAAGTCATTATCCCCTCTACTCCTCCTTGGTCAGACCTCATCTGGATACTGTGTAAAGTTCTGGGAGGTATTAGGAAAAGCACAGAGTCTAGATCAGGTGAAGTCATTATCCCCTTTACTCCTCCTTGGTCAGACCTCATCTGGATACTGTGTCCAGTTCTGGGAAGTATTAGGAGAAGCATCGAGTCTAGATCACGTGAAGTAATTATCCCCCTCTACTCCTCCTTGGTCAGACCTCATCTGGATACTGTGCCCAGTTCTGTGAGGTATTAGGAGAAGCATCGAGTCTAGATCACGTGAAGTAATTATCCCACTCTACTCCTCCTTGGTCAGACCTCATCTGGATACTGTGCCGAGTTCTGGGAGGTATTAGGAGAAGCATAGAGTCTAGATCACGTGAAGTCATTATCCCCTCTACTCCTCCTTGGTCAGACATCATCTGGATACTGTGTCCAGTTCTGTGAGGTATTAGGAGAAGCATCGAGTCTAGATCACGTGAAGTAATTATCCCCTGTACTCCTCCTTGGTCAGACCTCATCTGGATACTGTGCCGAGTTCTGGGAGGTATTAGGAGAAGCATCGAGTCTAGATCACGTGAAGTAATTATCCCCCTCTACTCCTCCTTGGTCAGACCTCATCTGGATACTGTGCCGAGTTCTGGGAGGTATTAGGAGAAGCATAGAGTCTAGATCACGTGAAGTCATTATCCCCTCTACTCCTCCTTGGTCAGACATCATCTGGATACTGTGTCCAGTTCTGGGAGGTATTAGGAGAAGCATAGAGTCTAGATCACGTGAAGTAATTATCCCCTCTACTCCTCCTTGGTCAGACCTCATCTGGATACTGTGCCCAGTTCTGGGAGGTATTAGGAGAAGCATAGAGTCTAGATCACGTGAAGTCATTATCCCCCTCTACTCCTCCTTGGTCAGACATCATCTGGATACTGTGTCCAGTTCTGGGAGGTATTAGGAGAAGCATCGAGTCTAGATCACGTGAAGTAATTATCCCCCTCTACTCCTCCTTGGTCAGACCTCATCTGGATACTGCGTCCAGTTCTGGGAGGTATTAGGAGAAGCATAGAGTCTAGATCACGTGAAGTCATTATCTCCTCTACTCCTCCTTGGTCAGACCTCATCTGGATACTGTGTCCAGTTCTGGGAGGTATTAGGAGAAGCATAGAGTCTAGATCACGTGAAGTCATTATCCCCCTCTACTCCTCTTGGTCAGACCTCATCTGGATACTGTGTCCAGTTCTGGGAGGTATTAGGAGAAGCATAGAGTCTAGATCACGTGAAGTCATTATCCCCCTCTACTCCTCCTTGGTCAGACCTCATCTGGATACTGTGTCCAGTTCTGGGAGGTATTAGGAGAAGCATAGAGTCTAGATCACGTGAAGTCATTATCCCCTCTACTCCTCCTTGGTCAGACCTCATCTGGATACTGTGTCCAGTTCTGGGAGGTATTAGGAGAAGCATCGAGTCTAGATCACGTGAAGTAATTATCCCCCTCTACTCCTCCTTGGTCAGACCTCATCTGGATACTGCGTCCAGTTCTGGGAGGTATTAGGAGAAGCATAGAGTCTAGATCACGTGAAGTCATTATCCCCTCTACTCCTCCTTGGTCAGACATCATCTGGATACTGTGTCCAGTTCTGGGAGGTATTAGGAGAAGCATAGAGTCTAGATCACGTGAAGTCATTATCCCCTCTACTCCTCCTTGGTCAGACATCATCTGGATACTGTGTCCAGTTCTGGGAGGTATTAGAAGAAGCATAGAGTCTAGATCACGTGAAGTAATTATCCCCTCTACTCCTCCTTGGTCAGACCTCATCTGGATACTGTGCCCAGTTCTGGGAGGTATTAGGAGAAGCATCGAGTCTAGATCACGTGAAGTAATTATCCCCTCTACTCCTCCTTGGTCAGACCTCATCTGGATACTGTGCCCAGTTCTGGGAGGTATTAGGAGAAGCATAGAGTCTAGATCACGTGAAGTCATTATCCCCCTCTACTCCTCCTTGGTCAGACCTTATCTGGATACTGTGTCCAGTTCTGGGAGGTATTAGGAGAAGCATAGAGTCTAGATCACGTGAAGTAATTATCCCCTCTACTCCTCCTTGGTCAGATCTCATCTGGATACTGTGTCCAGTTCTGGGAGGTATTAGGAGAAGCATAGAGTCTAGATCACGTGAAGTAATTATCCGTCTACTCCTCCTTGGTCAGACCTCATCTGGATACTGTGTCCAGTTTTGGGAGGTATTAGGAGAAGCATAGAGTCTAGATCACGTGAAGTCATTACCCCCTCTACTCCTCCTTGGTCAGACCTCATCTGGATACTGTGTCCAGTTCTGGGAGGTATTAGGAGAAGCATCGAGTCTAGATCACGTGAAGTCATTATCCCCCTCTACTCCTCCTTGGTCAGACCTCATCTGGATACTGTGTCCAGTTCTCAGAGGTATTAGGAGAAGCATCGAGTCTAGATCACGTGAAGTAATTATCCCCCTCTACTCCTCCTTGGTCAGACCTCATCTGGATACTGCGTCCAGTTCTGGGAGGTATTAGGAGAAGCATAGAGTCTAGATCACGTGAAGTCATTATCCCCTCTACTCCTCCTTGGTCAGACATCATCTGGATACTGTGTCCAGTTCTGGGAGGTATTAGGAGAAGCATAGAGTCTAGATCACGTGAAGTCATTATCCCCTCTACTCCTCCTTGGTCAGACATCATCTGGATACTGTGTCCAGTTCTGGAAGGTATTAGGAGAAGCATAGAGTCTAGATCACGTGAAGTCATTATCCCCTTCTACTCCTCCTTGGTCAGACCTCATCTGGATACTGTGTCCAGTTCTGGGAGGTATTAGGAGAAGCATCGAGTCTAGATCACGTGAAGTCATTATCCCCTCTACTCCTCCTTGGTCAGACCTCATCTGGATACTGTGCCGAGTTCTGGGAGGTATTAGGAGAAGCATAGAGTCTAGATCACGTGAAGTAATTATCCCCTCTACTCCTCCTTGGTCAGACCTCATCTGGATACTGTGCCCAGTTCTGGGAGGTATTAAGAGAAGCATAGAGTCTAGATCACGTGAAGTAATTATCCCCTCTACTCCTCCTTGGTCAGACCTCATCTGGATACTGTGCCCAGTTCTGGGAGGTATTAGAAGCATAGAGTCTAGATCACGTGAAGTCATTATCCCCCTCTACGCCTCCTTGGTCAGACATCATCTGGATACTGTGTCCAGTTCTGGGAGGTATTAGGAGAAGCATCGAGTCTAGATCACGTGAAGTAATTATCCCCTCTACTCCTCCTTGGTCAGACCTCATCTGGATATTGTGTCCAGTTCTGGGAGGTATTAGGAGAAGCATAGAGTCTAGATCAAGGTGAAGTCATTATCCCCCTCTACTCCTCCTTGGTCAGACCTCATCTGGATACTGTGTCCAGTTCTGGGAGGTATTAGGAGAAGCATCGAGTCTAGATCACGTGAAGTCATTATCTCCTCTACTCCTCCTTGGTCAGACCTCATCTGGATACTGTGTCCAGTTCTGGGAGGTATTAGGAGAAGCATAGAGTCTAGATCACGTGAAGTAATTATCCCCCTCTACTCCTCCTTGGTCAGACCTCATCTGGATACTGTGTCCAGTTCTGGGAGGTATTAGGAGAAGCATAGAGTCTAGATCACGTGAAGTCATTATCCCCCTCTACTCCTCCTTGGTCAGACCTCATCTGGATACTGTGTCCAGTTCTGGGAGGTATTAGGAGAAGCATAGAGTCTAGATCACGTGAAGTCATTATCCCCTCTACTCCTCCTTGGTCAGACCTCATCTGGATACTGTGTACAGTTCTGGGAGGTATTAGGAGAAGCACAGAGTCTAGATCAGGTGAAGTCATTATCCCCTCTACTCCTCCTTGGTAAGACCTCATCTGGATACTGTGTCCAGTTCTGGGAGGTATTAGGAGAAGCATCGAGTCTAGATCACGTGAAGTAATTATCCCCCTCTACTCCTCCTTGGTCAGACCTCATCTGGATACTGCGTCCAGTTCTGGGAGGTATTAGGAGAAGCATAGAGTCTAGATCACGTGAAGTAATTATCCCCTCTACTCCTCCTTGGTCAGATCTCATCTGGATACTGTGTCCAGTTCTGGGAGGTATTAGGAGAAGCATAGAGTCTAGATCACGTGAAGTAATTATCCCTCCACTCCTCCTTGGTCAGACCTCATCTGGATACTGTGTCCAGTTCTGGGAGGTATTAGGAGAAACATAGAGTCTAGATCACGTGAAGTCATTATCCCCCTCTACTCCTCCTTGGTCAGACCTCATCTGGATACTGTGTCCAGTTCTGGGAGGTATTAGGAGAAGCATAGAGTCTAGATCACGTGAAGTCATTATCCCCCTCTACTCCTCCTTGGTCAGACCTCATCTGGATAATGTGTCCAGTTCTGGGAGGTATTAGGAGAAGCATAGAGTCTAGATCACGTGAAGTCATTATCCCCTCTACTCCTCCTTGGTCAGACCTCATCTGGATACTGTGTTCAGTTCTGGGAGGTATTAGGAGAAGCACAGAGTCTAGATCAGGTGAAGTCATTATCCCCTCTACTCCTCCTTGGTCAGACCTCATCTGGATACTGTGTCCAGTTCTGGGAGGTATTAGGAGAAGCATCAAGTCTAGATCACGTGAAGTAATTATCCCCCTCTACTCCTCCTTGGTCAGACCTCATCTGGATACTGCGTCCAGTTCTGGGAGGTATTAGGAGAAGCATAGAGTCTAGATCACGTGAAGTCATTATCCCCCTCTACTCCTCCTTGGTCAGACCTCATCTGGATACTGTGTCCAGTTCTGGGAGGTATTAGGAGAAGCATCGAGTCTAGATCACGTGAAGTAATTATCCCCCTCTACTCCTCCTTGGTCAGACCTCATCTGGATACTGCGTCCAGTTCTGGGAGGTATTAGGAGAAGCATAGAGTCTAGATCACGTGAAGTCATTATCTCCTCTACTCCTCCTTGGTCAGACCTCATCTGGATACTGTGTCCAGTTCTGGGAGGTATTAGGAGAAGCATAGAGTCTAGATCACGTGAAGTCATTATCCCCCTCTACTCCTCTTGGTCAGACCTCATCTGGATACTGTGTCCAGTTCTGGGAGGTATTAGGAGAAGCATAGAGTCTAGATCACGTGAAGTCATTATCCCCCTCTACTCCTCCTTGGTCAGACCTCATCTGGATACTGTGTCCAGTTCTGGGAGGTATTAGGAGAAGCATAGAGTCTAGATCACGTGAAGTCATTATCCCCTCTACTCCTCCTTGGTCAGACCTCATCTGGATACTGTGTCCAGTTCTGGGAGGTATTAGGAGAAGCATCGAGTCTAGATCACGTGAAGTAATTATCCCCCTCTACTCCTCCTTGGTCAGACCTCATCTGGATACTGCGTCCAGTTCTGGGAGGTATTAGGAGAAGCATAGAGTCTAGATCACGTGAAGTCATTATCCCCTCTACTCCTCCTTGGTCAGACATCATCTGGATACTGTGTCCAGTTCTGGGAGGTATTAGGAGAAGCATAGAGTCTAGATCACGTGAAGTCATTATCCCCTCTACTCCTCCTTGGTCAGACATCATCTGGATACTGTGTCCAGTTCTGGGAGGTATTAGAAGAAGCATAGAGTCTAGATCACGTGAAGTAATTATCCCCTCTACTCCTCCTTGGTCAGACCTCATCTGGATACTGTGCCCAGTTCTGGGAGGTATTAGGAGAAGCATCGAGTCTAGATCACGTGAAGTAATTATCCCCTCTACTCCTCCTTGGTCAGACCTCATCTGGATACTGTGCCCAGTTCTGGGAGGTATTAGGAGAAGCATAGAGTCTAGATCACGTGAAGTCATTATCCCCCTCTACTCCTCCTTGGTCAGACCTTATCTGGATACTGTGTCCAGTTCTGGGAGGTATTAGGAGAAGCATAGAGTCTAGATCACGTGAAGTAATTATCCCCTCTACTCCTCCTTGGTCAGATCTCATCTGGATACTGTGTCCAGTTCTGGGAGGTATTAGGAGAAGCATAGAGTCTAGATCACGTGAAGTAATTATCCGTCTACTCCTCCTTGGTCAGACCTCATCTGGATACTGTGTCCAGTTTTGGGAGGTATTAGGAGAAGCATAGAGTCTAGATCACGTGAAGTCATTACCCCCTCTACTCCTCCTTGGTCAGACCTCATCTGGATACTGTGTCCAGTTCTGGGAGGTATTAGGAGAAGCATCGAGTCTAGATCACGTGAAGTCATTATCCCCCTCTACTCCTCCTTGGTCAGACCTCATCTGGATACTGTGTCCAGTTCTCAGAGGTATTAGGAGAAGCATCGAGTCTAGATCACGTGAAGTAATTATCCCCCTCTACTCCTCCTTGGTCAGACCTCATCTGGATACTGCGTCCAGTTCTGGGAGGTATTAGGAGAAGCATAGAGTCTAGATCACGTGAAGTCATTATCCCCTCTACTCCTCCTTGGTCAGACATCATCTGGATACTGTGTCCAGTTCTGGGAGGTATTAGGAGAAGCATAGAGTCTAGATCACGTGAAGTCATTATCCCCTCTACTCCTCCTTGGTCAGACATCATCTGGATACTGTGTCCAGTTCTGGAAGGTATTAGGAGAAGCATAGAGTCTAGATCACGTGAAGTCATTATCCCCTTCTACTCCTCCTTGGTCAGACCTCATCTGGATACTGTGTCCAGTTCTGGGAGGTATTAGGAGAAGCATCGAGTCTAGATCACGTGAAGTCATTATCCCCTCTACTCCTCCTTGGTCAGACCTCATCTGGATACTGTGCCGAGTTCTGGGAGGTATTAGGAGAAGCATAGAGTCTAGATCACGTGAAGTAATTATCCCCTCTACTCCTCCTTGGTCAGACCTCATCTGGATACTGTGCCCAGTTCTGGGAGGTATTAAGAGAAGCATAGAGTCTAGATCACGTGAAGTAATTATCCCCTCTACTCCTCCTTGGTCAGACCTCATCTGGATACTGTGCCCAGTTCTGGGAGGTATTAGAAGCATAGAGTCTAGATCACGTGAAGTCATTATCCCCCTCTACGCCTCCTTGGTCAGACATCATCTGGATAC
This sequence comes from Phyllobates terribilis, assembly GCF_046119375.1. Taxonomy (NCBI): domain Eukaryota; kingdom Metazoa; phylum Chordata; class Amphibia; order Anura; family Dendrobatidae; genus Phyllobates; species Phyllobates terribilis. The sequence goes on along the minus strand of NW_027362774.1, from coordinate 35,727,720 downwards.
TGTGTCCAGTTCTGGGAGGTATTAGGAGAAGCATCGAGTCTAGATCACGTGAAGTAATTATCCCCTCTACTCCTCCTTGGTCAGACCTCATCTGGATATTGTGTCCAGTTCTGGGAGGTATTAGGAGAAGCATAGAGTCTAGATCAAGGTGAAGTCATTATCCCCCTCTACTCCTCCTTGGTCAGACCTCATCTGGATACTGTGTCCAGTTCTGGGAGGTATTAGGAGAAGCATCGAGTCTAGATCACGTGAAGTCATTATCTCCTCTACTCCTCCTTGGTCAGACCTCATCTGGATACTGTGTCCAGTTCTGGGAGGTATTAGGAGAAGCATAGAGTCTAGATCACGTGAAGTAATTATCCCCCTCTACTCCTCCTTGGTCAGACCTCATCTGGATACTGTGTCCAGTTCTGGGAGGTATTAGGAGAAGCATAGAGTCTAGATCACGTGAAGTCATTATCCCCCTCTACTCCTCCTTGGTCAGACCTCATCTGGATACTGTGTCCAGTTCTGGGAGGTATTAGGAGAAGCATAGAGTCTAGATCACGTGAAGTCATTATCCCCTCTACTCCTCCTTGGTCAGACCTCATCTGGATACTGTGTACAGTTCTGGGAGGTATTAGGAGAAGCACAGAGTCTAGATCAGGTGAAGTCATTATCCCCTCTACTCCTCCTTGGTAAGACCTCATCTGGATACTGTGTCCAGTTCTGGGAGGTATTAGGAGAAGCATCGAGTCTAGATCACGTGAAGTAATTATCCCCCTCTACTCCTCCTTGGTCAGACCTCATCTGGATACTGCGTCCAGTTCTGGGAGGTATTAGGAGAAGCATAGAGTCTAGATCACGTGAAGTAATTATCCCCTCTACTCCTCCTTGGTCAGATCTCATCTGGATACTGTGTCCAGTTCTGGGAGGTATTAGGAGAAGCATAGAGTCTAGATCACGTGAAGTAATTATCCCTCCACTCCTCCTTGGTCAGACCTCATCTGGATACTGTGTCCAGTTCTGGGAGGTATTAGGAGAAACATAGAGTCTAGATCACGTGAAGTCATTATCCCCCTCTACTCCTCCTTGGTCAGACCTCATCTGGATACTGTGTCCAGTTCTGGGAGGTATTAGGAGAAGCATAGAGTCTAGATCACGTGAAGTCATTATCCCCCTCTACTCCTCCTTGGTCAGACCTCATCTGGATAATGTGTCCAGTTCTGGGAGGTATTAGGAGAAGCATAGAGTCTAGATCACGTGAAGTCATTATCCCCTCTACTCCTCCTTGGTCAGACCTCATCTGGATACTGTGTTCAGTTCTGGGAGGTATTAGGAGAAGCACAGAGTCTAGATCAGGTGAAGTCATTATCCCCTCTACTCCTCCTTGGTCAGACCTCATCTGGATACTGTGTCCAGTTCTGGGAGGTATTAGGAGAAGCATCAAGTCTAGATCACGTGAAGTAATTATCCCCCTCTACTCCTCCTTGGTCAGACCTCATCTGGATACTGCGTCCAGTTCTGGGAGGTATTAGGAGAAGCATAGAGTCTAGATCACGTGAAGTCATTATCCCCCTCTACTCCTCCTTGGTCAGACCTCATCTGGATACTGTGTCCAGTTCTGGGAGGTATTAGGAGAAGCATAGAGTCTAGATCACGTGAAGTCATTATCCCCTCTACTCCTCCTTGGTCAGACCTCATCTGGATACTGTGTACAGTTCTGGGAGGTATTAGGAGAAGCACAGAGTCTAGATCAGGTGAAGTCATTATCCCCTCTACTCCTCCTTGGTCAGACCTCATCTGGATACTGTGTCCAGTTCTGGGAGGTATTAGGAGAAGCATCGAGTCTAGATCACGTGAAGTAATTATCCCCCTCTACTCCTCCTTGGTCAGACCTCATCTGGATACTGCGTCCAGTTCTGGGAGGTATTAGGAGAAGCATAGAGTCTAGATCACGTGAAGTCATTATCCCCTCTACTCCTCCTTGGTCAGACCTCATCTGGATACTGTGTACAGTTCTGGGAGGTATTAGGAGAAGCACAGAGTCTAGATCAGGTGAAGTCATTATCCCCTCTACTCCTCCTTGGTCAGACCTCATCTGGATACTGTGTCCAGTTCTAGGAGGTATTAGGAGAAGCATCGAGTCTAGATCACGTGAAGTAATTATCCCCCTCTACTCCTCCTTGGTCAGACCTCATCTGGATACTGCGTCCAGTTCTGGGAGGTATTAGGAGAAGCATAGAGTCTAGATCACGTGAAGTAATTATCCGCTCTACTCCTCCTTGGTCAGATCTCATCTGGATACTGTGTCCAGTTCTGGGAGGTATTAGGAGAAGCATAGAGTCTAGATCACGTGAAGTAATTATCCCTCTACTCCTCCTTGGTCAGACCTCATCTGGATACTGTGTCCAGTTCTGGGAGGTATTAGGAGAAGCATAGAGTCTAGATCACGTGAAGTCATTATCCCCCTCTACTCCTCCTTGGTCAGACCTCATCTGGATACTGTGTCCAGTTCTGGGAGGTATTAGGAGAAGCATAGAGTCTAGATCACGTGAAGTCATTATCCCCCTCTACTCCTCCTTGGTCAGACCTCATCTGGATAATGTGTCCAGTTCTGGGAGGTATTAGGAGAAGCATAGAGTCTAGATCACGTGAAGTCATTATCCCCTCTACTCCTCCTTGGTCAGACCTCATCTGGATACTGTGTTCAGTTCTGGGAGGTATTAGGAGAAGCACAGAGTCTAGATCAGGTGAAGTCATTATCCCCTCTACTCCTCCTTGGTCAGACCTCATCTGGATACTGTGTCCAGTTCTGGGAGGTATTAGGAGAAGCATCAAGTCTAGATCACGTGAAGTAATTATCCCCCTCTACTCCTCCTTGGTCAGACCTCATCTGGATACTGCGTCCAGTTCTGGGAGGTATTAGGAGAAGCATAGAGTCTAGATCACGTGAAGTCATTACCCCCTCTACTCCTCCTTGGTCAGACCTCATCTGGATACTGTGTCCAGTTCTGGGAGGTATTAGGAGAAGCATAGAGTCTAGATCACGTGAAGTAATTATCCCCTCTACTCCTCCTTGGTCAGACCTCATCTGGATACTGTGTCCAGTTCTGGGAGGTATTAGGAGAAGCATAGAGTCTAGATCACTTGAAGTCATTATCCGCCTCTACTCCTCTTTGGTCAGACCTCATCTGGATACTGTGTCCAGTTCTGGGAGGTATTAGGAGAAGCATCGAGTCTAGATCACGTGAAGTCATTATCCCCTCTACTCCTCTTTGGTCAGACCTCATCTGGATACTGTATCCAGTTCTGGGAGGTATTAGGAGAAGCATAGAGTCTAGATCACGTGAAGTCATTATCCTCCTCTACTCCTCCTTGGTCAGACCTCATCTGGATACTGTGTCCAGTTCTGGGAGGTATTAGGAGAAGCATAGAGTCTAGATCACGTGAAGTAATTATCCCCTCTACTCCTCCTTGGGCAGACCTCATCTGGATACTGTGTCCAGTTCTGGGAGGTATTAGGAGAAGCATCGAGTCTAGATCACGTGAAGTCATTATCGCCTCTACTCCTCTTTGGTCAGACCTCATCTGGATACTGTATCCAGTTCTGGGAGGTATTAGGAGAAGCATAGAGTCTAGATCACGTGAAGTCAATATCCCTCTCTACTCCTCCTTGGTCAGACCTCATCTGGATACTGTATCCAGTTCTGGGAGGTATTAGGAGAAGCATAGAGTTTAGATCACGTGAAGTCATTATTCCCTCTACTCCTCCTGGGTCAGACCTCATCTGGATACGGTGTCCAGTTCTGGGAGGTATTAGGAGAAGCATAGAGTCTAGATCATGTGAAGTAATTATCCCCTCTACTCCTCCTTGGTCAGACCTCATCTGGATACTGCGTCCAGTTCTGGGAGGTATTAGGAGAAGCATAGAATCTAGATCACGTGAAGTAATTATCCTCCCTCTACTTCTCCTTGGTCAGACCTCATCTGGATACTGTGTCCAGTTCTGGGAGGTATTAGGAGAAGCATAGAGTCTAGATCACGTGAAGTCATTACCCCCTCTACTCCTCCTTGGTCCGACCTCATCTGGATACTGTGTCCAGTTCTGGGAGGTATTAGGAGAAGCATAGAGTCTAGATCATGTGAAGTAATTATCCCCTCTACTCCTCCTTGGTCAGACCTCATCTGGATACTGTGTCCAGTTCTGGGAGGTATTAGGAGAAGCATAGAGTCTAGATCACTTGAAGTCATTATCCGCCTCTACTCCTCTTTGGTCAGACCTCATCTGGATACTGTGTCCAGTTCTGGGAGGTATTAGGAGAAGCATCGAGTCTAGATCACGTGAAGTCATTATCCCCTCTACTCCTCTTTGGTCAGACCTCATCTGGATACTGTATCCAGTTCTGGGAGGTATTAGGAGAAGCATAGAGTCTAGATCACGTGAAGTCATTATCCTCCTCTACTCCTCCTTGGTCAGACCTCATCTGGATACTGTGTCCAGTTCTGGGAGGTATTAGGAGAAGCATAGAGTCTAGATCACGTGAAGTAATTATCCCCTCTACTCCTCCTTGGTCAGACCTCATCTGGATACTGTGTCCAGTTCTGGGAGGTATTAGGAGAAGCATCGAGTCTAGATCACGTGAAGTAATTATCCCCCTCTACTCCTCCTTGGTCAGACCTCATCTGGATACTGTGTCCAGTTCTGGGAGGTATTAGGAGCAGCATCGAGTCTAGATCACGTGAAGTCATTATCCCCTCTACTCCTCTTTGGTCAGACCTCATCTGGATACTGTATCCAGTTCTGGGAGGTATTAGGAGAAGCATAGAGTCTAGATCACGTGAAGTCAATATCCCTCTCTACTCCTCCTTGGTCAGACCTCATCTGGATACTGTATCCAGTTCTGGGAGGTATTAGGAGAAGCATAGAGTCTAGATCACGTGAAGTCATTATTCCCTCTACTCCTCCTGGGTCAGACCTCATCTGGATACGGTGTCCAGTTCTGGGAGGTATTAGGAGAAGCATAGAGTCTAGATCACGTGAAGTCATTATCCTCCTCTACTCCTCCTTGGTCAGACCTCATCTGGATACTGTGTCCAGTTCTGGGATGTATGAAGAGAAGCATAGAGTCTAGATCACGTGAAGTCATTATCCCCTCTACTCTTCCTTGGTCAGACCTCATCTGGATACTGTGTCCAGTTCTGGGAGTTATTAGGAGAAGCATAGAGTCTAGATCACGTGAAGTCATTATCGCACTTTACTCCTCTTTGGTCAGACCTCATCTGGATACTGTGCCCAGTTCTGGGAGGTATTAGGAGAAGCATAGAGTCTAGATCACCTGAAGTAATTATCCCCTCTACTCCTCCTTGGTCAGACCTCATCTGGATACTGTGTCCAGTTCTGGGAGGTATTAGGAGAAGCATAGAGTCTAGATCACTTGAAGTCATTATCCGCCTCTACTCCTCTTTGGTCAGACCTCATCTGGATACTGTGTCCAGTTCTGGGAGGTATTAGGAGAAGCATAGAGTCTAGATCACGTGAAGTCATTATCCTCCTCTACTCCTCCTTGGTCAGACCTCATCTGGATACTGTGTCCAGTTCTGGGAATTATTAGGAGAAGCATAGAGTCTAGATCACGTGAAGTCATTATCCCCTCTACTCCTCCTTGGTCAGACCTCATCTGGATACTGTGTCCAGTTCTGGGAGGTATTAGGAGAAGCATAGAGTCTAGATCACGTGAAGTAATTATCCCCCTCTACTCCTCCTTGGTCAGACCTCATCTGGATACTGTGTCCAGTTCTGGGAGGTATTAGGAGAAGCATCGAGTCTAGATCACGTGAAGTCATTATCCCCTCTACTCCTCTTTGGTCAGACCTCATCTGGATACTGTATCCAGTACTGGGAGGTATTAGGAGAAGCATAGAGTCTAGATCACGTGAAGTCAATATCCCTCTCTACTCCTCCTTGGTCAGACCTCATCTGGATACTGTATCCAGTTCTGGGAGGTATTAGGAGAAGCATAGAGTATAGATCACGTGAAGTCATTATCCCCTCTACTCCTCCTGGGTCAGACCTCATCTGGATACGGTGTCCAGTTCTGGGAGGTATTAGGAGAAGCATAGAGTCTAGATCACGTGAAGTCATTATCCTCCTCTACTCCTCCTTGGTCAGACCTCATCTGGATACTGTGTCCAGGTCTGGGATGTATGAAGAGAAGCATAGAGTCTAGATCACGTGAAGTCATTATCCCCTCTACTCTTCCTTGGTCAGACCTCATCTGGATACTGTGTCCAGTTCTGGGAGTTATTAGGAGAAGCATAGAGTCTAGATCACGTGAAGTCATTATCGCACTTTACTCCTCTTTGGTCAGACCTCATCTGGATACTGTGCCCAGTTCTGGGCGGTATTAGGAGAAGCATAGAGTCTAGATCACCTGAAGTAATTATCTCCTCTACTCCTCCTTGGTCAGACCTCATCTGGATACTGTGTCCAGTTCTGGGAGGTATTAGGAGAAGCATAGAGTCTAGATCATGTGAAGTAATTATCCTCCTCTACTCCTCCTTGGTCAGACCTCATCTGGATACAGTATCCAGTTCTGCGAGGTATTAGGAGAAGCATAGAGTCTAGATCACGTGAAGTAATTATCCTCCTCTACTGCTCCTTCGTCAGACCTCATCTGGATACTGTGTCCAGTTCTGGGAGGTATTAGGAGAAGCATAGAGTCTAGATCATGTGAAGTAATTATCCCCTCTACTCCTCCTTGGTCAGACCTCATCTGGATACTGCGTCCAGTTCTGGGAGGTATTAGGAGAAGCATAGAATCTAGATCACGTGAAGTAATTATCCTCCCTCTACTTCTCCTTGGTCAGACCTCATCTGGATACTGTGTCCAGTACTGGGAGGTATTAGGAGAAGCATAGAGTCTAGATCACGTGAAGTAATTATCCCCCTCTACTCCTCCTTGGTCAGACCTCATCTGGATACTGTGTCCAGTTCTGGGAGGTATTAGGAGAAGCATAGAGTCTAGATTACGTGAAGTCATTAACCTCCTCTACTCCTCCTTGGTCAGACCTCATCTAGATACTGTGCCCAGTTCTGGGAGGTATTAGGAGAAGCATAGAGTCTAGATCACGTGAAGTCATTATCCCCCTCTACTCCTCCTTGGTCAGACATCATCTGGATACTGTGTCCAGTTCTGGGAGGTATTAGGAGAAGCATCGAGTCTAGATCACGTGAAGTCATTATCCCCCTCTACTCCTCCTTGGTCAGACCTCATCTGGATACTGCGTCCAGTTCTGGGAGGTATTAGGAGAAGCATAGAGTCTGGATCACGTGAAGTAATTATCCCCCTCTACTCCTCCTTGGTCAGACCTCATCTGGATACTGTGTCCAGTTCTGGGAGGTATTAGGAGAAGCATAGAGTCTAGATCACGTGAAGTCATTATCCCCCTCTACTCCTCCTTGGTCAGACCTCATCTGGATACTGTGTCCAGTTCTGGAGGTATTAGGAGAAGCATAGTGTCTAGATCACGTGAAGTAATTATCCCCCTCTACTCCTCCTTGGTCAGATCTCATCTGGATACTGCGTCCAGTTCTGGGAGGTATTAGGAGAAGCATAGAGTCTAGATCACGTGAAGTCATTATCCCCTCTACTCCTCCTTGGTCAGACCTCATCTGGATACTGTGTACAGTTCTGGGAGGTATTAGGAGAAGCACAGAGTCTAGATCAGGTGAAGTCATTATCCCCTCTACTCCTCTTTGGTCAGACCTCATCTGGATACTGTGTCCAGTTCTGGGAGGTATTAGGAGAAGCATCGAGTCTAGATCACGTGAAGTAATTATCCCCCTCTACTCCTCCTTGGTCAGACCTCATCTGGATACTGCGTCCAGTTCTGGGAGGTATTAGGAGAAGCATAGAGTCTAGATCACGTGAAGTCATTATCCCCTCTACTCCTCCTTGGTCAGACATCATCTGGATACGGTGTCCAGTTCTGGGAGGTATTAGGAGAAGCATAGAGTCTAGATCACGTGAAGTCATTATCCCCTCTACTCCTCCTTGGTCAGACATCATCTGGATACTGTGTCCAGTTCTGGGAGGTATTAGGAGAAGCATAGAGTCTAGATCACGTGAAGTAATTATCCCCTCTACTCCTCCTTGGTCAGACTTCATCTGGATACTGTGTCCAGTTCTGGGAGGTATTAGGAGAAGCATAGAGTCTAGATCACGTGAAGTAATTATCCCCTCTACTCCTCCTTGGTCAGATCTCATCTGGATACTGTGTCCAGTTCTGGGAGGTATTAGGAGAAGCATTGAGTCTAGATCACGTGAAGTAATTATCCCCTCTACTCCTCCTTGGTCAGACCTCATCTGGATACGGTGTCCAGTTCTGGGAGGTATTAGGAGAAGCATTGAGTCTAGATCACGTGAAGTAATTATCCCCTCTACTCCTCCTTGGTCAGACATCATCTGGATACTGTGTCCAGTTCTGGGAGGCATTAGGAGAAGCATAGAGTCTAGATCACGTGAAGTAATTATACCCTCTACTCCTCCTTGGTCAGACCTCATCTGGATACTGTGTCCAGTTCTGGAAGGTATTAGGAGAAGCATCGAGTCTAGATCACGTGAAGTAATTATCCCCTCTACTCCTCCTTGGTCAGACCTCATCTGGATACTGTGTCCAGTTCTGGGAGGTATTAGGAGAAGCATCGAGTCTAGATCACGTGAAGTCATTATCCCCTCTACTCCTCTTTGGTCAGACCTCATCTGGATACTGTATCCAGTTCTGGGAGGTATTAGGAGAAGCATAGAGTCTAGATCACGTGAAGTCATTATCCCTCTCTACTCCTCCTTGGTCAGACCTCATCTGTATACTGTGTCCAGTTCTGGGAGGTATTAGGAGAAGCATAGAGTCTAGATCACGTGAAGTAATTATCCCCTCTACTCCTCCTTGGTCAGACCTCATCTGGATACTGTGTCCAGTTCTGGGAGGTATTAGGAGAAGCATAGAGTCTAGATCACGTGAAGTAATTATCCTCCTCTACTCCTCCTTGGTCAGACCTCATCTGGATACTGTGTCCATTCTGGGATGTATGAAGAGAAGCATAGGGTCTAGATCACCTGAAGTAATTATCCCCTCTACTCCTCCTTGGTCAGACCTCATCTGGATACTGTGTCCAGTTCTGGGAGGTATTAGGAGAAGCATAGAGTCTAGATCATGTGAAGTAATTATCCTCTCTACTCCTCCTTGATCAGACCTCATCTGGATACTGTGTCCAGTTCTGGAAGGTATTAGGAGAAGCATCGAGTCTAGATCACGTGAAGTAATTATCCCCTCTACTCCTCCTTGGTCAGACCTCATCTGGATACTGTGTCCAGTTCTGGGAGGTATTAGGAGAAGCATAGAGTCTAGATCACGTGAAGTAATTATACCCTCTACTCCTCCTTGGTCAGACCTTATCTGGATACTGTGCCCAGTTCTGGGAGGTATTAGGAGAAGCATCGAGTCTAGATCACGTGAAGTCATTATCCCCCTCTTCTCCTCCTTGGTCAGACCTCATCTGGATACTGTGCCCAGTTCTGGGAGGTATTAGGAGAAGCATAGAGTCTAGATCACGTGAAGTCATTATCCCCCTCTACTCCTCTTTGGTCAGACCTCATGTGGATACTGTGTCCAGTTCTGGGAGGTATTAGGAGAAGCATCGAGTCTAGATCACGTGAAGTAATTATCCCCTCTACTCCTCCTTGGTCAGACCACATCTGGATACTGTGCCCAGTTCTGGGAGGTATTAGGAGAAGCATTGAGTCTAGATCACGTGAAGTCATTATCCCCCTCTACTCCTCTTTGGTCAGACCTCATCTGGATACTGTGTCCAGTTCTGGGAGGTATTAGGAGAAGCATCGAGTCTAGATCACGTGAAGTAATTATCCCCTCTACTCCTCCTTGGTCAGACCTCATCTGGATACTGTGCCCAGTTCTGGGAGGTATTAGGAGAAGCATTGAGTCTAGATCACGTGAAGTCATTATCCCCCTCTACTCCTCTTTGGTCAGACCTCATCTGGATACTGTGCCCAGTTCTGGCAGGTATTAGGAGAAGCATAGAGTCTAGATCATGTGAAGTAATTATCCCCTCTACTCCTCTTTGGTCAGACCTCATCTGGATACTGTGCCCAGTTCTGGGAGGTATTAGGAGAAGCATAGAGTCTAGATCATGTGAAGTAATTATCCCCTCTACTCCTCCTTGGTCAGACCACATCTGGATACTGTGCCCAGTTCTGGGAGGTATTAGGAGAAGCATAGAGTCTAGATCATGTGAAGTAATTATCCCCTCTACTCCTCCTTGGTCAGACCACATCTGGATACTGTGCCCAGTTCTGGGAGGTATTAGGAGAAGCATAGAGTCTAGATCACGTGAAGTAATTATCCACTCTACTCCTCCTTGGTCAGACCTCATCTGGATACTGTGCCCAGTTCTGGGAGGTATTAGGAGAAGCATAGAGTCTAGATCATGTGAAGTAATTATCCCCTCTACTCCTCCTTGGTCAGACCTCATCTGGATACTGCGTCCAGTTCTGGGAGGTATTAGGAGAAGCATAGAATCTAGATCACGTGAAGTAATTATCCTCCCTCTACTTCTCCTTGGTCAGACCTCATCTGGATACTGTGTCCAGTTCTGGGAGGTATTAGGAGAAGCATAGAGTCTAGATCACGTGAAGTAATTATCCCCTCTACTCCTCCTTGGTCAGACCTCATCTGGATACTGCGTCCAGTTCTGGGAGGTATTAGGAGAAGCATAGAATCTAGATCACGTGAAGTAATTATCCTCCCTCTACTTCTCCTTGGTCAGACCTCATCTGGATACTGTGTCCAGTTCTGGGAGGTATTAGGAGAAGCATAGAGTCTAGATCACGTGAAGTATTTATCCTCCTCTACTCCTCCTTGGTCAGACCTCATCTGGATACTGTGTCCAGTACTGGGAGGTATTAGGAGAAGCATTGAATCTAGATCACGTGAAGTAATTATCCTCCTCTACTCCTCCTTGGTCAGACCTCATCTGGATACTGTGCCCAGTTCTGGGAGGTATTAGGAAAAGCATAGAGTATAGATCACGTGAAGTAATTATCCCCTCTACTCCTCCTTGGTCAGACCTCTTCTGGATACTGTGCCCAGTTCTGGGAGGTATTAGGAGAAGCATAGAGTCTAGATCACGTGACGTAATTATCCCCTCTACTCCTCCTTGGTCAGACCTCATCTGGATACTGTGCCCAGTTCTGGGAGGTATTAGGAGAAGCATAGAGTCTAGATCACGTGAAGTCATTATCCCCTCTACTCCTCCTTGGTCAGACCTCATCTGGATACTGTATCCAGTTCTGAGAGGTATTAGGAGAAGCATAGAGTCTAGATCACGTGAAGTAATTATCCTCCTCTACTCCTCCTTGGTCAGACCTCATCTGGATACTGTGTCCAGTTCTGGGAGGTATTAGGAGAAGCATTGAATCTAGATCACGTGAAGTAATTATCCTCCTCTACTCCTCTGGTCAGACCTCATCTGGATACTGTGTCCAGTTCTGGGAGGTATTAGGAGAAGCATAGAGTCTAGATCACGTGAAGTAATTATCCTCCTCTACTCCTCCTTGGTCAGACCTCATCTGGATACTGTATCCAGTTCTGAGAGGTATTAGGAGAAGCATAGAGTCTAGATCACGTGAAGTAATTATCCTCCTCTACTCCTCCTTGGTCAGACCTCATCTGGATACTGTGTCCAGTTCTGGGAGGTATTAGGAGAAGCATTGAATCTAGATCACGTGAAGTAATTATCCTCCTCTACTCCTCCTTGGTCAGACCTCATCTGGATACTGTGCCCAGTTCTGGGAGGTATTAGGAGAAGCATAGAGTCTAGATAACGTGACGTAATTATCCCCTCTACTCCTCCTTGGTCAGACCTCATCTGGATACTGTGCCCAGTTCTGGGAGGTATTAGGAGAAGCATAGAGTCTAGATCACGTGAAGTCATTATCCTCCTCTACTCCTCTTTGGTCAGACCTCATCTGGATACTGTGTCCAGTTCTGGGAGGTATTAGGAGAAGCATAGAGTCTAGATCACGTGAAGTAATTATCCTCCTCTACTCCTCCTTGGTCAGACCTCATCTGGATACTGTATCCAGTTCTGAGAGGTATTAGGAGAAGCATAGAGTCTAGATCACGTGAAGTAATTATCCTCCTCTACTCCTCCTTGGTCAGACCTCATCTGGATACTCTGTCCAGTTCTGGGAGGTATTAGGAGAAGCATTGAATCTAGATCACGTGAAGTAATTATCCTCCTCTACTCCTCCTTGGTCAGACCTCATCTGGATACTGTGCCCAGTTCTGGGAGGTATTAGGAGAAGCATAGAGTCTAGATCATGTGAAGTAATTATCCTCCCTCTACTTCTCCTTGGTCAGACCTCATCTGGATACTGTGTCCAGTTCTGGGAGGTGTTAGGAGAAGCATAGAGTCTAGATCACGTGAAGTAATTATCCCCTCTACTCCTCCTTGGTCAGACCTCATCTGGATACTGCGTCCAGTTCTGGGAGGTAATAGGAGAAGCATAGAGTCTAGATCACGTGAAGTCATTATCCCCCTCTACTCCTCCTTGGTCAGACCTCATCTGGATACTGTGCCGAGTTCTGGGAGGTATTAGGAGAAGCATAGAGTCTAGATCACGTGAAGAAATTATCCCCTCTACTCCTCCTTGGTCAGACCTCATCTGGATACTGCGTCCAGTTCTGGGAGGTGTTAGGAGAAGCATAGAGTCTAGATCACGTGAAGTAATTATCCCCTCTACTCCTCCTTGGTCAGACCTCATCTGGATACTGCGTCCAGTTCTGGGAGGTAATAGGAGAAGCATAGAGTCTAGGTCATGTGAAGTCATTATCCCTCTCTACTCCTCCTTGGTCAGACCTCATCTGGATACTGTGCCGAGTTCTGGGAGGTATTAGGAGAAGCATAGAGTCTAGATCACGTGAAGTAATTATCCCCTCTACTCCTCCTTGGTCAGACCTCATCTGGATACTGTGCCCAGTTCTGGGAGGTATTAGGAGAAGCATAGAGTCTAGATCACGTGAAGTAATTATCCCCTCTACTCCTCCTTGGTCAGACCTCATCTGGATACTGTGCCCAGTTCTGGGAGGTATTAGAAGCATAGAGTCTAGATCACGTGAAGTCATTATCCCCCTCTACTCCTCCTTGGTCAGACATCATCTGGATACTGTGTCCAGTTCTGGGAGGTATTAGGAGAAGCATCGAGTCTAGATCACGTGAAGTAATTATCCCCCTCTACTCCTCCTTGGTCAGACCTCATCTGGATACTGCGTCCAGTTCTGGGAGGTATTAGGAGAAGCATAGAGTCTAGATCACGTGAAGTCATTATCTCCTCTACTCCTCCTTGGTCAGACCTCATCTGGATACTGTGTCCAGTTCTGGGAGGTATTAGGAGAAGCATAGAGTCTAGATCACGTGAAGTAATTATCCCCCTCTACTCCTCCTTGGTCAGACCTCATCTGGATACTGCGTCCAGTTCTGGGAGGTATTAGGAGAAGCATAGAGTCTAGATCACGTGAAGTCATTATCCCCTTACTCCTCCTTGGTCAGACATCATCTGGATACTGTATCCAGTTCTGGGAGGTATTAGGAGAAGCATCGAGTCTAGATCACGTGAAGTAATTATCCCCCTCTACTCCTCCTTGGTCAGACCTCATCTGGATACTGCATCCAGTTCTGGGAGGTATTAGGAGAAGCATAGAGTCTAGATCACGTGAAGTCATTATCTCCTTACTCCTCCTTGGTCAGACATCATCTGGATACTGTGTCCAGTTCTGGGAGGTATTAGGAGAAGCATAGAGTCTAGATCACGTGAAGTAATTATCCCCCTCTACTCCTCCTTGGTCAGACCTCATCTGGATACTGTGCCGAGTTCTGGGAGGTATTAGGAGAAGCATAGAGTCTAGATCACGTGAAGTAATTATCCCCTCTACTCCTCCTTGGTCAGACCTCATCTGGATACTGTGCCCAGTTCTGGGAGGTATTAGTAGAAGCATAGAGTCTAGATCACGTGAAGTCATTATCCCCCTCTACTCCTCCTTGGTCAGACATCATCTGGATACTGTGTCCAGTTCTGGGAGGTATTAGGAGAAGCATCGAGTCTAGATCACGTGAAGTATTTATCCCCCTCTACTCCTCCTTGGTCAGACCTCATCTGGATACTGCGTCCAGTTCTGGGAGGTACTAGGAGAAGCATAGAGTCTAGATCACGTGAAGTCATTATCTCCTCTACTCCTCCTTGGTCAGACCTCATCTGGATACTGTGCCCAGTTCTGGGAGGTATTAGGAGAAGCATAGAGTCTAGATCACGTGAAGTAATTATCCCCTCTACTCCTCCTTGGTCAGACCTCATCTGGATACTGTGTCCAGTTCTGGGAGGTATTAGGAGAAGCATAGAGTCTAGATCACGTGAAGTCATTATCTCCTCTACTCCTCCTTGGTCAGACCTCATCTGGATACTGTGTCCAGTTCTGGGAGGTATTAGGAGAAGCATAGAGTCTAGATCACGTGAAGTAATTATCCCCCTCTACTCCTCCTTGGTCAGACCTCATCTGGATACTGTGTCCAGTTCTGGGAGGTATTAGGAGAAGCATAGAGTCTAGATCACGTGAAGTCATTATCCCCCTCTACTCCTCCTTGGTCAGACCTCATCTGGATACTGTGTCCAGTTCTGGGAGGTATTAGGAGAAGCATAGAGTCTAGATCACGTGAAGTCATTATCCCCTTACTCCTCCTTGGTCAGACATCATCTGGATACTGTGTCCAGTTCTGGGAGGTATTAGGAGAAGCATAGAGTCTAGATCACGTGAAGTCATTATCCCCTCTACTCCTCCTTGGTCAGACATCATCTGGATACTGTGTCCAGTTCTGGGAGGTATTAGGAGAAGCATAGAGTCTAGATCACGTGAAGTCATTATCCCCCTCTACTCCTCCTTGGTCAGACCTCATCTGGATACTGTGCCGAGTTCTGGGAGGTATTAGGAGAAGCATAGAGTCTAGATCACGTGAAGTAATTATCCCCTCTACTCCTCCTTGGTCAGACCTCATCTGGATACTGTGCCCAGTTCTGGGAGGTATTAGGAGAAGCATAGAGTCTAGATCACGTGAAGTCATTATCCCCCTCTACTCCTCCTTGGTCAGACCTCATCTGGATACTGTGCCCAGTTCTGGGAGGTATTAGGAGAAGCATCGAGTCTAGATCACGTGAAGTAATTATCCCCCTCTACTCCTCCTTGGTCAGACCTCATCTGGATACTGCGTCCAGTTCTGGGAGGTACTAGGAGAAGCATAGAGTCTAGATCACGTGAAGTCATTATCCCCTCTACTCCTCCTTGGTCAGACATCATCTGGATACTGTGTCCAGTTCTGGGAGGTATTAGGAGAAGCATAGAGTCTAGATCACGTGAAGTCATTATCCCCCTCAACTCCTCCTTGGTCAGACCTCATCTGGATACTGTGCCGAGTTCTGGGAGGTATTAGGAGAAGCATAGAGTCTAGATCACGTGAAGTAATTATCCCCTCTACTCCTCCTTGGTCAGACCTCATCTGGATACTGTGCCCAGTTCTGGGAGGTATTAGGAGAAGCATAGAGTCTAGATCACGTGAAGTCATTATCCCCCTCTACTCCTCCTTGGTCAGACCTCATCTGGATACTGTGCCCAGTTCTGGGAGGTATTAGGAGAAGCATCGAGTCTAGATCACGTGAAGTAATTATCCCCCTCTACTCCTCCTTGGTCAGACCTCATCTGGATACTGCGTCCAGTTCTGGGAGGTACTAGGAGAAGCATAGAGTCTAGATAACGTGAAGTCATTATCTCCTCTACTCCTCCTTGGTCAGACCTCATCTGGATACTGTGTCCAGTTCTGGGAGGTATTAGGAGAAGCATAGAGTCTATATCACATGAAGTCATTATCCCCCTCTACTCCTCCTTGGTCAGACCTCATCTGGATACTGTGTCCAGTTCTGGGAGGTATTAGGAGAAGCATAGAGTCTAGATCACGTGAAGTCATTATCCCCCTCTACTCCTCCTTGGTCAGACCTCATCTGGATACTGTGTCCAGTTCTGGGAGGTATTAGGAGAAGTATAGAGTCTAGATCACGTGAAGTCATTATCCCCTCTACTCCTCCTTGGTCAGACCTCATCTGGATACTGTGTCCAGTTCTGGGAGGTATTAGGAGAAGCATCGAGTCTAGATCACGTGAAGTAATTATCCCCCTCTACTCCTCCTTGGTCAGACCTCATCTGGATACTGCGTCCAGTTCTGGGAGGTATTAGGAGAAGCATAGAGTCTAGATCACGTGAAGTCATTATCCCCTCTACTCCTCCTTGGTCAGACATCATCTGGATACTGTGTCCAGTTCTGGGAGGTATTAGGAGAAGCATAGAGTCTAAATCACGTGAAGTCATTATCCCCTCTACTCCTCCTTGGTCAGACCTCATCTGGATACTGTGCCCAGTTCTGGGAGGTATTAGGAGAAGCATCGAGTCTAGATCACGTGAAGTAATTATCCCCTCTACTCCTCCTTGGTCAGACCTCATCTGGATACTGTGCCCAGTTCTGGGAGGTATTAGGAGAAGCATAGAGTCTAGATCACGTGAAGTCATTATCCCCCTCTACTCCTCCTTGGTCAGACCTCATCTGGATACTGTGTCCAGTTCTGGGAGGTATTAGGAGAAGCATAGAGTCTAGATCACGTGAAGTAATTATCCCCTGTACTCCTCCTTGGTCAGACCTCATCTGGATACTGTGTCCAGTTCTGGGAGGTATTAGGAGAAGCATAGAGTCTAGATCACGTGAAGTAATTATCCCCTCTATTCCTCCTTGGTCAGATCTCATCTGGATACTGTGTCCAGTTGTGGGAGGTATTAGGAGAAGCATAGAGTCTAGATCACGTGAAGTAATTATCCTCCTCTACTCTTCCTTGGTCAGACCTCATCTGGATACTGTGTCCAGTTCTGGGATGTATGAAGAGAAGCATAGAGTCTAGATCACCTGAAGTAATTATCCCCTCTACTCCTCCTTGGTCAGACCTCATCTGGATACTGTGTCCAGTTCTGGGAGGTATTAGGAGAAGCATAGAGTCTAGATCACGTGAAGTAATTATCCCCTCTACTCCTCCTTGGTCAGACCTCATCTGGATACTGTGTCCAGTTCTGGGATGTATTAGGAGAAGCATAGAGTCTAGATCACGTGAAGTAATTATACCCTCTACTCCTCCTTGGTCAGACCTCATCTGGATACTGTGCCCAGTTCTGGGAGGTATTAGGAGAAGCATCGAGTCTAGATCACGTGAAGTCATTATCCCCCTCTACTCCTCCTTGGTCAGACCTCATCTGGATACTGTGCCCAGTTCTGGGAGGTATTAGGAGAAGCATAGAGTCTAGATCACGTGAAGTCATTAGCCCCCTCTACTCCTCTTTGGTCAGACCTCATCTGGATACTGTGTCCAGTTCTGGGAGGTATTAGCAGAAGCATCGAGTCTAGATCACGTGAAGTAATTATCCCCTCTACGCCTCCTTGGTCAGACCACATCTGGATACTGTGCCCAGTTCTGGGAGGTATTAGGAGAAGCATTGAGTCTAGATCACGTGAAGTCATTATCCCCCCCTCTACTCCTCTTTGGTCAGACCTCATCTGGATACTGTGTCCAGTTCTGGGAGGTATTAGGAGAAGCATCGAGTCTAGATCACGTGAAGTAATTATCCCCTCTACTCCTCCTTGGTCAGACCACATCTGGATACTGTGCCCAGTTCTGGGAGGTATTAGGAGAAGCATAGAGTTTAGATCACGTGAAGTAATTATCCTCCTCTACTCCTCCTTGGTCAGACCTCATCTGGATACTGTGTCCAGTTCTGGGAGGTATTAGGAGAAGCATTAAATCTCGATCACATGAAGTAATTATCCTCCTCTACTCCTCCTTGGTCAGACCTCATCTGGATACTGTGTCCAGTTCTGGGAGGTATTAGGAGAAGCATAGAGTCTAGATCACGTGAAGTAATTATCCCCCTCTACTCCTCCTTGGTCAGACCTTATCTGGATACTGTGTCCAGTTCTGGGAGGTATTAGGAGAAGCATAGAGTCTAGATCACGTGAAGTCATTATCCCCCTCTACTCCTCCTTGGTCAGACCTCATCTGGATACTGTGTCCAGTTCTGGGAGGTATTAGGAGAAGCATAGAGTCTAGATCACGTGAAGTCATTATCCCCTCTACTCCTCCTTGGTCAGACCTCATCTGGATACTGTGTAAAGTTCTGGGAGGTATTAGGAAAAGCACAGAGTCTAGATCAGGTGAAGTCATTATCCCCTTTACTCCTCCTTGGTCAGACCTCATCTGGATACTGTGTCCAGTTCTGGGAAGTATTAGGAGAAGCATCGAGTCTAGATCACGTGAAGTAATTATCCCCCTCTACTCCTCCTTGGTCAGACCTCATCTGGATACTGTGCCCAGTTCTGTGAGGTATTAGGAGAAGCATCGAGTCTAGATCACGTGAAGTAATTATCCCCCTCTACTCCTCCTTGGTCAGACCTCATCTGGATACTGTGCCGAGTTCTGGGAGGTATTAGGAGAAGCATAGAGTCTAGATCACGTGAAGTCATTATCCCCTCTACTCCTCCTTGGTCAGACATCATCTGGATACTGTGTCCAGTTCTGTGAGGTATTAGGAGAAGCATCGAGTCTAGATCACGTGAAGTAATTATCCCCTCTACTCCTCCTTGGTCAGACCTCATCTGGATACTGTGCCGAGTTCTGGGAGGTATTAGGAGAAGCATCGAGTCTAGATCACGTGAAGTAATTATCCCCCTCTACTCCTCCTTGGTCAGACCTCATCTGGATACTGTGCCGAGTTCTGGGAGGTATTAGGAGAAGCATAGAGTCTAGATCACGTGAAGTCATTATCCCCTCTACTCCTCCTTGGTCAGACATCATCTGGATACTGTGTCCAGTTCTGGGAGGTATTAGGAGAAGCATAGAGTCTAGATCACGTGAAGTAATTATCCCCTCTACTCCTCCTTGGTCAGACCTCATCTGGATACTGTGCCCAGTTCTGGGAGGTATTAGGAGAAGCATAGAGTCTAGATCACGTGAAGTCATTATCCCCCTCTACTCCTCCTTGGTCAGACATCATCTGGATACTGTGTCCAGTTCTGGGAGGTATTAGGAGAAGCATCGAGTCTAGATCACGTGAAGTAATTATCCCCCTCTACTCCTCCTTGGTCAGACCTCATCTGGATACTGCGTCCAGTTCTGGGAGGTATTAGGAGAAGCATAGAGTCTAGATCACGTGAAGTCATTATCTCCTCTACTCCTCCTTGGTCAGACCTCATCTGGATACTGTGTCCAGTTCTGGGAGGTATTAGGAGAAGCATAGAGTCTAGATCACGTGAAGTCATTATCCCCCTCTACTCCTCTTGGTCAGACCTCATCTGGATACTGTGTCCAGTTCTGGGAGGTATTAGGAGAAGCATAGAGTCTAGATCACGTGAAGTCATTATCCCCCTCTACTCCTCCTTGGTCAGACCTCATCTGGATACTGTGTCCAGTTCTGGGAGGTATTAGGAGAAGCATAGAGTCTAGATCACGTGAAGTCATTATCCCCTCTACTCCTCCTTGGTCAGACCTCATCTGGATACTGTGTCCAGTTCTGGGAGGTATTAGGAGAAGCATCGAGTCTAGATCACGTGAAGTAATTATCCCCCTCTACTCCTCCTTGGTCAGACCTCATCTGGATACTGCGTCCAGTTCTGGGAGGTATTAGGAGAAGCATAGAGTCTAGATCACGTGAAGTCATTATCCCCTCTACTCCTCCTTGGTCAGACATCATCTGGATACTGTGTCCAGTTCTGGGAGGTATTAGGAGAAGCATAGAGTCTAGATCACGTGAAGTCATTATCCCCTCTACTCCTCCGTGGTCAGACATCATCTGGATACTGTGTCCAGTTCTGGGAGGTATTAGAAGAAGCATAGAGTCTAGATCACGTGAAGTAATTATCCCCTCTACTCCTCCTTGGTCAGACCTCATCTGGATACTGTGCCCAGTTCTGGGAGGTATTAGGAGAAGCATCGAGTCTAGATCACGTGAAGTAATTATCCCCTCTACTCCTCCTTGGTCAGACCTCATCTGGATACTGTGCCCAGTTCTGGGAGGTATTAGGAGAAGCATAGAGTCTAGATCACGTGAAGTCATTATCCCCCTCTACTCCTCCTTGGTCAGACCTTATCTGGATACTGTGTCCAGTTCTGGGAGGTATTAGGAGAAGCATAGAGTCTAGATCACGTGAAGTAATTATCTCCTCTACTCCTCCTTGGTCAGATCTCATCTGGATACTGTGTCCAGTTCTGGGAGGTATTAGGAGAAGCATAGAGTCTAGATCACGTGAAGTAATTATCCGTCTACTCCTCCTTGGTCAGACCTCATCTGGATACTGTGTCCAGTTTTGGGAGGTATTAGGAGAAGCATAGAGTCTAGATCACGTGAAGTCATTATCCCCCTCTACTCCTCATTGGTCAGACCTCATCTGGATACTGTGTCCAGTTCTGGGAGGTATTAGGAGAAGCATCGAGTCTAGATCACGTGAAGTCATTATCTCCTCTACTCCTCCTTGGTCAGACCTCATCTGGATACTGTGTCCAGTTCTAGGAGGTATTAGGAGAAGCATAGAGTCTTGATCACGTGAAGTAATTATCCCCCTCTACTCCTCCTTGGTCAGACCTCATCTGGATACTGTGTCCAGTTCTGGGAGGTATTAGGAGAAGCATAGAGTCTAGATCACGTGAAGTCATTATCCCCCTCTACTCCTCCTTGGTCAGACCTCATCTGGATACTGTGTCCAGTTCTGGGAGGTATTAGGAGAAGCATAGAGTCTAGATCACGTGAAGTCATTATCCCCTCTACTCCTCCTTGGTCAGACCTCATCTGGATACTGTGTACAGTTCTGGGAGGTATTAGAAGAAGCACAGAGTCTAGATCAGGTGAAGTCATTATCCCCTCTACTACTCCTTGGTCAGACCTCATCTGGATACTGTGTCCAGTTCTCAGAGGTATTAGGAGAAGCATCGAGTCTAGATCACGTGAAGTAATTATCCCCCTCTACTCCTCCTTGGTCAGACCTCATCTGGATACTGCGTCCAGTTCTGGGAGGTATTAGGAGAAGCATAGAGTCTAGATCACGTGAAGTCATTATCCCCTCTACTCCTCCTTGGTCAGACATCATCTGGATACTGTGTCCAGTTCTGGGAGGTATTAGGAGAAGCATAGAGTCTAGATCACGTGAAGTCATTATCCCCTCTACTCCTCCTTGGTCAGACATCATCTGGATACTGTGTCCAGTTCTGGGAGGTATTAGGAGAAGCATAGAGTCTAGATCACGTGAAGTCATTATCCCCTTCTACTCCTCCTTGGTCAGACCTCATCTGGATACTGTGTCCAGTTCTGGGAGGTATTAGGAGAAGCATCGAGTCTAGATCACGTGAAGTCATTATCCCCTCTACTCCTCCTTGGTCAGACCTCATCTGGATACTGTGCCGAGTTCTGGGAGGTATTAGGAGAAGCATAGAGTCTAGATCACGTGAAGTAATTATCCCCTCTACTCCTCCTTGGTCAGACCTCATCTGGATACTGTGCCCAGTTCTGGGAGGTATTAAGAGAAGCATAGAGTCTAGATCACGTGAAGTAATTATCCCCTCTACTCCTCCTTGGTCAGACCTCATCTGGATACTGTGCCCAGTTCTGGGAGGTATTAGAAGCATAGAGTCTAGATCACGTGAAGTCATTATCCCCCTCTACTCCTCCTTGGTCAGACATCATCTGGATACTGTGTCCAGTTCTGGGAGGTATTAGGAGAAGCATTGAGTCTAGATCACGTGAAGTAATTATCCCCTCTACTCCTCCTTGGTCAGACCTCATCTGGATATTGTGTCCAGTTCTGGGAGGTATTAGGAGAAGCATAGAGTCTAGATCAAGGTGAAGTCATTATCCCCCTCTACTCCTCCTTGGTCAGACCTCATCTGGATACTGTGTCAAGTTCTGGGAGGTATTAGGAGAAGCATCGAGTCTAGATCAGGTGAAGTCATTATCTCCTCTACTCCTCCTTGGTCAGACCTCATCTGGATACTGTGTCCAGTTCTGGGAGGTATTAGGAGAAGCATAGAGTCTAGATCACGTGAAGTAATTATCCCCCTCTACTCCTCCTTGGTCAGACCTCATCTGGATACTGTGTCCAGTTCTGGGAGGTATTAGGAGAAGCATAGAGTCTAGATCACGTGAAGTCATTATCCCCCTCTACTCCTCCTTGGTCAGACCTCATCTGGATACTGTGTCCAGTTCTGGGAGGTATTAGGAGAAGCATAGAGTCTAGATCACGTGAAGTAATTATCCCCCTCTACTCCTCCTTGGTCAGACCTCATCTGGATACTGTGTCCAGTTCTGGGAGGTATTAGGAGAAGCATAGAGTCTAGATCACGTGAAGTCATTATCCCCCTCTACTCCTCCTTGGTCAGACCTCATCTGGATACTGTGTCCAGTTCTGGGAGGTATTAGGAGAAGCATAGAGTCTAGATCACGTGAAGTCATTATCCCCTCTACTCCTCCTTGGTCAGACCTCATCTGGATACTGTGTACAGTTCTGGGAGGTATTAGGAGAAGCACAGAGTCTAGATCAGGTGAAGTCATTATCCCCTCTACTCCTCCTTGGTCAGACCTCATCTGGATACTGTGTCCAGTTCTGGGAGGTATTAGGAGAAGCATCGAGTCTAGATCACGTGAAGTAATTATCCCCCTCTACTCCTCCTTGGTCAGACCTCATCTGGATACTGCGTCCAGTTCTGGGAGGTATTAGGAGAAGCATAGAGTCTAGATCACGTGAAGTAATTATCCCCTCTACTCCTCCTTGGTCAGATCTCATCTGGATACTGTGTCCAGTTCTGGGAGGTATTAGGAGAAGCATAGAGTCTAGATCACGTGAAGTAATTATCCCTCTACTCCTCCTTGGTCAGACCTCATCTGGATACTGTGTCCAGTTCTGGGAGGTATTAGGAGAAACATAGAGTCTAGATCACGTGAAGTCATTATCCCCCTCTACTCCTCCTTGGTCAGACCTCATCTGGATACTGTGTCCAGTTCTGGGAGGTATTAGGAGAAGCATAGAGTCTAGATCACGTGAAGTCATTATCCCCCTCTACTCCTCCTTGGTCAGACCTCATCTGGATAATGTGTCCAGTTCTGGGAGGTATTAGGAGAAGCATAGAGTCTAGATCACGTGAAGTCATTATCCCCTCTACTCCTCCTTGGTCAGACCTCATCTGGATACTGTGTTCAGTTCTGGGAGGTATTAGGAGAAGCACAGAGTCTAGATCACGTGAAGTCATTATCCCCTCTACTCCTCCTTGGTCAGACCTCATCTGGATACTGTGTCCAGTTCTGGGAGGTATTAGGAGAAGCATAGAGTCTAGATCAGGTGAAGTCATTATCCCCTCTACTCCTCCTTGGTCAGACCTCATCTGGATACTGTGTCCAGTTCTGGGAGGTATTAGGAGAAGCATCAAGTCTAGATCACGTGAAGTAATTATCCCCCTCTACTCCTCCTTGGTCAGACCTCATCTGGATACTGCGTCCAGTTCTGGGAGGTATTAGGAGAAGCATAGAGTCTAGATCACGTGAAGTCATTATCCCCCTCTACTCCTCCTTGGTCAGACCTCATCTGGATACTGTGTCCAGTTCTGGGAGGTATTAGGAGAAGCATAGAGTCTAGATCACGTGAAGTCATTATCCCCTCTACTCCTCCTTGGTCAGACCTCATCTGGATACTGTGTACAGTTCTGGGAGGTATTAGGAGAAGCACAGAGTTTAGATCAGGTGAAGTCATTATCCCCTCTACTCCTCCTTGGTCAGACCTCATCTGGATACTGTGTCCAGTTCTGGGAGGTATTAGGAGAAGCATCGAGTCTAGATCACGTGAAGTAATTATCCCCCTCTACTCCTCCTTGGTCAGACCTCATCTGGATACTGCGTCCAGTTCTGGGAGGTATTAGGAGAAGCATAGAGTCTAGATCACGTGAAGTCATTATCCCCTCTACTCCTCCTTGGTCAGACCTCATCTGGATACTGTGTACAGTTCTGGGAGGTATTTGGAGAAGCACAGAGTCTAGATCAGGTGAAGTCATTATCCCCTCTACTCCTCCTTGGTCAGACCTCATCTGGATACTGTGTCCAGTTCTGGGAGGTATTAGGAGAAGCATCGAGTCTAGATCACGTGAAGTAATTATCCCCCTCTACTCCTCCTTGGTCAGACCTCATCTGGATACTGCGTCCAGTTCTGGGAGGTATTAGGAGAAGCATAGAGTCTAGATCACGTGAAGTAATTATCCCCTCTACTCCTCCTTGGTCAGATCTCATCTGGATACTGTGTCCAGTTCTGGGAGGTATTAGGAGAAGCATAGAGTCTAGATCACGTGAAGTAATTATCCCTCTACTCCTCCTTGGTCAGACCTCATCTGGATACTGTGTCCAGTTCTGGGAGGTATTAGGAGAAGCATAGAGTCTAGATCACGTGAAGTCATTATCCCCCTCTACTCCTCCTTGGTCAGACCTCATCTGGATACTGTGTCCAGTTCTGGGAGGTATTAGGAGAAGCATAGAGTCTAGATCACGTGAAGTCATTATCCCCCTCTACTCCTCCTTGGTCAGACCTCATCTGGATAATGTGTCCAGTTCTGGGAGGTATTAGGAGAAGCATAGAGTCTAGATCACGTGAAGTCATTATCCCCTCTACTCCTCCTTGGTCAGACCTCATCTGGATACTGTGTTCAGTTCTGGGAGGTATTAGGAGAAGCACAGAGTCTAGATCAGGTGAAGTCATTATCCCCTCTACTCCTCCTTGGTCAGACCTCATCTGGATACTGTGTCCAGTTCTGGGAGGTATTAGGAGAAGCATCAAGTCTAGATCACGTGAAGTAATTATCCCCCTCTACTCCTCCTTGGTCAGACCTCATCTGGATACTGCGTCCAGTTCTGGGAGGTATTAGGAGAAGCATAGAGTCTAGATCACGTGAAGTCATTATCCCCCTCTACTCCTCCTTGGTCAGACCTCATCTGGATACTGCGTCCAGTTCTGGGAGGTATTAGGAGAAGCATAGAGTCTAGATCACGTGAAGTAATTATCCCCTCTACTCCTCCTTGGTCAGATCTCATCTGGATACTGTGTCCAGTTCTGGGAGGTATTAGGAGAAGCATAGAGTCTAGATCACGTGAAGTAATTATCCCTCTACTCCTCCTTGGTCAGACCTCATCTGGATACTGTGTCCAGTTCTGGGAGGTATTAGGAGAAGCATAGAGTCTAGATCACGTGAAGTCATTATCCCCCTCTACTCCTCCTTGGTCAGACCTCATCTGGATACTGTGTCCAGTTCTGGGAGGTATTAGGAGAAGCATAGAGTCTAGATCACGTGAAGTCATTATCCCCCTCTACTCCTCCTTGGTCAGACCTCATCTGGATAATGTGTCCAGTTCTGGGAGGTATTAGGAGAAGCATAGAGTCTAGATCACGTGAAGTCATTATCCCCTCTACTCCTCCTTGGTCAGACCTCATCTGGATACTGTGTTCAGTTCTGGGAGGTATTAGGAGAAGCACAGAGTCTAGATCAGGTGAAGTCATTATCCCCTCTACTCCTCCTTGGTCAGACCTCATCTGGATACTGTGTCCAGTTCTGGGAGGTATTAGGAGAAGCATCGAGTCTAGATCACGTGAAGTAATTATCCCCCTCTACTCCTCCTTGGTCAGACCTCATCTGGATACTGCGTCCAGTTCTGGGAGGTATTAGGAGAAGCATAGAGTCTAGATCACGTGAAGTCATTATCCCCTCTACTCCTCCTTGGTCAGACATCATCTGGATACTGTGTCCAGTTCTGGGAGGTATTAGGAGAAGCATAGAGTCTAGATCACGTGAAGTCATTATCCCCTCTACTCCTCCTTGGTCAGACATCATCTGGATACTGTGTCCAGTTCTGGGAGGTATTAGGAGAAGCATAGAGTCTAGATCACGTGAAGTCATTATCCCCCTCTACTCCTCCTTGGGCAGACCTCATCTGGATACTGTGTCCAGTTCTGGGAGGTATTAGGAGAAGCATAGAGTCTAGATCACGTGAAGTAATTATCCCCTCTACTACTCCTTGGTCAGACCCCATCTGGATACTGTGTCCAGTTCTGGAGGTATTAGGAGAAGCATTGAGTCTAGATCACGTGAAGTAATTATCCCCTGTACTCCTCCTTGGTCGGACCTCATCTGGATACTGTATCCAGTTCTGGGAGGTATTAGGAGAAGCATAGAGTCTAGATCACGTGAAGTAATTATCCTCCTCTACTCCTCCTTGGTCAGACCTCATCTGGATACTGTGTCCAGTTCTGGGAGGTATTAGGAGAAGCACAGAGTCTAGATCATGTGAAGTAATTATCCTCCTCTACTCCTCCTTGGTCAGACCTCATCTGGATACTGTGTCCACTTCTGGGGGTATTAGGAGAAGCATAGAGTCTAGATCACGTGAAGTAATTATCCCCCTCTACTCCTCCTTGGTCAGACCTCATCTGGATACTGTGCCCAGTTCTGGGAGGTATTAGGAGAAGCATAGAGTCTAGATCACGTGAAGTCATTATCCCCCTCTACTCCTCCTTGGTCAGACCTCATCTGGATACTGCGTCCAGTTCTGGGAGGTATTAGGAGAAGCATAGAGTCTAGATCACGTGAAGTCATTATCCCCCTCTACTCCTCCTTGGTCAGACCTCATCTGGATACTGTGTCCAGTTCTGGGAGGTATTAGGAGAAGCATCGAGTCTAGATCACGTGAAGTCATTATCCCCTCTACTCCTCCTTGGTCAGACCTCATCTGGATACTGTGCCGAGTTCTGGGAGGTATTAGGAGAAGCATAGAGTCTAGATCACGTGAAGTAATTATCCCCTCTACTCCTCCTTGGTCAGACATCATCTGGATACTGTGCCCAGTTCTGGGAGGTATTAGGAGAAGCATAGAGTCTAGATCACGTGAAGTAATTATCCCCTCTACTCCTCCTTGGTCAGACCTCATCTGGATACTGTGCCCAGTTCTGGGAGGTATTAGAAGCATAGAGTCTAGATCACGTGAAGTCATTATCCCCCTCTACTCCTCATTGGTCAGACATCATCTGGATACTGTGTCCAGTTCTGGGAGGTATTAGGAGAAGCATCGAGTCTAGATCACGTGAAGTAATTATCCCCTCTACTCCTCCTTTTTCAGACCTCATCTGGATACTGTGTCCAGTTCTGGGAGGTATTAGGAGAAGCATAGAGTCTAGATCACGTGAAGTCATTATCCCCCTCTACTCCTCCTTGGTCAGACCTCATCTGGATACTGTGTCCAGTTCTGGGAGGTATTAGGAGAAGCATTGAATCTAGATCACGTGAAGTAATTATCCTCCTCTACTCCTCCTTGGTCAGACCTCATCTGGATACTGTGTCCAGTTCTGGGAGGTATTAGGAGAAGCATAGAGTCTAGATCACGTGAAGTAATTATCCCTTCTACTCCTCCTTGGTCAGACCTCATCTGGATACTGCGTCCAGTTCTGGGAGGTATTAGGAGAAGCATAGAGTCTAGATCACGTGAAGTCATTATCCCCCTCTACTCCTCCTTGGTCAGACCTCATCTGGATACTGTGCCGAGTTCTGGGAGGTATTAGGAGAAGCATAGAGTCTAGATCACGTGAAGTAATTATCCCCTCTACTCCTCCTTGGTCAGACCTCATCTGGATACTGTGCCCAGTTCTGGGAGGTATTAGGAGAAGCATAGAGTCTAGATCACGTGAAGTAATTATCCCCTCTACTCCTCCTTGGTCAGACCTCATCTGGATACTGTGTCCAGGTCTGGGAGGTAGTAGGAGAAGCACAGAGTCTAGATCACGTGAAGTAATTATCCCTCTACTCCTCCTTGGTCAGACCTCATCTGGATACTGTGTCCAGTTCTGGGAGGTATTAGGAGAAGCATCGAGTCTAGATCACGTGAAGTAATTATCCCCCTCTACTCCTCCTTGGTCAGACCTCATCTGGATACTGCGTCCAGTTCTGGGAGGTATTAGGAGAAGCATAGAGTCTAGATCACGTGAAGTCATTATCCCCTCTACTCCTCCTTGGTCAGACATCATCTGGATACTGTGTCCAGTTCTGGGAGGTATTAGGAGAAGCATAGAGTCTAGATCACGTGAAGTCATTATCCCCTCTACTCCTCCTTGGTCAGACATCATCTGGATACTGTGTCCAGTTCTGGGAGGTATTAGGAGAAGCATCGAGTCTAGATCACGTGAAGTAATTATCCCCCTCTACTCCTCCTTGGTCAGACCTCATCTGGATACTGCGTCCAGTTCTGGGAGGTATTAGGAGAAGCATAGAGTCTAGATCACGTGAAGTCATTATCCCCTCTACTCCTCCTTGGTCAGACATCATCTGGATACTGTGTCCAGTTCTGGGAGGTATTAGGAGAAGCATAGAGTCTAGATCACGTGAAGTCATTATCCCCTCTACTCCTCCTTGGTCAGACATCATCTGGATACTGTGTCCAGTTCTGGGAGGTATTAGGAGAAGCATAGAGTCTAGATCACGTGAAGTCATTATCCCCCTCTACTCCTCCTTGGGCAGACCTCATCTGGATACTGTGTCCAGTTCTGGGAGGTATTAGGAGAAGCATAGAGTCTAGATCACGTGAAGTAATTATCCCCTCTACTCCTCCTTGGTCAGACCTCATCTGGATACTGTGTCCAGTTCTGGAGGTATTAGGAGAAGCATTGAGTCTAGATCACGTGAAGTAATTATCCCCTGTACTCCTCATTGGTCGGACCTCATCTGGATACTGTATCCAGTTCTGGGAGGTATTAGGAGAAGCATAGAGTCTAGATCACGTGAAGTAATTATCCTCCTCTACTCCTCCTTGGTCAGACCTCATCTGGATACTGTGTCCAGTTCTGGGAGGTATTAGGAGAAGCACAGAGTCTAGATCACGTGAAGTAATTATCCTCCTCTACTCCTCCTTGGTCAGACCTCATCTGGATACTGTGTCCAGTTCTGGGGGTATTAGGAGAAGCATAGAGGCTAGATCACGTGAAGTAATTATCCCCCTCTACTCCTCCTTGGTCAGACCTCATCTGGATACTGCGTCCAGTTCTGGGAGGTATTAGGAGAAGCATAGAGTCTAGATCACGTGAAGTCATTATCCCCCTCTACTCCTCCTTGGTCAGACCTCATCTGGATACTGTGTCCAGTTCTGGGAGGTATTAGGAGAAGCATCGAGTCTAGATCACGTGAAGTCATTATCCCCTCTACTCCTCCTTGGTCAGACCTCATCTGGATACTGTGCCGAGTTCTGGGAGGTATTAGGAGAAGCATAGAGTCTAGATCACGTGAAGTAATTATCCCCTTTACTCCTCCTTGGTCAGACATCATCTGGATACTGTGCCCAGTTCTGGGAGGTATT
Organism: Phyllobates terribilis; assembly: GCF_046119375.1. Lineage (NCBI taxonomy): Eukaryota > Metazoa > Chordata > Amphibia > Anura > Dendrobatidae > Phyllobates > Phyllobates terribilis. The sequence goes on along the minus strand of NW_027362774.1, from coordinate 35,698,173 downwards.
AGGAGAAGCATAGAGTCTAGATCACGTGAAGTAATTATCCCCTCTACTCCTCCTTGGTCAGACCTCATCTGGATACTGTGCCCAGTTCTGGGAGGTATTAGAAGCATAGAGTCTAGATCACGTGAAGTCATTATCCCCCTCTACTCCTCATTGGTCAGACATCATCTGGATACTGTGTCCAGTTCTGGGAGGTATTAGGAGAAGCATCGAGTCTAGATCACGTGAAGTCATTATCCCCCTCTACTCCTCCTTGGTCAGACCTCATCTGGATACTGTGTCCAGTTCTGGGAGGTATTAGGAGAAGCATTGAATCTAGATCACGTGAAGTAATTATCTCCTCTACTCCTCCTTGGTCAGACCTCATCTGGATACTGTGTCCAGTTCTGGGAGGTATTAGGAGAAGCATAGAGTCTAGATGACGTGAAGTCATTATCCCCCTCTACTCCTCCTTGGTCAGACCTCATCTGGATACTGTGTCCAGTTCTGGGAGGTATTAGGAGAAGCATTGAATCTAGATCACGTGAAGTAATTATCCTCCTCTACTCCTCCTTGGTCAGACCTCATCTGGATACTGTGTCCAGTTCTGGGAGGTATTAGGAGAAGCATAGAGTCTAGATCACGTGAAGTAATTATCCCTTCTTCTCCTCCTTGGTCAGACCTCATCTGGATACTGCGTCCAGTTCTGGGAGGTATTAGGAGAAGCATAGAGTCTAGATCACGTGAAGTCATTATCCCCCTCTACTCCTCCTTGGTCAGACCTCATCTGGATACTGTGCCGAGTTCTGGGAGGTATTAGGAGAAGCATAGAGTCTAGATCACGTGAAGTAATTATCCCCTCTACTCCTCCTTGGTCAGACCTCATCTGGATACTGTGCCCAGTTCTGGGAGGTATTAGGAGAAGCATAGAGTCTAGATCACGTGAAGTAATTATCCCCTCTAATCCTCCTTGGTCAGACCTCATCTGGATACTGTGTCCAGGTCTGGGAGGTAGTAGGAGAAGCACAGAGTCTAGATCACGTGAAGTAATTATCCCTCTACTCCTCCTTGATCAGACCTCATCTGGATACTGTGTCCAGTTCTGGGAGGTATTAGGAGAAGCATAGAGTCTAGATCACGTGAAGTAATTATCCGCCTCTACTCCTCCTTGGTCAGACATCATCTGGATACTGTGTCCAGTTCTGGGAGGTATTAGGAGAAGCATTGAGTCTAGATCACGTGAAGTAATTATCCCCCTCTACTCCTCCTTGGTCACACCTCATCTGGATACTGCGTCCAGTTCTGGGAGGTATTAGGAGAAGCATAGAGTCTAGATCACGTGAAGTCATTATCTCCTCTACTCCTCCTTAGTCAGACCTCATCTGGATACTGTGTCCAGTTCTGGGAGGTATTAGGAGAAGCATAGAGTCTAGATCACGTGAAGTAATTATCCCCCTCTACTCCTCCTTGGTCAGACCTCATCTGGATACTGTGTCCAGTTCTGGAGGTATTAGGAGAAGCATAGAGTCTAGATCACGTGAAGTCATTATCCCCTCTACTCCTCCTTGGTCAGACCTCATCTGGATACTGTGTCCAGTTCTGGGAGGTATTAGGAGAAGCACAGAGTCTAGATCACGTGAAGTCATTATCCCCTCTACTCCTCCTTGATCAGACCTCATCTGGATACTGTGTCCAGTTCTGGGAGGTATTAGGAGAAGCATAGAGTCTAGATCACATTAAGTCATTATCCCCTCTACTCCTCCTTGGTCAGACCTCATCTGGATACTGTGTCCAGTTCTGGGAGGTATTAGGAGAAGCATAGAGTCTAGATCACGTGAAGTAATTATCCCCCTCTACTCCTCCTTGGTCAGACCTCATCTGGATACTGTGTCCAGTTCTGGGAGGTATTAGGAGAAGCATAGAGTCTAGATCACGTGAAGTAATTATCCCCTCTACTCCTCCTTGGTCAGACCTCATCTGGATACTGTGTCCAGTTCTGGGAGGTATTAGGAGAAGCATAGAGTCTAGATCACATTAAGTCATTATCCCCTCTACTCCTCCTTGGTCAGACCTCATCTGGATACTGTGTCCAGTTCTGGGAGGTATTAGGAGAAGCATAGAGTCTAGATCACGTGAAGTCATTATCCCCCTCTTCTCCTCCTTGGTCAGACCTCATCTGGATACTGTGTCCAGTTCTGGGAGGTATTAGGAGAAGCATAGAGTCTAGATCACGTGAAGTAATTATCCCCTCTACTCCTCCTTGGTCAGATCTCATCTGGATACTGTGTCCAGTTCTGGGAGGTATTAGGAGAAGCATAGAGTCTAGCTCACGTTTAGTCATTATCCCCCTCTACTCCTCTTTGGTCAGACCTCATCTGGATACTGTGTCCAGTTCTGGGAGGTATTAGGAGAAGCATAGAGTCTAGATCACGTGAAGTCATTATCCCCTCTACTCCTCCTTGGTCAGACCTCATCTGGATACTGTGTCCAGTTGTGGGAGGTATTAGGAGAAGCATAGAGTCTAGATCACGTGAAGTATTTATCTCCTCTACCCCTCCTTGGTCAGACCTCATCTGGATACTGTGTCCAGTTCTGGGAGGTATTAGGAGAAGCATAGAGTCTAGATCACGTGCAGTCATTATTCCCTCTACTCCTCCTTGGTCAGACCTCATCTGGATACTGTGCCCAGTTCTGGGAGGTATTAGGAGAAGCATAGAGTCTAGATCACGTGAATTCATTATCCCCTCTACTCCTCCTTGGTCAGACCTCATCTGGATACTGTGTCCAGTTCTGGGAGGTATTAGGAGAGGCATAGAGTCTAGATCACGTGAAGTCATTATCCCCTCTACTCCTCCTTGGTCAGATCTCATCTGGATACTGTGTCCAGTTCTGGGAGGTATTAGGAGAATCATAGAGTCTAGATCACGTGAAGTAATTATCCTCCTCTACTCCTCCTTGGTCAGACCTCATCTGGATACTGTGTCCAGTTCTGGGAGGTATTAGGAGAAGCACAGAGTCTAGATCACGTGAAGTAATTATCCCCTCTACTCCCCCTTGGTCAGACCTCATCTGGATACTGTGTCCAGTTCTGGGAGGTATTAGGAGAAGCATAGAGTCTAGATCACGTGAAGTCATTATCCCCTCTACTCCTCCTTGGTCAGACCTCATCTGGATACTGTGTCCAGTTCTGGGAGGTATTAGGAGAAGCATAGAGTCTAGATCACGTGAAGTAATTATCCCCTCTACTCCTCCTTGGTCAGACCTCATCTGGATACTGTGTCCAGTTCTGGGAGGTATTAGGAGAACCATAGAGTCTAGATCACGTGAAGTCATTATCCCCTCTACTCCTCCTTGGTCAGACCTCATCTGGATACTGTGTCCAGTTCTGGGAGGTATTAGGAGAAGCACAGAGTCTAGATCACGTGAAGTCATTATCTCCCTCTACTCCTCCTTGGTCAGACCTCATCTGGATACTGTGTCCAGTTCTGGGAGGTATTAGGAGAAGCATAGAGTCTAGATCACGTGAAGTCATTATCGGTCTTTACTCCTCTTTGGTCCGACCTCATCTGGATACTGTGTCCAGTTCTGGGAGGTATTAGGAGAAGCATAGAGTCTAGATCACGTGAAGTCATTATCCCCTCTACTCCTCCTTGGTCAGACCTCATCTGGATACTGTGTCCAGTTCTGGGAGGTATTAGGAGAAGCATAGAGTGTAGATCACGTGAAGTCATTATCCCCCTCTACTCCTCCTTGGTCAGACCTCATCTGGATACTGTGTCCAGTTCTGGGAGGTATTAGGAGAAGCATTGAATCTAGATCACGTGAAGTAATTATCCTCCTCTACTCCTCCTTGGTCAGACCTCATCTGGATACTGTGTCCAGTTCTGGGAGGTATTAGGAGAAGCACAGAGTCTAGATCACGTGAAGTCATTATCTCCCTCTACTCCTCCTTGGTCAGACCTCATCTGGATACTGTGTCCAGTTCTGGGAGGTATTAGGAGAAGCATAGAGTCTAGATCACGTGAAGTCATTATCGGTCTTTACTCCTCTTTGGTCCGACCTCATCTGGATACTGTGTCCAGTTCTGGGAGGTATTAGGAGAAGCATAGAGTCTAGATCACGTGAAGTCATTATCCCCTCTACTCCTCCTTGGTCAGACCTCATCTGGATACTGTGTCCAGTTCTGGGAGGTATTAGGAGAAGCATAGAGTGTAGATCACGTGAAGTCATTATCCCCTCTACTCCTCCTTGGTCAGACCTCATCTGGATACTGTGTCCAGTTCTGGGAGGTATTAGGAGAAGCATAGAGTCTAGATCACGTGCAGTCATTATTCCCTCTACTCCTCCTTGGTCAGACCTCATCTGGATACTGTGTCCAGTTCTGGGAGGTATTAGGAGAAGCATTGAATCTAGATCACGTGAAGTAATTATCCTCCTCTACTCCTCCTTGGTCAGACCTCATCTGGATACTGTGTCCAGTTCTGGGAGGTATTAGGAGAAGCATAGAGTCTAGATCACGTGAAGTAATTATCCCTTCTACTCCTCCTTGGTCAGACCTCATCTGGATACTGCGTCCAGTTCTGGGAGGTATTAGGAGAAGCATAGAGTCTAGATCACGTGAAGTCATTATCCCCCTCTACTCCTCCTTGGTCAGACATCATCTGGATACTGTGCCGAGTTCTGGGAGGTATTAGGAGAAGCATAGAGTCTAGATCACGTGAAGTAATTATCCCCTCTACTCCTCCTTGGTCAGACCTCATCTGGATACTGTGCCCAGTTCTGGGAGGTATTAGGAGAAGCATAGAGTCTAGATCACGTGAAGTAATTATCTCCTCTACTCCTCCTTGGTCAGACCTCATCTGGATACTGTGTCCAGGTCTGGGAGGTAGTAGGAGAAGCACAGAGTCTAGATCACGTGAAGTAATTATCCCTCTACTCCTCCTTGGTCAGACCTCATCTGGATACTGTGTCCAGTTCTGGGAGGTATTAGGAGAAGCATCGAGTCTAGATCACGTGAAGTAATTATCCCCCTCTACTCCTCCTTGGTCAGACCTCATCTGGATACTGCGTCCAGTTCTGGGAGGTATTAGGAGAAGCATAGAGTCTAGATCACGTGAAGTCATTATCCCCTCTACTCCTCCTTGGTCAGACCTCATCTGGATACTGTGTCCAGTTCTGGGAGGTATTAGGAGAAGCATAGAGTCTAGATCACGTGAAGTCATTATCCCCCTCTTCTCCTCCTTGGTCAGACCTCATCTGGATACTGTGTCCAGTTCTGGGAGGTATTAGGAGAAGCATAGAGTCTAGATCACGTGAAGTAATTATCCCCTCTACTCCTCCTTGGTCAGATCTCATCTGGATACTGTGTCCAGTTCTGGGAGGTATTAGGAGAAGCATAGAGTCTAGCTCACGTTTAGTCATTATCCCCCTCTACTCCTCTTTGGTCAGACCTCATCTGGATACTGTGTCCAGTTCTGGGAGGTATTAGGAGAAGCATAGAGTCTAGATCACGTGAAGTCATTATCCCCTCTACTCCTCCTTGGTCAGACCTCATCTGGATACTGTGTCCAGTTGTGGGAGGTATTAGGAGAAGCATAGAGTCTAGATCACGTGAAGTATTTATCTCCTCTACCCCTCCTTGGTCAGACCTCATCTGGATACTGTGTCCAGTTCTGGGAGGTATTAGGAGAAGCATAGAGTCTAGATCACGTGCAGTCATTATTCCCTCTACTCCTCCTTGGTCAGACCTCATCTGGATACTGTGCCCAGTTCTGGGAGGTATTAGGAGAAGCATAGAGTCTAGATCACGTGAATTCATTATCCCCTCTACTCCTCCTTGGTCAGACCTCATCTGGATACTGTGTCCAGTTCTGGGAGGTATTAGGAGAGGCATAGAGTCTAGATCACGTGAAGTCATTATCCCCTCTACTCCTCCTTGGTCAGATCTCATCTGGATACTGTGTCCAGTTCTGGGAGGTATTAGGAGAATCATAGAGTCTAGATCACGTGAAGTAATTATCCTCCTCTACTCCTCCTTGGTCAGACCTCATCTGGATACTGTGTCCAGTTCTGGGAGGTATTAGGAGAAGCATAGAGTCTAGATCACGTGAAGTAATTATCTCCTCTACTCCTCCTTGGTCAGACCTCATCTGGATACTGTGTCCAGGTCTGGGAGGTAGTAGGAGAAGCACAGAGTCTAGATCACGTGAAGTAATTATCCCTCTACTCCTCCTTGGTCAGACCTCATCTGGATACTGTGTCCAGTTCTGGGAGGTATTAGGAGAAGCATCGAGTCTAGATCACGTGAAGTAATTATCCCCCTCTACTCCTCCTTGGTCAGACCTCATCTGGATACTGCGTCCAGTTCTGGGAGGTATTAGGAGAAGCATAGAGTCTAGATCACGTGAAGTCATTATCCCCTCTACTCCTCCTTGGTCAGACCTCATCTGGATACTGTGTCCAGTTCTGGGAGGTATTAGGAGAAGCATAGAGTCTAGATCACGTGAAGTCATTATCCCCCTCTTCTCCTCCTTGGTCAGACCTCATCTGGATACTGTGTCCAGTTCTGGGAGGTATTAGGAGAAGCATAGAGTCTAGATCACGTGAAGTAATTATCCCCTCTACTCCTCCTTGGTCAGATCTCATCTGGATACTGTGTCCAGTTCTGGGAGGTATTAGGAGAAGCATAGAGTCTAGCTCACGTTTAGTCATTATCCCCCTCTACTCCTCTTTGGTCAGACCTCATCTGGATACTGTGTCCAGTTCTGGGAGGTATTAGGAGAAGCATAGAGTCTAGATCACGTGAAGTCATTATCCCCTCTACTCCTCCTTGGTCAGACCTCATCTGGATACTGTGTCCAGTTGTGGGAGGTATTAGGAGAAGCATAGAGTCTAGATCACGTGAAGTATTTATCTCCTCTACCCCTCCTTGGTCAGACCTCATCTGGATACTGTGTCCAGTTCTGGGAGGTATTAGGAGAAGCATAGAGTCTAGATCACGTGCAGTCATTATTCCCTCTACTCCTCCTTGGTCAGACCTCATCTGGATACTGTGCCCAGTTCTGGGAGGTATTAGGAGAAGCATAGAGTCTAGATCACGTGAATTCATTATCCCCTCTACTCCTCCTTGGTCAGACCTCATCTGGATACTGTGTCCAGTTCTGGGAGGTATTAGGAGAGGCATAGAGTCTAGATCACGTGAAGTCATTATCCCCTCTACTCCTCCTTGGTCAGATCTCATCTGGATACTGTGTCCAGTTCTGGGAGGTATTAGGAGAATCATAGAGTCTAGATCACGTGAAGTAATTATCCTCCTCTACTCCTCCTTGGTCAGACCTCATCTGGATACTGTGTCCAGTTCTGGGAGGTATTAGGAGAAGCACAGAGTCTAGATCACGTGAAGTAATTATCCCCTCTACTCCCCCTTGGTCAGACCTCATCTGGATACTGTGTCCAGTTCTGGGAGGTATTAGGAGAAGCATAGAGTCTAGATCACGTGAAGTCATTATCCCCTCTACTCCTCCTTGGTCAGACCTCATCTGGATACTGTGTCCAGTTCTGGGAGGTATTAGGAGAAGCATAGAGTCTAGATCACGTGAAGTAATTATCCCCTCTACTCCTCCTTGGTCAGACCTCATCTGGATACTGTGTCCAGTTCTGGGAGGTATTAGGAGAAGCATAGAGTCTAGATCACGTGAAGTCATTATCCCCTCTACTCCTCCTTGGTCAGACCTCATCTGGATACTGTGTCCAGTTCTGGGAGGTATTAGGAGAAGCACAGAGTCTAGATCACGTGAAGTCATTATCTCCCTCTACTCCTCCTTGGTCAGACCTCATCTGGATACTGTGTCCAGTTCTGGGAGGTATTAGGAGAAGCATAGAGTCTAGATCACGTGAAGTCATTATCGGTCTTTACTCCTCTTTGGTCCGACCTCATCTGGATACTGTGTCCAGTTCTGGGAGGTATTAGGAGAAGCATAGAGTCTAGATCACGTGAAGTCATTATCCCCTCTACTCCTCCTTGGTCAGACCTCATCTGGATACTGTGTCCAGTTCTGGGAGGTATTAGGAGAAGCATAGAGTGTAGATCACGTGAAGTCATTATCCCCTCTACTCCTCCTTGGTCAGACCTCATCTGGATACTGTGTCCAGTTCTGGGAGGTATTAGGAGAAGCATAGAGTCTAGATCACGTGCAGTCATTATTCCCTCTACTCCTCCTTGGTCAGACCTCATCTGGATACTGTGTCCAGTTCTGGGAGGTATTAGGAGAAGCATTGAATCTAGATCACGTGAAGTAATTATCCTCCTCTACTCCTCCTTGGTCAGACCTCATCTGGATACTGTGTCCAGTTCTGGGAGGTATTAGGAGAAGCATAGAGTCTAGATCACGTGAAGTAATTATCCCTTCTACTCCTCCTTGGTCAGACCTCATCTGGATACTGCGTCCAGTTCTGGGAGGTATTAGGAGAAGCATAGAGTCTAGATCACGTGAAGTCATTATCCCCCTCTACTCCTCCTTGGTCAGACATCATCTGGATACTGTGCCGAGTTCTGGGAGGTATTAGGAGAAGCATAGAGTCTAGATCACGTGAAGTAATTATCCCCTCTACTCCTCCTTGGTCAGACCTCATCTGGATACTGTGCCCAGTTCTGGGAGGTATTAGGAGAAGCATAGAGTCTAGATCACGTGAAGTAATTATCCCCTCTACTCCTCCTTGGTCAGACCTCATCTGGATACTGTGTCCAGGTCTGGGAGGTAGTAGGAGAAGCACAGAGTCTAGATCACGTGAAGTAATTATCCCTCTACTCCTCCTTGGTCAGACCTCATCTGGATACTGTGTCCAGTTCTGGGAGGTATTAGGAGAAGCATCGAGTCTAGATCACGTGAAGTAATTATCCCCCTCTACTCCTCCTTGGTCAGACCTCATCTGGATACTGCGTCCAGTTCTGGGAGGTATTAGGAGAAGCATAGAGTCTAGATCACGTGAAGTCATTATCCCCTCTACTCCTCCTTGGTCAGACATCATCTGGATACTGTGTCCAGTTCTGGGAGGTATTAGGAGAAGCATAGAGTCTAGATCACGTGAAGTCATTATCCCCTCTACTCCTCCTTGGTCAGACATCATCTGGATACTGTGTCCAGTTCTGGGAGGTATTAGGAGAAGCATCGAGTCTAGATCACGTGAAGTAATTATCCCCCTCTACTCCTCCTTGGTCAGACCTCATCTGGATACTGCGTCCAGTTCTGGGAGGTATTAGGAGAAGCATAGAGTCTAGATCACGTGAAGTCATTATCCCCTCTACTCCTCCTTGGTCAGACATCATCTGGATACTGTGTCCAGTTCTGGGAGGTATTAGGAGAAGCATAGAGTCTAGATCACGTGAAGTCATTATCCCCTCTACTCCTCCTTGGTCAGACATCATCTGGATACTGTGTCCAGTTCTGGGAGGTATTAGGAGAAGCATAGAGTCTAGATCACGTAAAGTCATTATCCCCCTCTACTCCTCCTTGGGCAGACCTCATCTGGATACTGTGTCCAGTTCTGGGAGGTATTAGGAGAAGCATAGAGTCTAGATCACGTGAAGTAATTATCCCCTCTACTCCTCCTTGGTCAGACCTCATCTGGATACTGTGTCCAGTTCTGGAGGTATTAGGAGAAGCATTGAGTCTAGATCACGTGAAGTAATTATCCCCTGTACTCCTCCTTGGTCGGACCTCATCTGGATACTGTATCCAGTTCTGGGAGGTATTAGGAGAAGCATAGAGTCTAGATCACGTGAAGTAATTATCCTCCTCTACTCCTCCTTGGTCAGACCTCATCTGGATACTGTGTCCAGTTCTGGGAGGTATTAGGAGAAGCACAGAGTCTAGATCACGTGAAGTAATTATCCTCCTCTACTCCTCCTTGGTCAGACCTCATCTGGATACTTTGTCCAGTTCTGGGAGGTATTAGGAGAAGCATAGAGTCTAGATCACGTGAAGTAATTATCCCTCTACTCCTCCTTGGTCAGACCTCATCTGGATACTGTGTCCAGTTCTGGGAGGTATTAGGAGAAGCATAGAGGCTAGATCACGTGAAGTAATTATCCCCCTCTACTCCTCCTTGGTCAGACCTCATCTGGATACTGCGTCCAGTTCTGGGAGGTATTAGGAGAAGCATAGAGTCTAGATCACGTGAAGTCATTATCCCCCTCTACTCCTCCTTGGTCAGACCTCATCTGGATACTGTGTCCAGTTCTGGGAGGTATTAGGAGAAGCATCGAGTCTAGATCACGTGAAGTCATTATCCCCTCTACTCCTCCTTGGTCAGACCTCATCTGGATACTGTGCCGAGTTCTGGGAGGTATTAGGAGAAGCATAGAGTCTAGATCACGTGAAGTAATTATCCCCTCTACTCCTCCTTGGTCAGACATCATCTGGATACTGTGCCCAGTTCTGGGAGGTATTAGGAGAAGCATAGAGTCTAGATCACGTGAAGTAATTATCCCCTCTACTCCTCCTTGGTCAGACCTCATCTGGATACTGTGCCCAGTTCTGGGAGGTATTAGAAGCATAGAGTCTAGATCACGTGAAGTCATTATCCCCCTCTACTCCTCATTGGTCAGACATCATCTGGATACTGTGTCCAGTTCTGGGAGGTATTAGGAGAAGCATCGAGTCTAGATCACGTGAAGTCATTATCCCCCTCTACTCCTCCTTGGTCAGACCTCATCTGGATACTGTGTCCAGTTCTGGGAGGTATTAGGAGAAGCATTGAATCTAGATCACGTGAAGTAATTATCTCCTCTACTCCTCCTTGGTCAGACCTCATCTGGATACTGTGTCCAGTTCTGGGAGGTATTAGGAGAAGCATAGAGTCTAGATCACGTGAAGTCATTATCCCCCTCTACTCCTCCTTGGTCAGACCTCATCTGGATACTGTGTCCAGTTCTGGGAGGTATTAGGAGAAGCATTGAATCTAGATCACGTGAAGTAATTATCCTCCTTTACTCCTCCTTGGTCAGACCTCATCTGGATACTGTGTCCAGTTCTGGGAGGTATTAGGAGAAGCATAGAGTCTAGATCACGTGAAGTAATTATCCCTTCTACTCCTCCTTGGTCAGACCTCATCTGGATACTGCGTCCAGTTCTGGGAGGTATTAGGAGAAGCATAGAGTCTAGATCACGTGAAGTCATTATCCCCCTCTACTCCTCCTTGGTCAGACCTCATCTGGATACTGTGCCGAGTTCTGGGAGGTATTAGGAGAAGCATAGAGTCTAGATCACGTGAAGTAATTATCCCCTCTACTCCTCCTTGGTCAGACCTCATCTGGATACTGTGCCCAGTTCTGGGAGGTATTAGGAGAAGCATAGAGTCTAGATCACGTGAAGTAATTATCCCCTCTAATCCTCCTTGGTCAGACCTCATCTGGATACTGTGTCCAGGTCTGGGAGGTAGTAGGAGAAGCACAGAGTCTAGATCACGTGAAGTAATTATCCCTCTACTCCTCCTTGGTCAGACCTCATCTGGATACTGTGTCCAGTTCTGGGAGGTATTAGGAGAAGCATAGAGTCTAGATCACGTGAAGTAATTATCCGCCTCTACTCCTCCTTGGTCAGACATCATCTGGATACTGTGTCCAGTTCTGGGAGGTATTAGGAGAAGCATTGAGTCTAGATCACGTGAAGTAATTATCCTCCTCTACTCCTCCTTGGTCACACCTCATCTGGATACTGCGTCCAGTTCTGGGAGGTATTAGGAGAAGCATAGAGTCTAGATCACGTGAAGTCATTATCTCCTCTACTCCTCCTTAGTCAGACCTCATCTGGATACTGTGTCCAGTTCTGGGAGGTATTAGGAGAAGCATAGAGTCTAGATCACGTGAAGTAATTATCCCCCTCTACTCCTCCTTGGTCAGACCTCATCTGGATACTGTGTCCAGTTCTGGAGGTATTAGGAGAAGCATAGAGTCTAGATCACGTGAAGTCATTATCCCCTCTACTCCTCCTTGGTCAGACCTCATCTGGATACTGTGTCCAGTTCTGGGAGGTATTAGGAGAAGCATAGAGTCTAGATCACATTAAGTCATTATCCCCTCTACTCCTCCTTGGTCAGACCTCATCTGGATACTGTGTCCAGTTCTGGGAGGTATTAGGAGAAGCATAGAGTCTAGATCACGTGAAGTCATTATCCCCCTCTTCTCCTCCTTGGTCAGACCTCATCTGGATACTGTGTCCAGTTCTGGGAGGTATTAGGAGAAGCATAGAGTCTAGATCACGTGAAGTAATTATCCCCTCTACTCCTCCTTGGTCAGATCTCATCTGGATACTGTGTCCAGTTCTGGGAGGTATTAGGAGAAGCATAGAGTCTAGCTCACGTTTAGTCATTATCCCCCTCTACTCCTCTTTGGTCAGACCTCATCTGGATACTGTGTCCAGTTCTGGGAGGTATTAGGAGAAGCATAGAGTCTAGATCACGTGAAGTCATTATCCCCTCTACTCCTCCTTGGTCAGACATCATCTGGATACTGTGTCCAGTTCTGGGAGGTATTAGGAGAAGCATAGAGTCTAGATCACGTGAAGTCATTATCCCCTCTACTCCTCCTTGGTCAGACCTCATCTGGATACTGTGTCCAGTTGTGGGAGGTATTAGGAGAAGCATAGAGTCTAGATCACGTGAAGTATTTATCTCCTCTACCCCTCCTTGGTCAGACCTCATCTGGATACTGTGTCCAGTTCTGGGAGGTATTAGGAGAAGCATAGAGTCTAGATCACGTGCTGTCATTATTCCCTCTACTCCTCCTTGGTCAGACCTCATCTGGATACTGTGCCCAGTTCTGGGAGGTATTAGGAGAAGCATAGAGTCTAGATCACGTGAATTCATTATCCCCTCTACTCCTCCTTGGTCAGACCTCATCTGGATACTGTGTCCAGTTCTGGGAGGTATTAGGAGAGGCATAGAGTCTAGATCACGTGAAGTCATTATCCCCTCTACTCCTCCTTGGTCAGATCTCATCTGGATACTGTGTCCAGTTCTGGGAGGTATTAGGAGAATCATAGAGTCTAGATCACGTGAAGTAATTATCCTCCTCTACTCCTCCTTGGTCAGACCTCATCTGGATACTGTGTCCAGTTCTGGGAGGTATTAGGAGAAGCACAGAGTCTAGATCACGTGAAGTAATTATCCCCTCTACTCCCCCTTGGTCAGACCTCATCTGGATACTGTGTCCAGTTCTGGGAGGTATTAGGAGAAGCATAGAGTCTAGATCACGTGAAGTCATTATCCCCTCTACTCCTCCTTGGTCAGACCTCATCTGGATACTGTGTCCAGTTCTGGGAGGTATTAGGAGAAGCATAGAGTCTAGATCACGTGAAGTAATTATCCCCTCTACTCCTCCTTGGTCAGACCTCATCTGGATACTGTGTCCAGTTCTGGGAGGTATTAGGAGAAGCATAGAGTCTAGATCACGTGAAGTCATTATCCCCTCTACTCCTCCTTGGTCAGACCTCATCTGGATACTGTGTCCAGTTCTGGGAGGTATTAGGAGAAGCACAGAGTCTAGATCACGTGAAGTCATTATCTCTCTCTACTCCTCCTTGGTCAGACCTCATCTGGATACTGTGTCCAGTTCTGGGAGGTATTAGGAGAAGCATAGAGTCTAGATCACGTGAAGTCATTATCGGTCTTTACTCCTCTTTGGTCCGACCTCATTTGGATACTGTGTCCAGTTCTGGGAGGTATTAGGAGAAGCATAGAGTCTAGATCACGTGAAGTCATTATCCCCTCTACTCCTCCTTGGTCAGACCTCATCTGGATACTGTGTCCAGTTCTGGGAGGTATTAGGAGAAGCATAGAGTCTAGATCACGTGAAGTCATTATCCCCTCTACTCCTCCTTGGTCAGATCTCATCTGGATACTGTGTCCAGTTCTGGGAGGTATTAGGAGAAGCATAGAGTCTAGATCACGTGAAGTCATTATCCCTCTCTACTCCTCTTTGGTCAGACCTCATCTGGATACTGTGTCCAGTTCTGGGAGGTATTAGGAGAAGCATAGAGTCTAGATCACGTGAAGTCATTATCCCCTCTACTCCTCCTTGGTCAGACCTCATCTGGATACTGTGCCCAGTTCTGGGAGGTATTAGGAGAAGCATAGAGTCTAGATCACGTGAAGTTATTATCCCCTCTACTCCTCCTTGGTCAGACCTCATCTGGATACTGTGTCCAGTTCTGGGAGGTATTAGGAGAAGCATCGAGTCTAGATCACGTGAAGTCATTATCCCCTCTACTCCTCCTTGGTCAGACCTCATCTGGATACTGTGCCCAGTTCTGGGAGGTATTAGGAGAAGCATAGAGTCTAGATCACGTGAAGTCATTATCTCCTCTCCTCCTCCTTGGTCAGACCTCATCTGGATACTGTGTCCAGTTCTGGGAGGTATTAGGAGAAGCATAGAGTCTAGATCACGTGAAGTCATTATCCCCTCTACTCCTCCTTGGTCAGACCTCATCTGGATACTGTGCCCAGTTCTGGGAGGTATTAGGAGAAGCATAGAGTCTAGATCACGTGAAGTAATTATCCCCCTCTACTCCTCCTTGGTCAGACCTCATCTGGATACTGTGTCCAGTTCTGGGAGGTATTAGGAGAAGCATAGAGTCTAGATCACGTGAAGTAATTATCCCCTCTACTCCTCCTTGGTCAGACCTCATCTGGATACTGTGTCCAGTTCTGGGAGGTATTAGGAGAAGCATAGAGTCTAGATCACATTAAGTCATTATCCCCTCTACTCCTCCTTGGTCAGACCTCATCTGGATACTGTGTCCAGTTCTGGGAGGTATTAGGAGAAGCATAGAGTCTAGATCACGTGAAGTCATTATCCCCCTCTTCTCCTCCTTGGTCAGACCTCATCTGGATACTGTGTCCAGTTCTGGGAGGTATTAGGAGAAGCATAGAGTCTAGATCACGTGAAGTAATTATCCCCTCTACTCCTCCTTGGTCAGATCTCATCTGGATACTGTGTCCAGTTCTGGGAGGTATTAGGAGAAGCATAGAGTCTAGCTCACGTTTAGTCATTATCCCCCTCTACTCCTCTTTGGTCAGACCTCATCTGGATACTGTGTCCAGTTCTGGGAGGTATTAGGAGAAGCATAGAGTCTAGATCACGTGAAGTCATTATCCCCTCTACTCCTCCTTGGTCAGACATCATCTGGATACTGTGTCCAGTTCTGGGAGGTATTAGGAGAAGCATAGAGTCTAGATCACGTGAAGTCATTATCCCCTCTACTCCTCCTTGGTCAGACCTCATCTGGATACTGTGTCCAGTTGTGGGAGGTATTAGGAGAAGCATAGAGTCTAGATCACGTGAAGTATTTATCTCCTCTACCCCTCCTTGGTCAGACCTCATCTGGATACTGTGTCCAGTTCTGGGAGGTATTAGGAGAAGCATAGAGTCTAGATCACGTGCTGTCATTATTCCCTCTACTCCTCCTTGGTCAGACCTCATCTGGATACTGTGCCCAGTTCTGGGAGGTATTAGGAGAAGCATAGAGTCTAGATCACGTGAATTCATTATCCCCTCTACTCCTCCTTGGTCAGACCTCATCTGGATACTGTGTCCAGTTCTGGGAGGTATTAGGAGAGGCATAGAGTCTAGATCACGTGAAGTCATTATCCCCTCTACTCCTCCTTGGTCAGATCTCATCTGGATACTGTGTCCAGTTCTGGGAGGTATTAGGAGAATCATAGAGTCTAGATCACGTGAAGTAATTATCCTCCTCTACTCCTCCTTGGTCAGACCTCATCTGGATACTGTGTCCAGTTCTGGGAGGTATTAGGAGAAGCACAGAGTCTAGATCACGTGAAGTAATTATCCCCTCTACTCCCCCTTGGTCAGACCTCATCTGGATACTGTGTCCAGTTCTGGGAGGTATTAGGAGAAGCATAGAGTCTAGATCACGTGAAGTCATTATCCCCTCTACTCCTCCTTGGTCAGACCTCATCTGGATACTGTGTCCAGTTCTGGGAGGTATTAGGAGAAGCATAGAGTCTAGATCACGTGAAGTAATTATCCCCTCTACTCCTCCTTGGTCAGACCTCATCTGGATACTGTGTCCAGTTCTGGGAGGTATTAGGAGAAGCATAGAGTCTAGATCACGTGAAGTCATTATCCCCTCTACTCCTCCTTGGTCAGACCTCATCTGGATACTGTGTCCAGTTCTGGGAGGTATTAGGAGAAGCACAGAGTCTAGATCACGTGAAGTCATTATCTCTCTCTACTCCTCCTTGGTCAGACCTCATCTGGATACTGTGTCCAGTTCTGGGAGGTATTAGGAGAAGCATAGAGTCTAGATCACGTGAAGTCATTATCGGTCTTTACTCCTCTTTGGTCCGACCTCATTTGGATACTGTGTCCAGTTCTGGGAGGTATTAGGAGAAGCATAGAGTCTAGATCACGTGAAGTCATTATCCCCTCTACTCCTCCTTGGTCAGACCTCATCTGGATACTGTGTCCAGTTCTGGGAGGTATTAGGAGAAGCATAGAGTCTAGATCACGTGAAGTCATTATCCCCTCTACTCCTCCTTGGTCAGATCTCATCTGGATACTGTGTCCAGTTCTGGGAGGTATTAGGAGAAGCATAGAGTCTAGATCACGTGAAGTCATTATCCCTCTCTACTCCTCTTTGGTCAGACCTCATCTGGATACTGTGTCCAGTTCTGGGAGGTATTAGGAGAAGCATAGAGTCTAGATCACGTGAAGTCATTATCCCCTCTACTCCTCCTTGGTCAGACCTCATCTGGATACTGTGCCCAGTTCTGGGAGGTATTAGGAGAAGCATAGAGTCTAGATCACGTGAAGTTATTATCCCCTCTACTCCTCCTTGGTCAGACCTCATCTGGATACTGTGTCCAGTTCTGGGAGGTATTAGGAGAAGCATCGAGTCTAGATCACGTGAAGTCATTATCCCCTCTACTCCTCCTTGGTCAGACCTCATCTGGATACTGTGCCCAGTTCTGGGAGGTATTAGGAGAAGCATAGAGTCTAGATCACGTGAAGTCATTATCTCCTCTCCTCCTCCTTGGTCAGACCTCATCTGGATACTGTGTCCAGTTCTGGGAGGTATTAGGAGAAGCATAGAGTCTAGATCACGTGAAGTCATTATCCCCTCTACTCCTCCTTGGTCAGACCTCATCTGGATACTGTGCCCAGTTCTGGGAGGTATTAGGAGAAGCATAGAGTCTAGATCACGTGAAGTCATTATCCCCTCTACTCCTCCTTGGTCAGACCTCATCTGGATACTGTGTCCAGTTCTGGGAGGTATTAGGAGAAGCATAGAGTCTAGATCACGTGAAGTAATTATCCCCTCTACTCCTCCTTGGTCAGACCTCATCTGTATACTGTGTCCAGTTCTGGGAGGTATTAGGAGAAGCATAGAGTCTAGATCACGTGAAGTCATTATCCCCTCTACTCCTCCTTGGTCAGACCTCATCTGGATACTGCGTCCAGTTCTGGGAGGTATTAGGAGAAGCATAGAGTCTAGATCACGTGAAGTCATTATCCCCTCTACTCCTCCTTGGTCAGACCTCATCTGGATACTGTGTCCAGTTCTGGGAGGTATTAGGAGAAGCATAGAGTCTAGATCACGTGAAGTCATTATCTCCTCTACTCCTCTTTGGTCAGACCTCATCTGGATACTGTGTCCAGTTCTGGGCGCCACATTTTAAAAAAGACAGAAAAAACTGGAGCAAGTTCAGAGAAGAGCAACCAGGATAGTGAGCGGACTGCAAACTATGTCCTACCAGGAACGGTTAGAGGATCTGGGAATGTTTAGCTGCAAAAGAGAAGACTGAGAGGAGACTTAATAGCTGTCTACAAATATCTGCAGGACTGTCACATTGTAGAAGGATCATCTTTATTCTCATTTACACAAAGAAAGAAGAGAAGTAATGGGATGAAACTAAATGGGAGGAGACACAGATTAGATATTAGAAGACACTTTATGACAGTGAGGAGATCAATGAGAGGAACAGGCGGCCACGAGAGGTGGTGAGTTCCCCTTCAATGGACATCTTCAGAGGCCGGACAGACATCTGTCTGAGATGTTTAGTGACTCCTGCATTGAGCCGGGGGGATGGACTCTAGGACCCAGGAGGTCCCCTCCAACGAGAACATTCTAGGATTCTATAATATGATGACATCACTCGCCTCTGCACATGATGACATCACTCGCCTCAGCACATGATGACATCACTCGCCTCTGCACATGATGACATCACTCGCCTCTGCACATGATGACATCACTCGCCTCTGCACATGATGACATCACTCGCCTCAGCACATGATGACATCACTCGCCTCAGCACATGATGACATCACTCGCCTCAGCACATGATGACATCACTCGCCTCAGCACATGATGACATCACTCTCCTCTGCACATGATGACATCACTCGCCTCAGCACATGATGACATCACTCGCCTCAGCACATGATGTCTTCATGCTGTGTAGTCAGTATTCATACCTGGTGTATAGGGTCTGTACAAATATAAACAATTAGGGTCGGATTCATCCAGGCATTTGTATCAGAATTCTGCTATAAAACACCTTGAAATGTTGCAAAATTGTTTGGGAAACTAAGTTGTGCAAATATGTTCTGAGTTTTTGGCATTTTTCCATGAATTTAAGAAGAGTCTGTGCAAGGTCGGCTGATCGCTCCCAGCAGAAGATGCAACGCCCGCGGCACCAGGAGGACGACGCCAGCACCTTATACGCCGGCACCTTACACATGTTCACCAGAAAAGAAGAGACGCAGAGCGGCGGCGGCCATCACTCCTGCAGGGTGACGGCCCCGGGGTGAAGCCGCGCTGCATCTTTTCATCCCAATGTCGTGGAGCCTCGCAGTGTCTGGTGCTTTCACACCTGTCGCGGCCAGCTTCACCAGAAATGACGCAGGTGATAGTGACGGAGCCATTATATTACTCCAGAACCTGATAGGACGGAGCATTTCTGGCGGAGGTGTGAACTGCGCCCTAATCATTCATTAGTGTGCCCATCTACCGTTAGGCCGCAGGCGAGGCTGGACTTAACGAATCCGGCCCATGGTATGCCGAACCCAATGGGATCAGTCCCCTGTCAGTCTCCACCTAGTGGCCGCACGAGTCAATGACAGCTGCCAAATATTGCAGCAATACAATATCCAGATACAGCGCAGACATTTCTTGTTCCCGTCTCTGCGGACGTCGCCCTGCTCAGATTGGGATTTTTACGTTTATAAATGCAGCACCCCACATCTCAGCTCCCTGGGACCCTCCAAAGACCGCGCTGACCTCAGCTCTATACATGACACAGACGGGCGATGCCGGCTCCAGGGGTCTCGCCTATAGGACAAGAGATGATCTCTCCCATCTGCGCTCCCTTCATTCCCCGACATCACATCATAGTTCTGCACATCGTAGGATGAAAGCGTCCGAGAGGATAAACTGAAACCACACATCAGTCTTTCTCAGAGCTGCGTACCAGAAACGGCAGAATATTCCGAGCATTAGGCTGAGGTCAGAGATTCAGCGAGGTGACGAAGCACGCCAATTTCCACATCCTCGGGATCTGCTGTAATCAGCCAGGGCATCACTGCTGGGAGTAGTAGTCATCGCTCTGCCGATCCCCCAGAAAAAAATCTGGACTCAGCCACCGCCAGAAGAGAACCCCTTGGACTCTCTGCCAATCCCAGGAGAGAAAAGACCCCACTGACCATAAGAGCTTACACTCTACAGGAGAGAGGACCCCACTCACCATAAGAGCTTACACTCTACAGGAGAGAGAGGACCCCACTGACCATAAGAGCTTACACTCTACAGGAGAGAGAGAGAGAACCCCACTGACGATAAGAGCTTACACTCTACAGGAGAGAGAGAGAGAGAGGACCCCATTGACCATAAGAGCTTACACTGTACAGGAGAAAGAGGACCTCACTGACCATAAGAGCTTACACTCTACAGGAGAGAGGGAGGACCCCACTGACCATAAGAGCTTACACTCTACAGGAGAGAGGACCCCACTGACCATAAGAGCTTACACTCTACAGGAGAGAGAGAGGACCCTACTGACCATAAGAGCTTACACTCTACTGGAGAAAGAGGACCTCACTGACCATAAGAGCTTACACTCTACAGGAGAGAGGGAGGACCCCACTGACCATAAGAGCTTACACTCTACAGGAGAGAGGACCCCACTGACCATAAGAGCTTACACTCTACAGGAGAGAGAGAGGACCCTACTGACCATAAGAGCTTACACTCTACAAGAGAGGACCCTGCTGACCATAAGAGCTTACACTCTACAGGAGAGAGAGAGGACCCCACTGACCATAAGAGCTTACACTCTACAGGAGAGAGGACCCCACTGACCATAAGAGCTTACACTCTACAGGAGAGAGAGAGGACCCTACTGACCATAAGAGCTTACACTCTACAAGAGAGGACCCTGCTGACCATAAGAGCTTACACTCTACAGGAGAGAGAGAGGACCCCACTGACCATAAGAGCTTACACTCTACAGGAGAGAGAGGACCCCACTGACCATAAGAGCTTACACTCTACAGGAGAGAGGACCCCACTCACCATAAGAGCTTACACTCTACAGGAGAGAGGACCCCAATGACCATAAGAGCTTAGACTCTACAGGAGAGAGAGAGGACCCTACTGACCATAAGAGCTTACACTCTACAGGAGAGAGAGAGGACCCCACTGACCATAAGAGCTTACACTCTACAGGAGAGAGAGGACCCCAATGACCATAAGAGCTTAGACTCTACAGGAGAGAGAGAGGACCCTACTGACCATAAGAGCTTACACTCTACAGGAGAGAGAGAGGACCCCACTGACCATAAGAGCTTACACTCTACAGGAGGGAGAGAGGACCCCACTGACCATAAGAGCTTACACTCTACAGGAGAGAGAGGACCCCAATGACCATAAGAGCTTACACTCTACAGGAGAGAGGACCCCACTGACCATAAGAGCTTACACTCTACAGGAGAGAGAGGACCCCAATGACCATAAAAGCTTAGACTCTACAGGAGAGAGAGAGGACCCTACTGACCATAAGAGCTTACACTCTACAGGAGAGAGAGAGGACCATACTGACCATAAGAGCTTACACTCTACAGGAGAGAGAGAGGACCCCACTGACCATAAGAGCTTACACTCTACAGGAGAGAGAGGACCCCAATGACCATAAGAGCTTACACTCTACAGGAGAGAGGACCCCACTGACCATAAGAGCTTACACTCTACAGGAGAGAGAGAGGACCCCACTGACCATAAGAGCTTACACTCTACAGGAGAGAGAGGACCCCAATGACCATAAGAGCTTAGACTCTACAGGAGAGAGAGAGGACCCTACT
Organism: Phyllobates terribilis; assembly: GCF_046119375.1. Classification (NCBI taxonomy): domain Eukaryota; kingdom Metazoa; phylum Chordata; class Amphibia; order Anura; family Dendrobatidae; genus Phyllobates; species Phyllobates terribilis. Next base: position 35,676,821 of record NW_027362774.1, on the reverse strand, counting down.
GACCATAAGAGCTTACACTCTACAGGAGAGAGAGAGGACCCCACTGACCATAAGAGCTTACACTCTACAGGAGAGAGAGGACCCCAATGACCATAAGAGCTTAGACTCTACAGGAGAGAGAGAGGACCCTACTGACCATAAGAGCTTACACTCTACAGGAGAGAGAGAGGACCCCACTGACCATAAGAGCTTACACTCTACAGGAGAGAGAGAGGACCTCACTGACCATAACAGCTTACACTCTACAGGAGAGAGAGAACCCCACTGACCATAAGAGCTTACACTCTACAGGAGAGGACCCCACTGACCATAAGAGCTTATACTCTACAGGAGAGAGAGAGGACCCCACTGAATATAAGAGCTTACACTCTACAGGAGAGAGAGAGAGAGGACCCCACTGATCATAAGAGCTTACACTCTACAGGAGAGAGAGAGAGGACCCCACTGACCATAAGAGCTTACACTCTACAGGAGAGGACCCCACTGACCATAAGAGCTTATACTCTACAGGAGAGAGAGAGGACCCCACTGACCATAAGAGCTTATACTCTACAGGAGAGAGAGAGGACCCCACTGACCATAAGAGCTTACACTCTACTGGAGAGAGAGGACCCCACTGACCATAAGAGCTTATACTCTACAGGAGAGAGAGAGAGGACCCCACTGAATATAAGAGCTTACACTCTACAGGAGAGAGAGAGAGAGGACCCCACTGATCATAAGAGCTTACACTCTACAGGAGAGAGAGAGAGGACCCCACTGACCCTAAGAGCTTACACTCTACAGGAGAGAGAGAGAGGACCCCACTGACCATAAGAGCTTACACTCTACAGGAGAGGACCCCACTGACCATAAGAGCTTATACTCTACAGGAGAGAGAGAGGACCCCACTGAATATAAGAGCTTACACTCTACAGGAGAGAGAGAGGACCCCACTGATCATAAGAGCTTACACTCTACAGGAGAGAGAGAGGACCCCACTGACCATAAGAGCTTATACTCTACAGGAGAGAGAGAGAGGACCCCACTGAATATAAGAGCTTACACTCTACAGGAGAGAGAGAGAGAGGACCCCACTGATCATAAGAGCTTACACTCTACAGGAGAGAGAGAGGACCCCACTGACCATAAGAGCTTATACTCTACAGGAGAGAGAGAGGACCCCACTGACCATAAGAGCTTACACTCTACTGGAGAGAGAGGACCCCACTGACCATAAGAGCTTATACTCTACAGGAGAGAGAGAGAGGACCCCACTGAATATAAGAGCTTACACTCTACAGGAGAGAGAGAGAGAGGACCCCACTGATCATAAGAGCTTACACTCTACAGGAGAGAGAGAGGACCCCACTGATCATAAGAGCTTACACTCTACAGGAGAGAGAGAGAGAGGACCCCATTGACCATAAGAGCTTACACTCTACAGGAAAGAGAGAGAGGACCCCGCTGACCATAAGAGCTTACACTCTACAGGAGAGAGAGAGAAGATCCCCACTGACCATAAGAGCTTACACTCTACAGGAGAGAGAGAGAGAGGACCCCACTGACCATAAGAGCTTACACTCTACAGGAGAGAGAGAGAGGACCCCACTGACCATAAGAGCTTACGCTGTACAGGAGAGAGAGAGGACCCCACTGACCATAAGAGCTTATACTCTACAGGAGAGAGAGAGGACCCCACTGACCATAAGAGCTTACACTCTACTGGAGAGAGAGGACCCCACTGACCATAAGAGCTTACACTCTACAGGAAACAGAGAGGACCCCACTGACCATAAGAGCTTACACTCTACAGGAGATAGGCCCCCGCTGACCATATGCATTCTCTGTTATCAGCCATATCTGGCAGTGCTCTGGTTCCCCCTATGGTGTGACACCTGTGATGAGCCCATACACTTTACATGGCTGTCAGATGATCGCTCTATCAGCCGTCGGTTATCTCGCCTGTCTCTCCCATACACCGGACGCTCTCTCGGCCGCACACTTCCGTGTTCTCGGAGAGGTAAGTCTCATCCGGATCCTTATCGCCACCATACACAGACTGTCGGTGAAGTCATGGATACTGGTGGGGTTGGCTGCCGTCAGTCTAATGTGTATGGGGCTTTACTCCGGGCAGTATTATCTGCAGAGATTTCTCTTCGGTCATCCCTATAATCAGATGCAGATAACAGCGAGCAGCGGCCAAGAGACAGAAAACACTCAACTCGTCCAAAACACGGAGATGGAGAGATCAGAGGGAGCGGAGTGATAAATGGCGCGCGTCATTCAGCAGAAGCGCAACGTCCCAGCGTTTCGCAACCCGAGCCACCACCAGTGTTATTAATTAAGAGGAATGTCCTCGGGGTCCAGACAGAAGGAAAATGACAGAATTACAACATTTCATTAGAAAGATCAGCAAATACGAAGGAAAAGAGGCGCCACTTATTATAGGCGAAAATGGAGCTGAAAAGATGAAGGCAACCCGACCTGGTGCAATAAATAACTGCGGCCCCCTCATGTGCAGCCCCCACAGAGATGAGACCGGCCTAACTACCCGCCCGGCGATCCAGCTGACGAGCCTGACCCTAAGGAGAGCAGTGAAGGGACCGATGGCCACACATCTGCCCATGTCCTGACCAACGCGCATGCGTTCAAGCTCACACATGCGCAGCGGGAAGCAGAAAAGGTGCAACCTTGTTTTAAAAAGTAACAGTGATTCAAGGGACCACGACTAAACCGGGCAATACCCAATCTCATTCATCAAGGTATCAATGACTTACTATTCCGTGTGTTGCACACCTCCCTGGGCTCCACTCCCTTCAACTTTGGCCGCCACAATTTGCTGTGCTCCACGTATCTCAGGGACATCATCTCCTTTATGTCTGGGTGGTAAGACAGTACTGTGTCCAGCTGCCGTTCAGACTACAGCTGCTTCTGTTACTATTTGCTCAGATTTCTGTTGTTCTGAATTTATGGCTCCGCAAGACCTGCTGGTTACCCCATCGTTTGCTGTAAGCATTATGAACTGACATTGCGAGTAATCACTACAGCTGCATTTACCTCTCCAAAGAAAAATCTGGAATATATGTTTAATCTGCCCGTAGGCTGAATCCCCACCAAGTTCAATGGTTCTCATGGTTTGACTTCATCATCATAAGACGTTAAAGAATTTGTAGCATCTCCCTCCAAGTTCAATCCCTCACCGACTCTACGACAGCCTCTTTCTATCTCACCAGAGCCCTGATTCGAGACTTTCATGGATTTTGTTGGATATTCCCGAGGTGCGAGGGTTCACTACTTGCTCAGCATTATTTATTCTACTGCCCACTTTTCTGGGGCCATAAAAGAGGTGTACTGCTATGCACCTGACTCAGCTCTGCTCCCTTCCTCTATGGCCAATGCCCTTTGCTGTGCTCCACGTAAGGATTTACAAGAATCTCAGGAACATCATCTCCTTAAGACCAGATAGACACACGCCCGTGAGTGGTGACAATACTGTATTAGCCGCCATTTGTTTGGACTCAATATCCAGTTTCTTCTGTTGCTATCATTTGCCCCAGATTTCTGAGATTCTGCATCTATCACCTGCGGCTCCTTAAGGCCAACTGGTTAATCCATTGTTTGCTGTAAGCACTATGAAGTAAACTGACGTTTAGAGATTAATCACTAAGCTACATTTACCTTGGCAAAAACCAATGATTTCTATGAATCCTCAGACCTGCTTGTTAACCCATCATTTGCGGTAAGCATCACACATTACTATTATGGATGTTCACATTAAGCTCTGCCTCCTACTTCTGCCGTCCTGGTACTGTGGCTTTGAGAGCCGGCATAACCAGTTGTCCTTTCCGTCTGTTCCACCTAGTGATGGATAGGAGGCATTCTCAGTGATGTCACCGCTGATCTCTGGTGATGGATAGGAGGCATTCTCAGTGATGTCACCGCTGATCTCTAGTGATGGATAGGAGGCATTCTCAGTGATGTCACCGCTGATCTCTAGTGATGGATAGGAGGCATTCTCAGTGATGTCACCGCTGATCTCTAGTGATGGATAGGAGGCATTCTCAGTGATGTCACCGCTGATCTCTGGTGATGGATAGGTGGCATTCTCAGTGATGTCACCGCTGATCTCTAGTGATGGGATAGGTGGCATTCTCAGTGATGTCACCTCTGATCTCTAGTGATGGATAGGTGGCATTCTCAGTGATGTCACTGCTGATCTCTAGTGATGGATAGGTGGCATTCTCAGTGATGTCACCTCTGATCTCTGGTGATGGATAGGCGGCATTCTCAGTGATGTCACCGCTGATCTCTAGTGATGGATAGGAGGCATTCTCAGTGATGTCACCGCTGATCTCTAGTGATGGATAGGCAGCATTCTCAGTGATGTCACCGCTGATCTCTGGTGATGGATAGGAGGCATTCTCAGTGATGTCACCTCTGATCTCTAGTGATGGATAGGCGGCATTCTCAGTGATGTCACCGCTGATCTCTGGTGATGGATAGGAGGCATTCTCAGTGATGTCACCTCTGATCTCTAGTGATGGATAGGCGGCATTCTCAGTGATGTCACCGCTGATCTCTGGTGATGGATAGGCGGCATTCTCAGTGATGTCACCGCTGATCTCTGGTGATGGATAGGAGGCATACTCAGTGATGTCACCGCTGATCTCTGGTGATGGATAGGCGGCATTCTCAGTGATGTCGCCGCTGATCTTTAGTTTGCTCATTTCCCACCACAGGATCTGGTCTGGACATTGGTGACGCGTTCTGCTCGGTGATCACCGCGGAGTCGGTGCCAGGGTGCCGCCTCTGCCCATCTTACAGTCAGTGGGATTAGCTTTATATTTGGCAGCGCCGGTCTGTGGTCAGCGCTGGAAACAAAGCAAGTTCAGCAGTAAAGTGTCAGAAAATTAGGATTTTTTCCATGAAATCTCCAGATCCGGCGTCTCGTGACCACACCGGAGACTCCGCTTTGGACGAGTCTGACCGGGCACAGCTCCGGGGGATATAATGAAACCAGTCCAGGACGCGAGAGGTTAAACCAACATGGTGATTTTATTGATGGCGAAGACTTTGTACTCCAAGATATCACTAAACTGTGTACAATGAGTAACCGCACGGCGGAGGAGAGGACGCGCCGCAGACCGCCGCGCATCGCCAGCGCCTCTCCCCTCCGCCGTACACAGATCAGCTTCAGTATTCCGGCCTCTCGTACAGGCACTCCGCACACTCTGGGGGGGTCACTTATTTACGTCTCTACCACCACGCCACCCCCCCCCCCCCAACCAGTTTTAAAACCTTCCATCGGCCGGCTCTGCACTTCTCCAGCAGGAAAGGGGTTAAAACACTTTGGGTTACCCCCAGAACTCTGGATAAAAGACTTCTGCATTTTTTTTTTTTTTTTAATTTTTGCAACTTTTTAATCTTTTTTTTATTATTATTATTTTTTTCCCATCTGATTTTATGCAAGAAATATTCTAGAGAAAGGAGGTGGCTGGTTGTGATCTGTAGAGTGGGTGATGGGGGGAGCGGAGGAGAGCGGCGGCGGGTGTCTCTGCGGGGAGCGGAGGGTGGCGCCTCACCGGCCGGACTGATTAATGCTGGTGCGTTGAGTCTTTGGCGAAGCGCGTGGGTGCCCGAGAGGCGACGCAGCCGCTTCTATCCGAGACGCTAAAAAAATAATAAAAATCTATTTCTGTGTAGTAAGAACCATCCCCCTCCCCCGTCAGGTTCTGCCTCGGTCCCAACGTCGACCCCGACGCCGCGGCAATGGTTGAACTGCGGCCCGGAGGGACTTTATAATCTCGTGATTCTTGTTGCCTCCAGATGGGGGCGCTCCGAGCCGCACAAGGCCATCGGTAATGTAATAAACGTATCACTAAGCGGGTTACAGCATCGTCTACGGGTTTCACCTTTGCAGGTCGCATTGTCGCTGCATCCCGAAAAAGGGGAGCAGCACATCCCGGCTACTCCTGACCCCCCCCCCACCACCACCGATAGCGGGCCGGGGGTCCCCAAAGCAAAGTGAAAGAGTTCTTAATATTTCCTCCTAATCTAATCTATAAAATGTACTGGGAAGAAAAGAAAAACCGGAGGAACAACGGGGGGAGGAGCAAAACAAAGGGGTCACTCAAGAAAAGAAAAAAAAAAAAAGGAGGTGAAAACTGGAGATTTGTGTCCTATGAAGCAGGAGCCGTGCGCTCGCTCGCTCGCACGCAGGCGGTCACAGCAGGTCCACGCGGCGGTAATACAGGAGATAGGCCGTGCGCTCCACCGTCTGCTTCACCACCTGATACTGATTGATCACTTTCACAGTCTGGTCGTCAATGCGTAGCCAGCCATTCAGACCGATCTGGAAGACGTCTGTAGTGTAGTGCCCGCCCGTGGCGCTGTTACCATGGTGATAGACCACTGACGGAGAGAAGACGAGAACACAATGGTCAGTCGGCGCAGACACCGAGCACTCCTCTCTGATATGGTTCCCCCCCCATGTCAGAGAGCCGAGAGCCCCCCCCCCCCGCGTCAAGAGAGCCGAGAGCCCCCCCCCGCGTCAGAGAGCCGACAGCACCCCCCGCGTCAGAGAGCCGACAGCACCCCCCGCGTCAGAGAGCCGACAGCACCCCCCGCGTCAGAGAGCCGACAGCACCCCCCGCGTCAGAGAGCCGAGAGCCCCCCCCCCGCGTCAGAGAGCCGAGAGCCCCCCCCCCCGCGGCAGAGAGCCGACAGCACCCCCCGCGTCAGAGAGCCGACAGCACCCCCCGCGTCAGAGAGCCGACAGCACCCCCCGCGTCAGAGAGCCGACAGCACCCCCCGCGTCAGAGAGCCGAGAGCCCCCCCCCCCCGCGTCAGAGAGCCGAGAACCCCCCTGGCGTCAGAGAGCCGACAGCACCCCGGCTTCAGAGAGCCGACAGCACCCTCCGCGTCAGAGAGCACCCTCCGCGTCAGAGAGCCGATGGCCCGCAGAGGCACATCCTGCAGCTGGACGAGGCGCAGCACTCACCTGCAAAGAGCCTGTAGGTTTTTTGGCCCTTTATCTTACTTCTCACACCAGGAGAAAATAAATCTGCAGAGAAGAGACAGGCGGTTAGGGACGCGTTCACACATAGCCGATGAGAACAGAACGGATACCACTATGTCCTATAGGAAAGTTTCTAGCACCCGCAGGAGCCGGGCCGCTAACTGCTGGGTCTGACATCTGGTACCACAGCCTCGCTCCCTCCACGGCCGGCCGGCCGGCCTCGCTCCCTCCACGGCCGGCCGGCCGGCCTCGCTCCCTCCACGGCCGGCCTCGCTCCCTCCACGGCCGGCCGGCCGGCCTCGCTCCCTCCACAGCCAGCCGGCCGGCCTCGCTCCCTCCACAGCCAGCCGGCCGGCCGGCCTCGCTCCCTCCACAGCCGGCCGGCCGGCCTCGCTCCCTCCACAGCCGGCCGGCCGGCCTCGCTCCCTCCACAGCCGGCCGGCCGGCCTCGCTCCCTCCACAGCCGGCCGGCCGGCCTCGCTCCCTCCACAGCCGGCCGGCCGGCCTCGCTCCCTCCACAGCCGGCCGGCCGGCCTCGCTCCCTCCACAGCCGGCCGGCCGGCCTCGCTCCCTCCACAGCCGGCCGGCCTCGCTCCACACATTGGAGGTGCAGAGCAGCCGTGATGTCAGGACCCTGCACACCTGTTGAGGCGCATGTATGTTACCGGATAGCGTATGCTTAGCGGGAGGTGTACGGGGTTCTGACATCAACTACTACGCACTTGCTGCAGCCAGTGTCCTCAGGTCTCATGCCGTACACACAGGTACGAAGGGCCGGCCTTCATTATTCTTAATTCTATATATCAGCGGTCCCTAAGGACAGGCCTGGGAGGGGCATCGGGCACAGGACCTCAGGACGCGTCGGTGGTGGGGGTCCTGTTCCGCCGCCACCACGTCTCACAGTCTCCCCTCTCACCTTTGCTGATCTCCAGGTCCACCGGGTACTCAATGTTCTTCACCAGCTTCTGGCAGCCGCCGGTCTTTTCGAACACAAATCGTTTAAGGTGCAGCACAAGGACGGGCGGCAGCTCCTCCAGTGTCACTCTGCGGCTGACCTCCACCTAGAGGAAGAGGAGCAGTGTGTCAGCCGGGACCGGGACGAGGCCGTCGGGGGTCAGCCGGGACCGGGACGAGGCCGTCGGGGGTCAGCCGGGACCGGGACGAGGCCGTCGGGGGTCAGCCGGGACCGGGACGAGGCCGTCGGGGGTCAGCCGGGACCGGGACGAGGCCGTCGGGGGTCAGCCGGGATCAGGCGATCGGGGCTCAATGGCGGCCAAGTCCGGTGCTGATCCCCGCGAGTACGGGCCCCACCAGGATGAAGGTGTGGTCTGGACAGCACGCGGCTTGTATCAGAGTGTGATCCGGATATCATCGCCCTGGTGCTGAAGTGGTTAAACATCCAGCATCTCCTGCGGGTGTGTGGAATCACAGGCTCCGCAGCGACCTGCGCTCTGCTGATCCGGGGGAGCGCGGCCGCAGACACGAGGAATGTGCAGGACAGGCGCCAAGTCTAAGAAGCGGAGCAGCGGCGGCTGCAGATCCAGAGGGTAACACCGGGACTCCTGCACACAGGAACACCTCCATCATTTATCCCATGAGGGGTAGTTGTAGTTGTGGAGCAGCTGGATAACAAGAGGGGAGCCTGTGCTGCTCCGATACATTGTACCAGAGCCTGAGCTGTGACAAGCATTGCGTCAGATGGGCTTCCCCATGTGTTCATATTCACTGACAGCAAGCAGAGAAGGGGAACATGGTGAGGAGCCGGGGCGCAGTCTCAGTAATCGGAGGGCGGACGCCTTGTACAGAGGCGCTATCACTGCCGGGTAATGACGGGACGCTTATCATTGTTTTCATGAGCCGCCGCCGCGCAGCAGAGTAACAGCGGGATCTGCAGACGAGGGACACGGCGGGTACAGGACGCCCACTACTAAGAGACCAGGGGGGAGAGCAGCGTCACCGGGGGCGGGGGGGGAGCAGCATCACCGGGGGCGGGGGGGAGCAGCATCACCGGGGGCGGGGGGGGGGAGCAGCGTCACCGGGGGCGGGGGGGGCAGCGTCACTAGGGGGGGGGGAGCAGCGTCACCGGGGGCGGGGGGAGCAGCGTCACTAGGGGGGGGGGGGGGCAGCGTCACCGGGGGGAGCAACCAGTTATTGGGTTTAGGGGGCAATCACTTTCTCACACAGGGCCCTGTAGGTTTGGATTTCTTTTTCCCCTAACAATAAAGACCCTTTATAATCTGCACTTTGTGTCACTTGTGTTATCTTTGTGTAATATTTACATTTGTTTTGTGATCTGAAATATTTAAGTGACAAACAAGCAACAGAATAAGAAATCAGGGAGGGGGGCAAATACTTTCACACCACGGTATATATATTCCTGCCAATACTGAGTTACATGAAGGCGAACGTCCCAGGACCCCTGTGATAACAATCGCCCCACGACAGAGTCTCGTACACCCCTCCTCCGCACCTGTGAGAGCCCCCCTGCAGACAGTGACGTCTGCTGCGCGGCTGCGCTCTGCCTCGGAGCTGCGCTCTGCCTCCGGCTAATTATTGTGCATGAATTTTATTTCAGGGCCCAGACATCAAAATAAAAACTCAGACGAAGCCACCGGGACGAAACCCGAGCCGCCGGCCCTCCCAAACCCGTAATTGAGCAGCGGTCGCTTAGAAATGATGGGTTACCCACCAAAACCTACAGCTAAAATCACACGAGCGCTGCTGTAACTTCAGCAATGACCTTCATACCCAGAAAGCTGGACCGCGGCGGAGAGTGGAGCGCACTGATTAACCCCCTCACTGCCTCAGAGGTCACACACTCAGGGCGGGGGGGGGGGGATACACGGAGCTGAACCCATCCACCGCTCATGGTGTCCGGATGGTTCCTTCATGTCTAATGATCCCGTCACCTGCAGAGCTGAACTCACCAATCTCCTATCTGCAAACTTATCTACATAGCTGGGAACAGAGAACAGCGAAGCAACAGAATTGGCTGCAGCTCTGGATGTGACTGGAGAATCAGATCAACGGAGACATTACAAGGTCTATATGGAGAAAACATTGGAACATTCATCCTCATCACGACTTTACCTCCAGTCTCACTAGCCCCCACACCTCCCCAGTGCTTAACGTCCGGCCTCTCGCCCTTGTCCCCCGTGTGCAACCTCCGGTCGTCCCCCTGTGTGCAACCTCCGGACCCCCGCAGGTGCAACCTCCAGACCCCCGCAGGTGCAACCTCCAGACCCCCGCAGGTGCAACCTCCAGACCCCCGCCATGCTGTCTGTCTTCAGTAACATGTGGCTGGTGGTGCAGAGCTCGCTGGTACCATGTTTATGCTCCCGCACCAGACTGTACTGCGCGGTGACTGTGGGGTCTGGGTGACTGACAGCCGCCGGCGCGTCTGGGTGACTGACAGCCGCCGACGCGTCTGGGTGCCGCGCCACCTTCTAGCGCTTTCTCCCTGCAGATTAGCCCACAGCGATGTGACAGATTCTCCTTAAGCAATGGTATAAGTGATCCGGTGTAGCGGGGGACGCACCTCTTGCTTGGTTTTGGTGGTGTACCCCTGGACGGACTCTCTGGCCACCAGACTCTCCAGGGCGTCTTGGACGGTGCGGACCTTCTCAGACTGAATGTCCAGCTGGAGGGTGAAGAACGGCTGCAGGGTCGCCGACTCCTTGGAGCTGTGCTGATAAACAACAGATCTGCAAGAGAAAGAGGCGATGTGAGCGGACGGCACTGAGCGCGGGCAACTGCAGGGAGCATCGTACGGTGCAGGACACTGCACGGGGCAGCGGCGGCCGACACCATCCTGTACGCGGCTTAATTTATGTCTTGGCTCAATCAGTGATGAGAAATTCTTCCCCGAGTCACAATCTGTCTCCCCAAAACCCATCACTGGGCGGCGCGTTACTGACGATGGGGAACAGGGTGTCCACACCAACCACATGGCACAGACAGCAAACACTTGTGGTGAGGAAGTTTGTTACATTACATCCTGGCACCGCACCCATCCTCCGCAGACGACAGATGTGGGAGCTCCGCCGACTCTGCAGGAACTGCAGCGAGAACCGCGGCTCGTCCAGAGGAAGGACCGGAGGGGAAGAGACATCCCCCGCAGGCAGCGACATCCCCCCGCATACATCACTGACCAGAGCCAGCAGAGAAGGGGTGCCAGTGTCTCCGCTGATCTCTAGTGATGGACAGGCGGCCTTTTATGTCCACAGCTGGGACGAGCAGGTCCGGATATCTGGAGTATAACACACGGCACTGATAATGGACTCGCACCTCATGTGTCCTCCGAAGATCTCGGTGATGGGCGTCTGGACGAAGTCCGCCTGCCGGGTGACCGAGGACTTGTTTCTGGGCCCCACCTGCTCCCACTCCTCGTCGCTGCCTTCCCCCGGCTCTCCCGGCTGGTTCGTCTCCTCTTCGTCGGTCGCCGGCTGAGGTTCGGGTCCATTTGAGATTTCTTTAAAAGAAAAGAAATATTGTTAGTGCGGCTGACAATCAGCAGCTGCCCGGGCATGCTGGGACTTGTGGTTTCTGCACACCATCTCCTCCCGTATCGGGGCACAGGGCTGGGTCAGGCCGGGCCGGGCTGGGTCAGGCCGGGCCGGGGCACAGGGCTGGGTCAGGCCGGGCCGGGGCACAGGGCTGGGTCAGGCCGGGCCGGGGGGGCACAGAGCTGGGTCAGGCCGGGCCGGGGGGCACAGAGCTGGGTCAGGCCGGGCCGGGCCGGGCCGGGGCACAGGGCTGGGTCGAGCTGGGTCAGGCCGGGCGGGCACAGGGCTGGGTCGAGCTGGGTCAGGCCGGGCCGGGGCACAGGGCTGGGTCGAGCTGGGTCAGGCCGGGCCGGGGGGGGGCACAGGGCTGGGTCAGGCCGGGCCGGGGGGGGGGGGGGGGGGCACAGAGCTGGGTCAGGCCGGGCCGGGGGGGGGGGCACAAAGCTGGGTCAGGCCGGGCCGGGGGGGGCACAGAGCTGGGTCAGGCCGGGCCGGGGGGGGGGGCACAGAGCTGGGTCAGGCCGGGCCGGGGGGGGGGGGGCACAGAGCTGGGTCAGGCCGGGCCGGGGGAGGGCACAGAGCTGGGTCAGGCCGGGCAGGGGGGCACAGAGCTGGGTCAGGCCGGGCCGGGGGGGGCACAGAGCTGGGTCAGGTCGGGCCGGGGGGGCACAGAGCTGGGTCAGGTCGGGCCGGGGGGGGCACAGAGCTGGGTCAGGTCGGGCCGGGGGGGGGCACAGAGCTGGGTCAGGCCGGGCCGGGGGGGGCACAGAGCTGGGTCAGGCCGGGCAGGGGGGGCACAGAGCTGGGTCAGGCCGGGCAGGGGGGGCACAGAGCTGGGTCAGGCCGGGCAGGGGGGGGGGGGGGGTTCGGGCACAGGGCTGGGTCGGGCCGGTCCGGGGGGGGGGCACAGAGCTGGGTCAGGCCGGGCAGGGGGGGCACAGAGCTGGGTCAGGCCGGGCCGGGGGGGGGCACAGAGCTGGGTCAGGTCGGGCCGGGGGGGACACAGAGCTGGGTCAGGTCGGGCCGGGGGGGCACAGAGCTGGGTCAGGTCGGGCCGGGGGGGGCACAGAGCTGGGTCAGGCCGGGCCGGGGGGGGCACAGAGCTGGGTCAGGCCGGGCAGGGGGGGGCACAGAGCTGGGTCAGGCCGGGCAGGGGGGGGGGGGGGGTGGGGTTCGGGCACAGGGCTGGGTCGGGCCGGTCCGGGGGGGGGGGCACAGAGCTGGGTCAGGCCGGGCAGGGGGGGCACAGAGCTGGGTCAGGCCGGGCAGGGGGGGCACAGAGCTGGGTCAGGCCGGGCAGGGGGGGGGGGGGGGTTCGGGCACAGGGCTGGGTCGGGCCGGTCCGGGGGGGGGGGGCACAGAGCTGGGTCAGGCCGGGGGGGGGGGGGGGGGCACAGAGCTGGGTCAGGCCGGGCCGGGGGGGGGGGGGGGCACAGAGCTGGGTCAGGCCGGGCCGGGGGGGGGGGGGCACAGAGCTGGGTCAGGCCGGGCCGGGGGGGGGGGGGGGCACAGAGCTGGGTCAGGCCGGGCCGGGGGGGGGGGGGGGGGGGGGGGGGGGCACAGAGCTGGGTCAGGCCGGGCCGGGGGGGGGGGGGGAGGGGGGGGGGGGCACAGAGCTGGGTCAGGCCGGGCAGGGGGGGGGCACAGAGCTGGGTCAGGTCGGGCCGGGGGGGGGGCACAGAGCTGGGTCAGGCCGGGCAGGGGGGCACAGAGCTGGGTCAGGCCGGGCCGGGGGGGGAGGGGGGGGGCACAGAGCTGGGTCAGGTCGGGCCGGGGGGGGGGGGGGGGGGGCACAGAGCTGGGTCAGGTCGGGCCGGGGGGGGCACAGAGCTGGGTCAGGCCGGGCTGGGGGGGGCACAGAGCTGGGTCAGGCCGGGCAGGGGGGGCACAGAGCTGGGTCAGGCCGGGCAGGGGGGGCACAGAGCTGGGTCAGGCCGGGCCGGGGGGGGCACAGAGCTGGGTCAGGCCGGGCCAGGGGGGGCACAGAGCTGGGTCAGGCCGGGCCGGGGGGGCACAGAGCTGGGTCAGGCCGGGCAGGGGGGGCACAGAGCTGGGTCAGGCCGGGCAGGGGGGGCACAGAGCTGGGTCAGGCCGGGCGGGGAGGGGGGGGGGGGTTCGGGCACAGGGCTGGGTCGGGCCGGTCCGGGGGGGGGGCACAGAGCTGGGTCAGGCCGGGCAGGGGGGGCACAGAGCTGGGTCAGGCCGGGCAGGGGGGAGGGTTCGGGCACAGGGCTGGGTCGGGCCGGTCCGGGGGGGGGGGGCACAGAGCTGGGTCAGGCCGGGCCGGGGGGGGGGGCACAGAGCTGGGTCAGGCCTGGCCGGGGGCACAGAGCTGGGTCAGCCAGAATCCCACAATTACAGGGCGTCTGTTTGACAGAAAGAAGACACAGCTCACAGACTGCGGCTGAAAACCCATTAATAAGAGATATTATGGCAGCTGAGGGTTTGCTACAATGTTCATTTCCCTTCATGCCAGGTGCCTGCACCGACACACTGCAGCGATCCCTCAGCAGAGCTGGGGGTCGGCGGCGGGCCTCTAGTTCTGGTCATGAGACCTGCGGCCGGCCCGAGTGCTGACAGCGAAACCGGGCTAAAAGTGCGAGCTACACCGACACATTGTGACGAAGCTGCTGCGCCTCCTCTCAGTGACCCGGCCCGCGGCACAGATAGCGTGCAGCACACAGCCATACTCAATAATCGGGAATTACAAGGAGACGGCGGATGAACAACGCCAAGGCCGCGGTGACGAGGCAGATAACGCGGCGCTGAGCGCGGGGGACGTACTGTCGTTGTGCGGGAACAGCAGCTTCTTCAGAGATAACATTTCCTCATGGAGTCCGTTCAGCACGAACCCCAGATATTCCTCCGCGTCCTCCTGCCGGCCCTGCGGGGACACAATACACGGTTACACCGCCGCGAACAATACACCTGCGCCAACATGGAAGACACCGCTGCAACGCAGCCAACCGGTCAGGTGATGACTCCCTGCCAATCAGGGCGCTCCCCCTGTCAGGGCACGAGGTCAACAGCCCCCCTGGGCTCCGGATGCCAGAGGGGGGCTCAAAACCCCCTCATAGTCACTCATATTGGGCCCGGTACCCTGACACTTTGCAACATTGGGCCAGAGCCCCATGGCAGTCTCCACTGAGTTCCCACGCCCCTTGGTCTCTGGCTGCCACCCCCATTAATTCCTAGACCCTTTGACAGCCCCCATATGGGGCTCGGACCCCCTGACAGCCCCACATATCAGGTCGCAGCCCCTCGTAGCCTCATTTTACCTTCTCGGACAGACTGGACTTGGAGAGGGTCAGCAGCCGGTAGATGTAGGTGGGCTCAAACGCTGCTCCGGGCCGAATGTCGCGAACAACCTTCTCACCGGCCGCCACTGTCGAAAGTGAAGACCATCAGAACCGAGAGGTCCGAGGACCCCCAGTCACTACACACAGGGGTCACACTAATGGCTAGTCCGTCACTCCACACAGGGGGTCACACTAATGGCTAGTCCGTCACTCCACACAGGGGGTCACACTGGTGGTCGGTCCGTCACTCCACACAGAGGGTCACACTGGTGGTCGGTCCGTCACTCCACACAGAGGGTCACACTGGTGGCCGGTCCGTCACTCCACACAGGGGTCACACTGGTGGTCGGTCAGTCACTCCACACAGAGGGTCACACTAATGGCTAGTCCGTCACTCCACACAGAGGGTCACACTGGTGGTCGGTCCATCACTCCACACAGGGGGTCACACTGGTGGTCGGTCCGTCACTCCACACAGGGGTCACACTAATGGCTAGTCCGTCACTCCACACAGGGGTCACACTGGTGGTCGGTCAGTCACTCCACACAGAGGGTCACACTGGTGGCCGGTCAGTCACTCCACACAGGGGGTCACACTAATGGCTAGTCCGTCACTCCACACAGAGGTCACACTGGTGGCCGGTCAGTCACTCCACACAGGGGGTCACACTAATGGCTAGTCCGTCACTCCACACAG
Source organism: Phyllobates terribilis (assembly GCF_046119375.1). Taxonomy (NCBI): domain Eukaryota; kingdom Metazoa; phylum Chordata; class Amphibia; order Anura; family Dendrobatidae; genus Phyllobates; species Phyllobates terribilis. The sequence goes on along the minus strand of NW_027362774.1, from coordinate 35,661,320 downwards.
GGGTCACACTGGTGGTCGGTCCGTCACTCCACACAGAGGGTCACACTAATGGCTAGTCCGTCACTCCACACAGGGGTCACACTGGTGGTCGGTCCGTCACTCCACACAGAGGGTCACACTAATGGCTAGTCCGTCACTCCACACAGGGGTCACACTGGTGGTCGGTCCGTCACTCCACACAGAGGGTCACACTAATGGCTAGTCCGTCACTCCACACAGGGGGTCACACTAATGGCTAGTCCGTCACTCCACACAGGGGTCACACTGGTGGTCGGTCCGTCACTCCACACAGAGGGTCACACTGGTGGCCGGTCCGTCACTCCACACAGGGGTCACACTGGTGGTCGGTCAGTCACTCCACACAGAGGGTCACACTAATGGCTAGTCCGTCACTCCACACAGAGGGTCACACTGGTGGTCGGTCCATCACTCCACACAGGGGTCCCACTGGTGGTCGGTCCGTCACTCCACACAGAGGGTCACACTAATGGCTAGTCCGTCACTCCACACAGGGGTCACACTGGTGGTCGGTCCGTCACTCCACACAGAGGTCACACTGGTGGTCGGTCCATCACTCCACACAGAGGGTCACACTAATGGCTAGTCCGTCACTCCACACAGGGGTCCCACTGGTGGTCGGTCCATCACTCCACACAGAGGGTCACACTAATGGCTAGTCCGTCACTCCACACAGGGGGGATCACACTGGTGGCCAGTCCGTCACTCCACACAGGGGTCACACTGGTGGTCGGTCCGTCACTCCACACAGAGGTCACACTGGTGATCGGTCCATCACTCCACACAGGGGTCACACTGGTGGTCGGTCAGTCACTCCACACAGAGGGTCACACTAATGGCTAGTCCGTCACTCCACACAGAGGGTCACACTGGTGGTCGGTCCATCACTCCACACAGGGGGTCACACTGGTGGTCGGTCCGTCACTCCACACAGGGGTCACACTAATGGCTAGTCCGTCACTCCACACAGAGGGTCACACTGGTGGCCAGTCCGTCACTGCACACAGAGGTCACACTGGTGGTCGGTCCATCACTCCACACAGGGGTCACACTGGTGGTCGGTCAGTCACTCCACACAGAGGGTCACACTAATGGCTAGTCCGTCACTCCACACAGAGGGTCACACTGGTGGTCGGTCCATCACTCCACACAGGGGGTCACACTGGTGGTCGGTCCGTCACTCCACACAGGGGTCACACTAATGGCTAGTCCGTCACTCCACACAGAGGGTCACACTGGTGGTCGGTCCGTCACTCCACACAGGGGGTCACACTGGTGGTCGGTCCGTCACTCCACACAGAGGGTCACACTGGTGGCCGGTCCGTCACTCCACACAGGGGTCACACTGGTGGTCGGTCCGTCACTCCACACAGAGGGTCACACTGGTGGTCGGTCCATCACTCCACACAGGGGTCACACTAATGGCTAGTCCGTCACTCCACACAGAGGTCACACTGGTGGCCGGTCCGTCACTCCACACAGGGGTCACACTGGTGGTCGGTCCGTCACTCCACACAGAGGTCACACTGGTGGTCGGTCCATCACTCCACACAGGGGTCACACTGGTGGTCGGTCAGTCACTCCACACAGAGGGTCACACTAATGGCTAGTCCGTCACTCCACACAGAGGGTCACACTGGTGGTCGGTCCATCACTCCACACAGAGGTCACACTGGTGGTCGGTCCGTCACTCCACACAGGGGTCACACTAATGGCTAGTCCGTCACTCCACACAGAGGGTCACACTGGTGGTCGGTCAGTCACTCCACACAGAGGGTCACACTAATGGCTAGTCCGTCACTCCACAGAGGGTCACACTGGTGGTCGGTCAGTCACTCCACACAGAGGGTCACACTAATGGCTAGTCCGTCACTCCACACAGAGGGTCACACTGGTGGTCGGTCAGTCACTCCACACAGAGGGTCACACTAATGGCTAGTCCGTCACTCCACACAGAGGGTCACACTGGTGGTCGGTCCGTCACTCCACACAGGGGGTCACACTGGTGGTCGGTCCGTCACTCCACACAGAGGGTCACACTGGTGGCCGGTCCGTCACTCCACACAGGGGTCACACTGGTGGTCGGTCCGTCACTCCACACAGAGGGTCACACTGGTGGTCGGTCCATCACTCCACACAGGGGGGGGGGGATCACACTGGTGGCCAGTCCGTCACTCCACATAGGGGGGGGGGGGTCACACTGGTGGCCAGTCCGTCACTCCACACAGGGGGGATCACACTGGTGGCCAGTCCGTCACTCCACACAGGGGGGATCACACTGGTGGCCAGTCCGTCACTCCACACAGGGGGGATCACACTGGTGGCCAGTCCGTCACTCCACACAGGGGGGATCACACTGGTGGTCGGTCCGTCACTCCACACAGAGGGTCACACTGGTGGTCGGTCCATCACTCCACACAGGGGTCACACTGGTGGTCGGTCCGTCACTCCACACAGAGGGTCACACTAATGGCTAGTCCGTCACTCCACACAGGGGGTCACACTGGTGGTCGGTCCATCACTCCACACAGAGGGTCACACTAATGGCTAGTCCGTCACTCCACACAGAGGTCACACTGGTGGCCGGTCCGTCACTCCACACAGGGGTCACACTGGTGGTCGGTCCGTCACTCCACACAGAGGGTCACACTGGTGGCCGGTCCGTCACTCCACACAGGGGTCACACTGGTGGTCGGTCAGTCACTCCACACAGAGGGTCACACTAATGGCTAGTCCGTCACTCCACACAGAGGGTCACACTGGTGGTCGGTCCATCACTCTACACAGGGGGTCACACTGGTGGTCGGTCCGTCACTCCACACAGGGGTCACACTGGTGGTCGGTCCGTCACTCCACACAGAGGGTCACACTGGTGGTCGGTCAGTCACTCCACACAGAGGGTCACACTAATGGCTAGTCCGTCACTCCACACAGAGGGTCACACTGGTGGTCGGTCCGTCACTCCACACAGGGGGTCACACTGGTGGTCGGTCCGTCACTCCACACAGAGGGTCACACTGGTGGCCGGTCCGTCACTCCACACAGGGGTCACACTGGTGGTCGGTCCGTCACTCCACACAGAGGGTCACACTGGTGGTCGGTCCATCACTCCACACAGGGGGGGGGGGATCACACTGGTGGCCAGTCCGTCACTCCACATAGGGGGGGGGTCACACTGGTGGCCAGTCCGTCACTCCACACAGGGGGGATCACACTGGTGGCCAGTCCGTCACTCCACACAGGGGGGATCACACTGGTGGCCAGTCCGTCACTCCACACAGGGGGATCACACTGGTGGCCAGTCCGTCACTCCACACAGGGGGGATCACACTGGTGGCCAGTCCGTCACTCCACACAGGGGGGATCACACTGGTGGCCAGTCCGTCACTCCACACAGGGGGGATCACACTGGTGGCCAGTCCGTCACTCCACACAGGGGGGATCACACTGGTGGCCAGTCCGTCACTCCACACAGGGGGGATCACACTGGTGGCCAGTCCGTCACTCCACACAGGGGGGATCACACTGGTGGCCAGTCCGTCACTCCACACAGGGGGGATCACACTGGTGGCCAGTCCGTCACTCCACACAGGGGGGATCACACTGGTGGCCAGTCCGTCACTCCACACAGGGGGGATCACACTGGTGGCCAGTCCGTCACTACACACAGGGGGGATCACACTGGTGGCCAGTCCGTCACTACACACAGGGGGGATCACACTGGTGGCCAGTCCGTCACTCCACACAGGGGGGATCACACTGGTGGCCAGTCCGTCACTCCACATAGGGGTGTCACACTGGTGGTCAGTCCGTCAGTCCACACAGGGGTCACAGTGGTGGCCAGTCCGTCAGTCCACACAGGGGGGGGGGGGGTCACACTGGTGGTCGGTCCATCACTCCACACAGGGGGGGGGGGTCACACTGGTTGTCGGTCCGTCACTCCACACAGGGGTCACACTGGGGGCCAGTCCGTCACTCCACACAGGGGTCACACTGGGGGCCAGTCCGTCACTCCACACAGGGGTCACACTGGGGGCCAGTCCGTCACTCCACACAGGGGTCACACTGGGGGCCAGTCCGTCACTCCACACAGGGGTCACACTGGGGGCCAGTCCGTCACTCCACACAGGGGTCACACTGGGGGCCAGTCCGTCACTCCACACAGGGGTCACACTGGGGGCCAGTCCGTCACTCCACACAGGGGTCACACTGGGGGCCAGTCCGTCACTCCACACAGGGGTCACACTGGGGGCCAGTCCGTCACTCCACACAGGGGTCACACTGGGGGCCAGTCCGTCACTCCACACGGGTCACACTGGGGGCCAGTCCGTCACTCCACACAGGGGTCACACTGGGGGCCAGTCCGTCACTCCACACAGGGGTCACACTGGGGGCCAGTCCGTCACTCCACACAGGGGTCACACTGGGGGCCAGTCCGTCACTCCACACAAGGGGGGATCACACTGGTGGCCAGTCCATCAATCCACACATGTGGTCGGTGGCGCCCTGTGTTGTGGACGTCGTCCTGTGGAGACCCCTCCGGACCCCCGGTGGCTGACTTTCGCCCTTACCTTGCTTCGCCTTAGCAATGACCGGCATGTTTGTGAATTCATTCATCAGGCGAACGCTGAAAGAAGAAGAAGAGGCAAAACCTGAGAAACCAGAACCGGCGACGGTCGGAGGAGCCCCGAGCGGCCATGATCAGGGGCCGTTATCAGCCGCTACACCCTGCTCCCGGGAAATTCTGGAACTTTCCACCACACACGGCTACTTACAAGCTGTCGATCATGGGCGTTGAGGTGCTCGCTCGCTGCAGCTTGCTGTACATGGGAATGCACTTCATCAGATGGTACATGGGCGGACAGGCCACCAGAGCTTGGAGGGTCTGCCGCACGGGTCAAGGAATAAACAATACACAAATCACTCACCGGCCGGAGCCACCGAGACCCCCAGCAGATCAATGATGGTCTAGACGGGATACCACAGTAACAAACCCTCAGCTGTGACATTAGGAATGTTCTCATGCAATGAAAGCAGTATGAGAAGGCTGCAGGTAGCTGGAGCCCCCCCTGCTGCGCAGACCCCCTACAATCAGTGCAGGGCACCTGGAGGCAATCTGATACTGGCCGACCTCAGTGGGGAGTCCCTGAAAGTAGAGGCCTATAATGGCAGCTGCCAGACGCCGCCGTGAAGGATACAGCATTGATGTAGCACCAGTTTCCTTTGTTGACGAGTCCTCGCGGCTGTAACGACACGGGTTTATGGATGAGCTTCACCCCCTCCAGGATCTCTGCGGAGAGGAGGAAAGCAGCGTCAGCACAGATGGCACACAGTATGGCGGCTGGCAAACATGGGAGGCAGCAAACATGGCGGCTGGCAAACATAGGAGGCAGCAAACATGGCGGCCGGCAAACATTGGTGGCAGCAAACATGGCGGCCGTCAAACATGGGAGGCGGCAAACATGGCGGCCGGCAAACATGGGAGGCGGCAAACATGGCGGCCGGCAAACATGGGAGGCGGCAAACATGGGAGGCAGCAAACATGGCGGCCGGCAAACATGGGAGGCAGCAAACATGGGAGGCAGCAAACATGGGAGGCAGCAAACATGGCGGCCGGCAAACATTGGAGGCAGCAAACATGGGAGGCTGGCAAACATGGGAGGCAGCAAACATGGCCCCTGCCCCCCACATCTGACAGATAACATAGTGGGGTGTAGATCACGGGATCTCCGACTCCCGCTCGAACCAGTGGTACATGGGGGATCGGAGGCGGCCGCAGCACGGAGTGGCCCCATCTGAACCCCCATCATCCTACATAGGCTTCTGCAGCCGCACTCCCCATTGCCCCCTGATTATTAGGGAAAGGGAACAAAATGCTGGAATTTTTTAAAAAAATTAAAAAAATATTAAAATCCCCAGGGGGCCCTTCATCGCTAACGACCCCGGGGGCCCCGCCGGTCTTTACTTTCCAGCACCAGCGCGGCTCTTAGAAGTGATGCAAGCAGATACAGAACGTCATTGCTTCAGGAAAACAGAGAGCAGTGCGGACCACCGGGGTCGTCAGTGCTGGAGCGCGGGTATACAGGTGTGTTATTCACCGGGTGAATCATGCTTTGCTCCAGCGCTGACCCTGGTGGTCCCCACAACCCAGTGCGATGGTCTACCATTACCCACCCGGGGGTGCTTGGATGCTGTGGCACGAGGGCGCTGATTATACCTCAGTATTAAAGGGGAGGTCAGATGTAGGACATGCACCTCACTGTAGGAAATGATACAGGAATCCTACACGCCTGACATTCCCTTTAATACTGCGGTCTGATTGGTGCACACGGCTGCTCTGCCCTCGAACCGCAGGCTTGGAGCGCCACCTGGTGGGTAATGTTGGTAGAGAAATAAGGCGTCCCAGGTCATGGAGGATCCTCTGCCCGCACAGCCCATGTGCTGCTACTGTACCTGCAGGACGGCCGACGTCGTCCGACCTCCATACAGGACCCGCGCTTCAGCCCAGAGCCGGTGACCCCGTCCTTTACACCGGGAAGGTCACAATCAGGAGTCAAGGGGCGAGCTGTCGCTCCATATGAGGGAGACACAGCTGAGCTCGAGGGTCCGCACGTGTCATGTTACTGCGGCGCCTCTTACTGGTTATCGCCCTGTGCGCTCGTGTGCCTACATTTTACTTTCTGGTTCCTTCACGGCCTCACGTCCCCCCATCCCGGCTTCACACAATTATTAATGGGTCCATTTTAAAAACTCCGGGAAACGAAGAGGAAGTTGTGGACGGAACAGCGGCTCCACCACAGGACCACGAGGGTCTCTGCACCCCGGGAACCACAGGGGCCTCTGCAACCCCGGGAACCACAGGGGCCTCTGCAACCCCGGGAGCCACAGGGGCCTCTGCAACCCCGGGAGCCACAGGGGCCTCTGCAACCCCGGGAGCCACAGGGGCCTCTGCAACCCCGGGAGCCACAGGGGCCTCTGCAACCCCGGGAGCCACAGGGGCCTCTGCACCCATGAGAGACATCAACCCATCAGCAATTACCCCAAAGTACAGCTCTAGCCTGGGGCTCATCAGCCATTCCTAAACTACAAGTCCCAGCAGGTGCTTGCACAGGTTGGAGCACCGAGCGCCAACTGTCCCTATAATCAGTAACATTCACTACGGCGTGGTACACGGTGTACACACACACAGTGTGCAGCCTGCACTGAGGACACTGCCACCAGTGGCGCCATCTTGTGGTGACCACGACCTACGCTGTAACAGCATTATAATAAGGCCTTATACCCGTGGCAGACTCTGCGGACGAACACAACATACCTGCAATATTTATGGCTACTGGATCCTCTGAAACAGGAACGGGGCCCTCCTTAACGTCAGCCTGTTTCTCGGGGGCCGGCGGGGCAGTAGAGGGGGCCACTGGCTTAGTTTCGACGTAAGCCACCAGTGGGGTTGGGGAGGGCTTGGAATTGTGAAAGAGACTCGCCCAAGACTTCGCTGGGGGATTGCCGGGGGCCAAGGAAGACGCCAGGTTCACGGCCTGAGACAAGGACGTGTCCTCCGGCTTCACTTGCTCGGCCTCGGGATGCAAATCCAGCCCATTGGGGGCCGCAGCGTCCTCTATGGCTTCAAGTGTCTGCCCGTTGGCTACCCCTGGCGTTTCAGTAGTATCAGAGTCAGCCGGCGACTGCTCCTCAGCTGTCCTTAGGGGGCTCTCTCGCCCGCTGTCTGAGGCCGTGCCTTCCTCAGGCTGCCCAGCAGTCCTGCCATCATCTAGTGCATATGGTACGGAGGTGCCGTCGTCACTGACAGCCTCTATGCTGAAGTCCACGGCGGGCTCCGGGCTGTCACAAGTCCTAGGGGAGGCCGACGATGCCCGAGCGTCGTCTCCAAGCTCGGGCTCGTCTGTGCCGATACTGTCGAGTCCTGCGGAGGTGGCGTGCCCATTCACAAGGGTCTCCGCAGGGACATCGCCAACACCTTCCAAGTAACTGTAATACCCCGGGGGCCGTTTTTTCTTCTTTTTCCGCTCTCTCTGCGCAGATGTACCGTCACTGTCTGCGTTGCCGCTGCTGTCGGGGAGAGCGGCGTCGGAGAATTGACCGTCGATGGCGTCACAGTTGTTTGCGAGGAGGAGGTCATCGGGACTCTTCTGGGTCGGGCTGCAGGACAGGATGAACTCCGGAGCCTGCGGATTTAGGGTGCTGGAAATACTGTAATCCGAGTTCCCGAGCAGAGCGGCGTCCACGTCAATTACTTCACTCACCCCAAACTCGATTCTCTGAAAGTCGTCACCTTACACAAGAAAAAAAAAAGCATCAGGAGCTGCGCAAAAGAGCGACGATGCCGCAAACGTGACCCCGCACTCAACCCGTTACCTACAGACACTATGCGTGCGTACGTCTATGAGCGGTGCAGGGTTACGGGGTCAGACCCGGTCCACGCACCGACACACGATATCACAGGCACTTACCATCCTGGAGATCACATGAAGACCGCGGGCCGCAGAACACCGGCTCATTGAAAGGGGGCAACTGTGGAGAGAACAAGAAAAGGGGCATCAAACACAAGAAAAACTCCTGAGGAACTGAATGCAAGCTGCCCTGTGTGCACACGGCTCAGGATCAGTCAGAATCTGCATGAGATCGGTCACTGCCAGCACACGAGGCCCCGAAGAAAGTGCTACCCCCCAGACTGTGCAGAGGCCCCGCTGAGCGGCGTGATCCTCACGAGTATGCACAGCGCGAAGCAGAGGCTCAGCCTCAGAACACTTCCCACAACCAGACACTGGAGGGCGCCGTATATGCCACGGGGCAAGATCTCTGAGGCCTGATGTCACCACAAGTCTACATGGGAACGTCCTCTGCTTCTGGAGGTTTCTTCTGCAGTCACTGAGGACCGAGGTCAAAGTTTCTTCACCCCATACTGTATGGGGCCACAAACACAACGGCCACCACCTCGACGACACCAGGACGCCCCCACCGGCCACCACGACACACTGGGAGGCCAACATTAAGGTCATCACCACAACATTGGGAGGCCAACACACCAGCCATCACGACACACCGCCAGGAACCAACGAGCCGGCCACCACCACAACACAACACTGGGAGGCCAATGAGCCGGCCACCACCACAACACAACACTGGGAGGCCAACACACCAGCCATCGTGACACACCGCCAGGAACCAACGAGCCGGCCACCACCACAATACAACATTGGGAGGCCAACACGCTGGCCACCACCACAACACAACACTGGGAGGCCAACACGCTGGCCACCACCACAACACAACACTGGGAGGCCAACACGCTGGCCACCACCACAACACAACACTGGGAGGCCAACACGCTGGCCACCACCACAACACAACACTGGGAGGCCAACACTCCGGCCACCACCACAACACAACACTGGGAGGCCAACACACCGGCCACCACCACAACACAACACTGGGAGGCCAACACACCGGCCACCACCACAACACAACACTGGGAGGCCAACACGCTGGCCACCACCACAACACAACACTGGGAGGCCAACACACCGGCCACCACCACAACACAACACTGGGAGGCCAACACACCGGCCACCACCACAACACAACACTGGGAGGCCAACACACCAGTCATCATGACACACCGCCAGGAACCAACGAGCCGGCCACCACCACAATACAACATTGGGAGGCCAACACGCTGGCCACCACCACAACACAACACTGGGAGGCCAACACGCTGGCCACCACCACAACACAACACTGGGAGGCCAACACGCCGGCCACCACCACAACACAACACTGGGAGGCCAACACGCTGGCCCCCACCACAACACAACACTGGGAGGCCAACACGCTGGCCCCCACCACAACACAACACTGGGAGGCCAACACGCTGGCCCCCACCACAACACAACACTGGGAGGCCAACACGCTGGCCCCCACCACAACACAACACTGGGAGGCCAACACGCTGGCCCCCACCACAACACAACACTGGGAGGCCAACACACCGGCCACCACCACAACACAACACTGGGAGGCCAACACACCGGCCACCACCACAACACAACACTGGGAGGCCAACACACCGGCCACCACCACAACACAACAATGGGAGGCCAACACACCGGCCACCACCACAACACAACACTGGGAGGCCAACACACCGGCCACCACCACAACACAACACTGGGAGGCCAACACACCGGCCACCACCACAACACAACACTGGGAGGCCAACACGCTGGCCACCACCACAACACAACACTGGGAGGCCAACACGCTGGCCACCACCACAACACAACACTGGGAGGCCAACACGCTGGCCACCACCACAACACAACACTGGGAGGCCAACACGCTGGCCACCACCACAACACAACACTGGGAGGCCAACACGCCGGCCACCACCACAACACAACACTGGGAGGCCAACACGCTGGCCCCCACCACAACACAACACTGGGAGGACAACACGCCGGCCACCACCACAACACAACACTGGGAGGCCAACACGCTGGCCACCACCACAACACAACACTGGGAGGCCAACACGCTGGCCACCACCACAACACAACACTGGGAGGCCAACACGCTGGCCACCACCACAACACAACACTGGGAGGCCAACACGCTGGCCCCCACCACAACACAACACTGGAAGGCCAACACGCTGGCCACCACAACACAAAACCAGGAGGCCCACAAGCCAGCCATCACAACACAATGTCAAGACACTGGTCATCATAAAACAACAACAAGATGCCAACACGACACAGGGTCATGACGCTGGCAACCACCAGAACACAACAATGGCCACCAAGAGACAATGCCAAGTCGCCATTGACCATGACACAACACTGGGACGCCACGACATCAACAAACCATCACATCAGCCAACATAATGTGAGGATTTGATATCCACGTATCACAACGCCTCTTGTGCCCAGACTTCAGAGCGCGCTGAATAATTACTTCTGGGTGTAAAGTTCTGGTCCGAGGTCCGTAAGCAGCGAAACATCGAAATGTGAAGAACGGGGCGAGGGACGGATCCTTACCTCTACTGTGCAGCGAGTGCTGGTGAAGAACTGGCGGAATTCATCGTCACTGAACTCCCCAAAAATGTACTGAAAAAAAAAAGAAGAAACACAAGTCAGACCACACAAAACAGGCGACCGGAGGAACCCGGACCCCCGACAACTCCCTGACACTCTGCAGGTTGTCACCTCAACATCTGATATTCAGGATCTCTCCCCCCCCCCCCCCCCCCTGCCTGGGATCAAACCTCCCAGGATCACTCCCCCCTTCCCCCGGGATCACTACCCCCCCACCCCCCGGAGTCACACACACCCCCCCCCCCCGGGATCACTCTTCCTCCACCCCATAGGATCACTCCCCCCTTCCCCCAGGATCGCTCCCCCATCTCCCCCGGGATCCCTCTTCCTCCACTCCATAGGATCGCTCCCCCATCACCCCCGGGATCACTGCTTGGATACAGCGCAGCTTTGTCCTGCACAATGTGACCTAATCATGAGATGATAACGGGCCGCGAACATCCAGAGAAAAGTGCGAGCGCAGCACGAGCGTCTCATTGTCATCGTCCTGCAGCTTCAGCAATAGATACGTTCACGTAGCAGCCGGCGTAATCCGCGGGCCCCGCGCCAGCATATCCCAGCACAGCAGCGGGTACAATGGGTGCTCCGAGCAAAGGTCCAAACCGCGGCACATCACCCCTCCCCCCGGAGCAAGACCTCAGCACAGGACGGCCAGCGAGCGCCCAATGTACCACGCTTGCTGTTTGTGAATAGAAACATCCAGGAGCTGCTACAATGTATCAGTCAGGAGTTCAGGCGGAGGATGCAACTGCAACAAACCCTCAGTAATAAATTTATTGTTCCCTGTTATCAGCCATTCCGAGCAGTACTGATACCTTCCTGTCACATATCTGCCGTGAACCTATAGAAATCAGATCCGTCACCATTAATGGCCGATCTGCAACGTCATCAGCTCTGGGAAATAATGTTACCGGCCCTTTAAGAAGCGCGCGATCCTAGAAGAGCTCATGGATGTCTGACCCCTGATTGCCACCTGAGCACAATCCATAGCGGATGTCACTAATCGCACCGACCGCCCCCCACTATCTGCTGATCTCTGTACACAGGTGAAGACACCATCATGGGACGGGAAGGGTTAAGCACGTGGCTGGGCCGGTGCCGGAAGGAGGCAGAACCCCGGGTACAAGAGCGGAGCTCAGCGCCAGGATGCGCGCGGCGGAGATAGGTGTGCTGGGCAAGAAGAGCGCCATTAATCATCTGAATGTGGGGGCAGGAAGCCTAAGGGAGGTGTGAACCTGGCGGACCACCAGCACCGTCCTCATCACAGCCGGTAAGGACCAGCACCGTCCTCATCACAGCCGGTAAGGACCAGCACCGTCCTCATCACAGCCGGTAAGGACCAGCACCGTCCTCATCACAGCCGGTAAGGACCAGCACCGTCCTCATCACAGCCGGTAAGGACCAGCACCGTCCTCATCACAGCCGGTAAGGACCAGCACCGTCCTCATCACAGCCGGTAAGGACCAGCACCGTCCTCATCACAGCCGGTAAGGACCAGCACCGTCCACATCACAGCCGGTAAGGACCAGCACCGTCCACATCACAGCCGGTAAGGACCAGCACCGTCCACATCACAGCCGGTAAGGACCAGCACAGTCCTCATCACAGCCGGTAAGGACCAGCACAGTCCTCATCACAGCCGGTAAGGACCAGCACCGTCCTCATCACAGCCGGTAAGGACCAGCACCGTCCTCATCACAGCCGGTAAGGACCAGCACCGCCCTCATCACAACCGGTAAGGACCAGCACAGTCCTTATCACAACCAGTAAGGACCAACAGAGTCCCTATCATCCACCCCAGTAAGGACCAGCAGATATCTGGACAGGAGAATGATCCAAGTCCTGCACCACAAGGAGGATCCAATTAGGACGACCATAGAACAGAAAACCATAAACAACGGCAGATCGGGAATTATGGATGAGTGATGAAAGCAATACTACTCGCCCCCATCAATCCCAGAGCTATCCCTTTCGGATGACCAAGATCCCCACTGGACTCTGCAGGAAATGCCCGTCATCCTCGCAATGAGGATCGGTAGCGAGGGGACGCGGGTTCAATCGTGCACAATGAATGAGGCGCGGAAGAGAGGGGACACAGGACCCATCGCGCACAATGAATGAGGCGCAGCAGAGAGGGGACGCGGGATCTATCGTGCACAATGAATGAGGCGCGGAAGCGAGGGGACGCGGGACCCGTCGTGCACAATGAAAGAGGCGCAGCAGCGAGGGGACGCGGGACCCATCGCGCACAATGAATGAGGCGCGGCAGCGAGGGGACGCGGGACCCATCGCGCACAATGAATGAGGCGCAGCAGTGAGGGGACACGGGATCTATCGTGCACAATGAATGAGGTGCAGCAGAGAGGGGACGCGGGACCCGTCGTGCACAATGAATGAGGCGCAGCAGCGAGTGGAAGTGGGATCTATCGTGCACAATGAATGAGGCGCAGCAGCGAGGGGATACGGGACCCGTCGAGCACAATGAATGAGGCGCAGCAGTGAGGAGACGCGGGATCAATCGTGCACAATGAATGAGGCGCAGCAGAGAGGGGACGCGGGATCCATCGTGCACAATGAATGAGGCGCAGCAGAGAGGGGACGCGGGATCCATCGTGCACAATGAATGAAGCGCAGCAGCGAGGGGACGCAGGACCCGTCGTGGACAATGAATGAGGCGCAGCAGAGAGGGGACGCTGGATCCATCGTGCACAATGAATGAAGCGCAGCAGCGAGGGGACGCGGGACCCGTCGAGCACAATGAATGAGGCGCAGCAGCGAGGGGACGCGGGATCCATCGTGCACAATGAATGAGGCGCAGCAGCGAGGGGACGCGGGATCCATCGTGCACAATGAATGAGGCGCAGCAGCGAGGGGACGCGGGATCCATCGTGCACAATGAATGAAGCGCAGCAGCGAGGGTACGCAGGATCCATCGTGCACAATGAATGAAGCGCAGCAGCGAGGGGATGCGGGATCCATCGTGCACAATGAATGAGGCGCAGCAAGCGAGGGGACGTGGGACCCATCGTGCACAATGAATGAAGATCAGTAGTGAGGGGACGCAGGATCCATCGTACACAATGAAGAAGGCGCAGCAGTGAGGAGACGCGGGACCCATCGTGCACAATAAATGAGGTGCGGTAGTGACGGGACGCGGAACCCATCGTGCACAATGAATGAGGCGCAGCAGAGAAGGGACGCGGGACCCATCGTGCACAATGAATGAGGCGCAGTAGTGAGGGGACGCGGGATCAATCGTGCACAATGAATGAGGCGCAGCAGAGAGGGGACGCGGGACCCATCGTGCACAATGAATAAGGCGCAGCAGTGAGGGGACGCGGGACCCATCGCGCACAATGAATGAGGCGCAGCAGCGAGGGGACACGGGATCCATCGTGCACAATGAATGAAGTGCAGCAGCGAGGGGACGCGGGACCCATCGTGCACAATGAATGAAGCGCAGCAGCGAGGGGACGCGGGATCCATCGTGCACAATGAATGAGGCGCAGCAGTGAGGGGACGCGGGATCCATCATGCACAATGAATGAGGCGCAGCAGAGAGAGGACGCGGGACCCATCGTGCACAATGAATGAGGCGCAGCAGCGAGGGGACACGGGATCTATCGTGCACAATGAATGAAGCGCAGCAGCGAGGGGACGCGGGATCCATCGTGCACAATGAATGAGGCGCAGCAGCGAGGGGACGCGGGACCCATCGTGCACAATGAATGAGGCGCAGCAGCGAGGGGACGTGGGATCTATCGTGCACAATGAATGAGGCGCAGCAGCGAGGGGACGCGGGATTCATCGTGCACAATGAATGAGGTGCGGTAGTGAAGGGACGTGGGACCCATCGTGCACAATGAATGAGGAGCAGCAGTGAGGAGACGCGGGACCCATCATGCACAACGAATGAGGCGCAGCAGGGAGGAGACGCGGGACCCATCATGCACAACGAATGAGGCGCAGCAGTGAGGAGACGCGGGACCCATCATGCACAACGAATGAGGCGCAGCAGTGAGGAGACGCGGGACCCATCATGCACAACGAATGAGGCGCAGCAGGGAGGAGACGCGGGACCCATCATGCACAACGAATGAGGCGCAGCAGTGAGGAGACGCGGGACCCATCGCGCACAATGAATGAGGCGCAGCAGTGCGGGGACGCGGGATCCATCGTGCACAATGAATGAGGCGCAGCAGTGAGTGGACGCGGGACCCATCGTGCACAATGAATGAGGTGCGGTAGTGAGGGGACGCGGGATCCATCGTCCACAATGAATGAGGCGCAGCAGTGAGTGGACGCGGGACCCATCGTGCACAATGAATGAGGTGCGGTAGTGAGGGGACGTGGGATCCATCGTGCACAATGAATGAGGCGCAGCAGTGAGGGGACGCGGGACCCATCGTGCACAATGAATGAGGTGCGGTAGTGAGGGGACGCGGGATCCATCGTCCACAATGAATGAGGCGCAGCAGTGAGGGGACGCGGAACCCATCGTGCACAATGAATGAAGCGCAGCAGAGAGGGGACGCGGGATCCATCTTACACAATGAATGAGGCGCAGCAGTGAGGGGACGCGGGATCCATTGTGCACAATGAATGAGGCGCAGCAGTGAGGGGACGCGGGATTCATCGTGCACAATGAATGAGGTGCGGTAGTGAAGGGACGTGGGACCCATCGTGCACAATGAATGATCGGTAGTGAGGGGACGCGGGACCCATCGTGCACAATGAATGAGGATCGGTAGTGAGGGGACGCGGGATCCATCATGCACAATGAATGAGGCGCAGCAAGCGAGGGGATGTGGGACCCATCATGCACAATGAATGAGGCGCAGCAAGCGAGGGGGCGCGGGACCCATCATGCACAATGAATGAGGCGCAGCAAGCGAGGGGATGCGGGATCTATTGTGCACAATGAATGAAGCGCAGCAGCGAAGGGACGCGGGATCTATTGTGCACAATGAATGAAGCGCAGCAGCGAAGGGACGCGGGATCTATTGTGCACAATGAATGAAGCGCAGCAGCGAAGAGACGCGGGATCCATCGTGCTCAATGAATGAGGTGCGGTAGTGAAGGGACGCGGGATCCATCGTGCACAATGAATGAGGATCGGTAGTGAGGGGACGCGGTATCCATCATGCACAATGAATGAGGCGCAGCAGTGAGGGGACGCGGGATTCATCGTGCACAATGAATGAGGTGCGGTAGTGAATGGACGTGGGACCCATCGCGCACAATGAATGATCGGTAGTGAGGGGACGCGGGACCTATCGTGCACAATGAATGATCGGTA
Organism: Phyllobates terribilis; assembly: GCF_046119375.1. Classification (NCBI taxonomy): domain Eukaryota; kingdom Metazoa; phylum Chordata; class Amphibia; order Anura; family Dendrobatidae; genus Phyllobates; species Phyllobates terribilis. Next base: position 35,644,892 of record NW_027362774.1, on the reverse strand, counting down.
GTGAGGGGACGCGGGACCCATCGTGCACAATGAATGAGGTGCGGTAGTGAAGGGACGTGGGACCCATCGTGCACAATGAATGAGGTGCGGTAGTGAAGGGACGTGGGACCCATCGTGCACAATGAATGAGGATTGGTAGTGAGGGGACTCGGGATCCATCATGCACAATGAATGAGGCGCAGCAAGCGAGGGGACGTGGGACCCATCATGCACAATGAATGAGGCGCAGCAAGCGAGGGGGCGCGGGATCTATCGTGCACAATGAATGAGGCGCAGCAAGCGAGGGGACGCGGGACCCATCATGCACAATGAATGAGGCGCAGCAAGCGAGGGGACGCGGGATCCATCGTGCACAATGAATGAGGATCGGTAGTGAGGGGACGCGGGATCCATCATGCACAATGAATGAGGCGCAGCAGTGAGGGGACGCGGGATTCATCGTGCACAATGAATGAGGTGCGGCAGTGAAGGGACGTGGGACCCATCGTGCACAATGAACGAGGTGCGGTATTGAAGGGACGTGGGACCCATTGTGCACAATGAATGATCGGTAGTGAGGGGACGCGGGACCCATCATGCACAATGAATGAGGCGCAGCAGTGAGGGGACGCGGGATTCATCGTGCACAATGAATGAGGCGCAGCAGTGAGGGGACGCGGGACCCATCGTGCACAATGAATGAGGCGCAGCAGTGAGGAGACGCGGGACCCATCGTGCACAATGAATGAGGTGCGGCAGTGAGGGGACGCGGGATCCATCGTGCACAATGAATGAGGCGCAGCAGTGAGGAGACGTGGGACCCATCGTGCACAATGAATGAGGTGCGGCAGAGAGGGGACGCGGGACCCATCGTGCACAATGAATGAGGTGCGGCAGTGAGGGGACGCGGGATACATCGTGCACAATGAATGAGGCGCAGCAGTGAGGAGACGCGGGACCCATCGTGCACAATGAATGAGGCGCAGCAGTGAGGAGACGCGGGACCCATCGTGCACAATGAATGAGGTGCGGCAGTGAGGAGACGCGGGACCCATCGTGGACAATGAATGAGGTGCGGCAGTGAGGGGACGCGGGACCCATCGTGCACAATGAATGAGGCGCAGCAGTGAGGAGACGCGGGACCCATCGTGCACAATGAATGAGGTGCGGCAGTGAGGGGACGCGGGATCCATCGTGCACAATGAATGAGGCGCAGCAGTGAGGAGACGCGGGATCCATCGTGCACAATGAATGAGGTGCGGCAGAGAGGGGACGCGGGACCCATCGTGCACAATGAATGAGGCGCAGCAGTGAGGAGACGCGGGATCCATCGTGCACAATGAATGAGGCGCAGCAGTGAGGAGACGCGGGACCCATCGTGCACAATGAATGAGGCGCAGCAGTGAGGAGACGCGGGACCCATCGTGCACAATGAATGAGGTGCGGCAGTGAGGGGACGCGGGATCCATCGTGCACAATGAATGAGGCGCAGCAGTGAGGAGACGCGGGACCCATCGTGCACAATGAATGAGGTGCGGCAGAGAGGGGACGCGGGACCCATCGTGCACAATGAATGAGGTGCGGCAGTGAGGGGACGCGGGATCCATCGTGCACAATGAATGAGGCGCAGCAGTGAGGGGACGCGGGACCCATCGTGCACAATGAATGAGGCGCAGCAGTGAGGAGACGCGGGACCCATCGTGCACAATGAATGAGGTGCGGCAGTGAGGGGACGCGGGACCCATCGTGCACAATGAATGAGGTGCGGCAGAGAGGGGACGCGGGACCCATCGTGCACAACGAATGAGGTGCAGCAGTGTGGAGAAGCGGGACCCATCATGCACAATGAATGAGGTGCGGCAGCGAGGGGACGCGGGACCCATCGTGCACAATGAATGAGGCGCAGCAGAGAGGGGACGCGGGACCCATCGTGCACAATGAATGAGGTGCGGCAGCGAGGGGACGCAGGACCCATCGCGCACAATGAATTAGGCGGAGCAGTGAGGGGACGCGGGACCCATCGTGCACAATGAATGAGGCGCAGCAGTGAGGAGACGCGGGACCCATCGTGCACAATGAATGAGGTGCGGTAGTGAGGGGACGCGGGACCCATCGCGCACAATGAATGAGGCGCAGCAGTGAGGGGACACGGGACCCATCGTGCACAATGAATGAGGTGCGGAAGTGAGGGGATGCGGGACCCATCGCGCACAATGAATGAGGCGCAGCAGCGAGGGGACGTGGGATCCATCGCGCACAATGAATGAGGCGCAGCAGCGAGGGGACTCGGGATCCATCGTGCACAATGAATGAGGCACAGCAGCGAGGGGACACGGGATCCATCATGCGAAAGATCCCCGCAAGCTTCACCCCCAATCTGACATAACCAAGAGAGCGTGTCACTGACCCCCAGCCAAAGCCCTCATGAACCGATGTGACCGGGGACTGCGCCAGAGGAAGATAAACACGACCAACAGGTGCGGCACCACGAGCAGTGCAGGGCGGCACAACGTACCATGTTCCATGGCACTGCACCGAGATGGCAGCATTAAAGCAACCAAAAGTCACTGCAGGGAAGGAGCCAAAAACACCAAAGCGTTACTACTATGGTAAAGCATCAATATCTGACCCCACTGTGATGTGTGCCGTCCTATAGTGTCACTCCTGATAAGGTGATGTGTGCCGTCCTATAGTGTCACTCCTGGGCCGCTGATGTGTGCCGTCCTATAGTGTCACTCCTGAGCCGGCGATGTGTGTCCTCCTATAGTGTCACTCCTGAGCCGGTGATGTGTGTCCTCCTATAGTGTCACTCCTGAGCCGGCGATGTGTGCCCTCCTATAGTGTCACTCCTGAGCCGGCGATGTGTGCCCTCCTATAGTGTCACTCCTGAGCCGGCGATGTGTGTCCTCCTATAGTGTCACTCCTGAGCCGGCGATGTGTGCCCTCCTATAGTGTCACTCCTGAGCCGGCGATGTGTGCCCTCCTATAGTGTCACTCCTGAGCCGGCGATGTGTGCCGTCCTATAGTGTCACTCCTGAGCCGGCGATGTGTGCCGTCCTATAGTGTCACTCCTGAGCCGGCGATGTGTGCCGTCCTATAGTGTCACTCCTGAGCCGGCGATGTGTGCCGTCCTATAGTGTCACTCCTGGGCCGCTGATGTGTGCCGTCCTATAGTGTCACTCCTGGGCCGCTGATGTGTGCCGTCCTATAGTGTCACTCCTGGGCCGGCGATGTGTGTCCTCCTATAGTGTCACTCCTGAGCCGGCGATGTGTGTCCTCCTATAGTGTCACTCCTGAGCCGGCGATGTGTGTCCTCCTATAGTGTCACTCCTGAGCCGGCGATGTGTGTCCTCCTATAGTGTCACTCCTGAGCCGGCGATGTGTGCCGTCCTATAGTGTCACTCCTGAGCCGGCGATGTGTGTCCTCCTATAGTGTCACTCCTGAGCCGGCGATGTGTGCCGTCCTATAGTGTCACTCCTGAGCCGGCGATGTGTGTCCTCCTATAGTGTCACTCCTGAGCCGGCGATGTGTGTCCTCCTATAGTGTCACTCCTGAGCCGGCGATGTGTGTCCTCCTATAGTGTCACTCCTGAGCCGGCGATGTGTGCCGTCCTATAGTGTCACTCCTGAGCCGGCGATGTGTGCCGTCCTATAGTGTCAATCCTGGGCCGCTGATGTGTGCCGTCCTATAGTGTCACTCCTGGGCCGCTGATGTGTGCCGTCCTATAGTGTCACTCCTGAGCCGGCGATGTGTGTCCTCCTATAGTGTCACTCCTGAGCCGGCGATGTGTGTCCTCCTATAGTGTCACTCCTGAGCCGGCGATGTGTGTCCTCCTATAGTGTCACTCCTGAGCCGGCGATGTGTGCCGTCCTATAGTGTCACTCCTGAGCCGGCGATGTGTGTCCTCCTATAGTGTCACTCCTGAGCCGGCGATGTGTGCCGTCCTATAGTGTCACTCCTGAGCCGGCGATGTGTGTCCTCCTATAGTGTCACTCCTGAGCCGGCGATGTGTGCCCTCCTATAGTGTCACTCCTGAGCCGGCGATGTGTGTCCTCCTATAGTGTCACTCCTGAGCCGGCGATGTGTGTCCTCCTATAGTGTCACTCCTGAGCCGGCGATGTGTGTCCTCCTATAGTGTCACTCCTGAGCCGGCGATGTGTGTCCTCCTATAGTGTCACTCCTGAGCCGGCGATGTGTGCCGTCCTATAGTGTCACTCCTGAGCCGGTGATGTGTGCCGTCCTATAGTGTCACTCCTGAGCCGGCGATGTGTGCCGTCCTATAGTGTCACTCCTGGGCCGGGGATGTGTGAATGTCCCCCCGCATCGTCCCCCTCCAATCCCCGATGGTAATGTTGTCCCCGGTAACGCCTCCACCTTGTACCATCTCCCTCACCCTCCTTCCGTCCCCCTACCCGGTAATTTCTCCCTCGCCATCATCAGTAAGGTCCCTTTATCCTCCCCCAAGTAACATTCCCCTCCTCCCGACACCCCCTGTAATGTTCTTGTCCCTCCTCCCGAACCTTTCCCCGCAATGTCCCCCGGTAATATCCCCATCGCCCTTCTCCCATTCCCCCGGCAACGTTGTCCCCTGCTCCCTTTCCCCACCCTGGTAATGTCGTCCCCTGCTCCCTTTCCCCACCCTGGTAATGTCGTCCCCTCACCATACTCCTGACCCCCCCGGTGATGTTGTCCCCCTCAACCTATTCCGTTACGCCCGGTATTGTCCCCCCTCACCCCTGGTAATGTTGTCGCCCCCATCACCCTCCTCCCGCCCCCTCCCCCATCCGGTAATGTCCCCCTCCTCAGTCACCTCTCCTGGTTATGTCTCCCTCCAGACCTCCGCAATGTTCCCCTCCGCCCTCCTCAGTCACCCCTTCATCTCCTCCTGCCCCCCTCCCCTCGGTAATGTCTGCCTCACCCTCCTCCTGTCCCCCAGTGAGGTCCCCCTCGCCCTCCTCAGACACCCCTCCTCCCCGGTAACGTCCCCCTCGCCCTCCTCAGACACCCCTCCTCCCCGGTAACGTCCCCCTCGCCCTCCTCCTGTCCCCCAGTGATGTCCCCCTCGCCCTCCTCAGACACCCCTCCTCCCCGGTAACGTCCCCCTCGCCCTCCTCAGACACCCCTCCTCCCCGGTAACGTCCCCCTCGCCCTCCTCCTGTCCCCCAGTGATGTCCCCCTCGCCCTCCTCAGACACCCCTCCTCCCCGGTAATGTCCCCCTCGCCCTCCTCAGTCTTCCCCTGGTAAAGTCCTCCTCCCGGTTACATCCCCCTTCAGTAATGTCCCCCTCGCCCTCCTCAGTCTTCCCCTGGTAAAGTCCTCCTCCCGGTTACATCCCCCTTCAGTAATGTCCCCCTCACCCTCCGCCTGTCCCTCGGTTATGTCCCCCCTCCTCCGGTCCGCCCTCCATCCCTCTCCCCCGGGTGTTTAGGTGACTATGGAGAGGTCTGACCCGCTCCTCAGGGCCCGACCTCCAGGTCCAGGCCCACGTGTGATCCGGAGTCCCGGGCCTTGATGAGGCTGCAGAAATGAGGCCGGGCCTAGCGCCACCGCCCCGGATCACAGGCCGGGCAGTGTGAGAAGCCGCGAGGGCTCCCAGGCTGCTTTCTGGCCGCGGACAGCCGGTCTCGTACCTGTGCGCCCGGGGAGGCCATGCTGGACACTTTCAATGAGTGAGGCCGCTCATGCCGCTTCCCCCGTCGCCGCCATCTTCTCTCAGCGCGCCTACCCAGCACCGCCACAGTGCGCAGGCGCGGCCACGCCCTCCTCCTACCCACCACCTCAGGCAGGGCGGAACCTAGCATGCGACCAGGGAAGGGCGGAGTCTAACAGAGGGAAACGGCTCTGAAGGGAAAGTGACTGATAATAGTGTGTGAACGGACGGAACAGGGGGGAAAGAAAGAGACCAAACCGAGGGGAAAGAAAAAGACCAAACCGAGGGGAAAGAAAGAGACCGAACCGAGAGAACCGGGGGGAAAGAGACCAAACCGAGAGAACCGGGGGGAAAGAGACCAAACCGAGAGAACCGGGGGAAAAGAGACCAAACCGAGGGGAAAGAAAAAGACCAAACCGAGGGGAAAGAAAGAGACCAAACCGAGGGGAAAGAAAGAGACCAAACCGAGAGAACCGGGGGGAAAGAGACCAAACCGAGGGGAAAGAAAAAGACCAAACCGAGAGAACCGGGGGGAAAGAGACCAAACCGAGGGGAAAGAAAAAGACCAAACCGAGGGGAAAGAAAGAGACCAAACCGAGAGAACCGGGGGGAAAGAGACCAAACCGAGGGGAAAGAAAAAGACCAAACCGAGGGGAAAGAAAGAGACCAAACCGAGAGAACCGGGGGGAAAGAGACCAAACCGAGAGAACCGGGGGAAAAGAGACCAAACCGAGAGAACCGGGGGAAAAGAGACCAAACCGAGGGGAAAGAAAAAGACCAAACCGAGGGGAAAGAAAGAGACCAAACCGAGAGAACCGGGGGGAAAGAGACCAAACCGAGGGGAAAGAAAAAGACCAAACCGAGGGGAAAGAAAGAGACCAAACCGAGAGAACCGGGGGGAAAGAGACCAAACCGAGAGAACCGGGGGAAAAGAGACCAAACCGAGAGAACCGGGGGAAAAGAGACCAAACCGAGGGGAAAGAGACCAAACCGAGAGAACCGAGGGGAAAGGGACCAAACCGAGAGAACCGGGGGGGAAAGAGACCAAACCGAGGGGAAAGAAAGAGACCAAACCGAGGGGAAAGAAAGAGACCAAACCGAGGGGAAAGAAAGAGACCAAACCGAGGGGAAAGAAAGAGACCAAACCGAGGGGAAAGAAAGAGACCAAACCGAGGGGAAAGAAACCAAACCGAGAGAACCGGGGGGAAAGAGACCAAACCGAGAGAACCGGGGGGAAAGAGACCAAACCGAGAGAACCGAGGGGAAAGGGACCAAACCGAGAGAACCGGGGGGGAAAGAGACCAAACCGAGGGGAAAGAAAGAGACCAAACCGAGGGGAAAGAAAGAGACCAAACCGAGGGGAAAGAAACCAAACCGAGAGAACCGGGGGGAAAGAGACCAAACCGAGAGAACCGGGGGGAAAGAGACCAAACCGAGAGAACCGGGGGGAAAGAGACCAAACCGAGAGAACCGGGGGAAAAGAGACCAAACCGAGGGGAAAGAGACCAAACCGAGAGAACCGAGGGGAAAGGGACCAAACCGAGAGAACCGGGGGGGAAAGAGACCAAACCGAGGGGAAAGAAAGAGACCAAACCGAGGGGAAAGAAAGAGACCAAACCGAGGGGAAAGAAAGAGACCAAACCGAGGGGAAAGAAACCAAACCGAGAGAACCGGGGGGAAAGAGACCAAACCGAGAGAACCGAGGGGAAAGAGACCAAACCGAGAGAACCGGGGGGAAAGGGACCAAACCGAGAGAACCGGGGGGAAAGGGACCAAACCGAGAGAACCGGGGGGAAAGGGACCAAACCGAGAGAACCGGGGGGAAAGGGACCAAACCGAGAGAACCGGGGGGGAAAGGGACCAAACCGAGAGAACCGGGGGGGAAAGGGACCAAACCGAGAGAACCGGGGGGGAAAGAGACCAAACCGAGAGAACCGGGGGGGAAAGAGACCAAACCGAGAGAACCGGGGGGGAAAGAGACCAAACCGAGAGAACCGGGGGGGAAAGAGACCAAACCGAGAGAACCGGGGGGAAAGGGACCAAACTGAGAGAACCGGGGGGGAAAGAGACCAAACCGAGAGAACCGAGGGGAAAGAAAGAGACCAAACCGAGGGGAAAGAGACCAAACCAAGAGAACCGGGGGGAAAGACCAAACCGAGGGGAAAGAGACCAAACCGAGGGGAAAGAGACCAAACCGAGGGGAAAGAGACCAAACCGAGAGAACCGAGGGGAAAGAGACCAAACCGAGGGGAAAGAGACCAAACTGAGAGAACCGAGGGGAAAGAAAGAGACCAAACCGAGGGGAAAGAAAGAGACCAAACTGAGGGGAAAGAAAGAGACCAAACTGAGGGGAAAGAAAGAGACCAAACCGAGGGGAAAGAAAGAGACCAAACTGAGGGGAAAGAGACCAAACCGAGAGAACCGGGGGGAAAGAGACCAAACCGAGGGGAAAGAGACCAAACCGAGAGAACCGAGGGGAAAGAGACCAAACCGAGAGAACCGAGGGGAAAGAGACCAAACCGAGGGGAAAGAGACCAAACCGAGAGAACCGGGGGGAAAGAGACCAAACCGGGGGGAAAGAGACCACACCGAGAGAACCGGGGGGAAAGAGACCAAACCGAGAGAACCGGGGGGAAAGAGACCAAACCGAGGGGAAAGAGACCAAACCGAGAGAACCGAGGGGAAAGAGACCAAACCGAGGGGAAAGAGACAGAACCGAGAGAACCGAGGGGAAAGAGACAGAACCGGGGGGAAAGAGACAGAACCGAGAGAACCGAGGGGAAAGAGACAGAACCGGGGGGAAAGAGACAGAACCGAGAGAACCGAGGGGAAAGAGACAGAACCGGGGGGAAAGAGACAGAACCGAGGGGAAAGAGACAACCGAGGGGAAAGAGACAGAACCGAGAGAACCGGGGGGGAAAGAGACCAAACCGAGAGAACCGAGGGGAAAGAAAGAGACCAAACCGAGGGGAAAGAGACCAAACCAAGAGAACCGGGGGGAAAGAGACCAAACCGAGGGGAAAGAGACCAAACCGAGGGGAAAGAGACCAAACCGAGGGGAAAGAGACCAAACCGAGAGAACCGAGGGGAAAGAGACCAAACCGAGAGAACCGGGGGGAAAGAGACCAAACCGAGAGAACCGAGGGGAAAGAGACCAAACCGAGAGAACCGGGGGGAAAGAGACCAAACCGAGAGAACCGAGGGGAAAGAGACCAAACCGAGAGAACCGAGGGGAAAGAGACCAAACCGAGAGAACCGGGGGGAAAGAGACCAAACCGAGAGAACCGGGGGGAAAGAGACCAAACCGAGGGGAAAGAGACCAAACCGAGAGAACCGAGGGGAAAGAAAGAGACCAAACTGAGGGGAAAGAAAGAGACCAAACCGAGGGGAAAGAAAGAGACCAAACCGAGGGGAAAGAAAGAGACCAAACCGAGGGGAAAGAAAGAGACCAAACCGAGGGGAAAGAAAGAGACCAAACCGAGGGGAAAGAAAGAGACCAAACCGAGAGAACCGGGGGGAAAGAGACCAAACCGAGGGGAAAGAGACCAAACCGAGAGAACCGAGGGGAAAGAGACCAAACCGAGAGAACCGAGGGGAAAGAGACAGAACCGAGAGAACCGAGGGGAAAGAGACAGAACCGGGGGGAAAGAGACAGAACCGAGAGAACCGAGGGGAAAGAGACAGAACCGGGGGGAAAGAGACAGAACCGAGAGAACCGAGGGGAAAGAGACAGAACCGGGGGGAAAGAGACAGAACCGGGGGGAAAGAGACAGAACCGGGGGGAAAGAGACAGAACCGAGGGGAAAGAGACAGAACCGAGAGAACCGAGGGGAAAGGGACCAAACCGAGAGAACCGAGGGGAAAGGGACCAAACCGAGAGAACCGAGGGGAAAGGGACCAAACCGAGAGAACCGAGGGGAAAGGGACCAAACCGAGAGAACCGGGGGGGAAAGAGACCAAACCGAGAGAACCGGGGGGGAAAGAGACCAAACCGAGAGAACCGGGGGGGGAAAGAGACCAAACCGAGAGAACCGAGGGGAAGGAGACGAGCCCGAGAGAACCGAGGGGAAGGAGACGAGCCCGAGAGAACCGAGGGGAAGGAGACGAGCCCGAGAGAACCGAGGGGAAAGAGACCAAACCGAGGGGAAAGAGACCAAACCGAGGGGAAAGAGACCAAACCGAGGGGAAAGAGACCAAACCGAGGGGAAAGAGACCAAACCGAGGGGAAAGGGACCAAACCGAGAGAACCGAGGGGAAAGAGACCAAACCGAGAGAACCGAGGGGAAAGAGACCAAACCGAGAGAACCGAGGGGAAAGAGACCAAACCCGAGAGAACCGGGGGGAAAGGGACCAAACCGAGGGGAAAGAGACCAAACCCGAGAGAACCGAGGGGAAAGGGACGAGCCCGAGAGAACCGAGGGGAAAGAGACCAAATCGAGGGGAAAGAGACCAAACCGAGAGAACCGAGGGGAAAGAGACCAAACCGAGGGGAAAGAGACCAAACCGAGGGGAAAGAGACCAAACCGAGGGGAAAGAGACCAAACCGAGAGAACCGGGGGGAAAGGGACCAAACCGAGGGGAAAGGGACGAGCCCGAGAGAACCGGGGGGAAAGGGACGAGCCCGAGAGAACCGGGGGGAAAGGGACGAGCCCGAGAGAACCGGGGGGAAAGGGACGAGCCCGAGAGAACCGGGGGGAAAGGGACGAGCCCGAGAGAGCCGGGGGGAAAGGGACGAGCCCGAGAGAGCCGGGGGGAAAGGGACGAGCCCGAGAGAGCCGGGGGGAAAGGGACGAGCCCGAGAGAGCCGGGGGGAAAGGGACGAGCCCGAGAGAGCCGGGGGGAAAGGGACGAGCCCGAGAGAGCCGGGGGGAAAGGGACGAGCCCGAGAGAGCCGGGGGGAAAGGGACGAGCCCGAGAGAGCCGGGGGGAAAGGGACGAGCCCGAGAGAGCCGGGGGGAAAGGGACGAGCCCAAGGGGAAAGGGACGAGCCCGAGAGAACCGAGGGGAAAGGGACGAGCCCGAGAGAACCGAGGGGAAAGGGACGAGCCCGAGAGAGACGAGTCCGAGAGAACCGAGGGGAAAGCGACGAAACTGAGAGAAAAAACATGGAACTGAGTAGAAAGTGAAGGGAGAGAACTGAAGGAAAAGAGATAGACCTGAGGGGAAAAAGATGAAACCGAGGCGAAAGACTAAACAAGGAGAAAGACACGGAAGCGAAGGGGAAAAAATAACTTAGGGAAAGAAACAATGGAGGAAAAAGAGATGGAAAACAGAGGGGAAAAAGAAGGAATTGAGGGGAAAGAGACAAAACTGAGGGGAAAAAGAAGGAATTGAGGGGAAAGACAAAACTGAGGGGAAAAAGATAGAACCAGGGTAAACAGACAAAACTGAGAGGAAAGAGACAGATCCGAGTTAAAAGTGAAGAGAAAGAGACGGAACCGAATGGGAAACCACATCAGCAGAAAAGAGACAGAGAATTGAGGGGAAAGAGATGAAACAAAGGAGAAAGACAGCACCAAGGGGAAAATACATAACTGAGTTGACAGAAATTAAAGAGAAGGGAAAGAAACAACTGAGGGAAAAGAGGCAGAACCGAGAGGAAAGAGACAAAACAAAGGAGAAAGATGGAACCGAGCGCGAAGAGTCGGAGAACTGAGAGGAAGAGATGAAAGCAACGGGAAAGAAACAATGGAGGGTTAGGAGACGGAAAAGAGGAGAAAGAAACAGAAAACCGAGGGGAAAGAAACTGAGAACTGAGGGGATAGAGACTAAACTCGGGAAAGAGATGGAAAAACAGAGGGTAAAAGGGACAGACCCTATGTGATAGAGATGGAGAACTGAGGGGAAAGAAATAGAGAACCGAGAGGCAAGAGACAGAACTGAGTTGAAAGAGATGAAAGTGAAGGGAAAGAAACAACTGGCGGGAAAAAGACAGAGAACAGGGGAAAGAGATAAATCTGAGGGGAAAGAGACAGTTGCATGGAAAAAGATGGAACTATAGGGAAATAGACAGAACCGAGGGAAAGAGAAAAAATTGAGAGGGGAAAGATGAAACGGACGAGAAAGAGACTGAACCAAGGGGAAAGACAAAACTGAGAGGGGAAAGATGAAACTGAGGGGAAAGACACAGAGCAGAGGGCAAAGAGACAGAACGGACAGATCAACAGGAAAGAGACAGAAAACTGAGGGGGAAGAAACGGAACCAAGGGGAAAAGAGACAGATCAACGGGAAAGAGACAGATCTGAGGAGAAAGATGAAACAGAGGAGAAAGACAGCACCGAGGGGAAAAAAACATCTGAGTGGTCAGAAATTAAAGGGAAAGAAACAACTGAGGGAAAAGAGGCGGAACCGAGAGGAAAGAGACGAAACAAAGGAGAAAGATGGAACCGAGGGTGAGGAGTCAGAGAACCGAGTGGAAGAGATGAAAGTGAACGGAAAGAAACAATGGAGGGTTAAGAGATGGAAAAGAGGAGAAAGAAACAGAAAACCGAGGAGAAAAGAGACTAAACTCGGGAAAGAGATGGAAAAACAGGGTAAAGGGACAGACCCTAAGTGAAAGAGACGGAGAACTGAGGGAAAAGAAATGGAGAACAGAGTGGGAAGAGACAGAACTGAGTTGAAAGAGATGAAAGAAATAACTGTCGGGAAAAAGACAGAGAACAGGGGAAAGAGACAGAGTTGTAGGGAAAAAGACAGAACAGAGGGAAAGAAAACTGAGGGGGGGGGGGGCGATGAAACTGAGGAGAAAGAGACTGAACCGAGGGCAAAGACACAGAACAGAGGGCGAAGAGACAGAACAGACAGATCAATGGGAAAGAGACAGAAAACTGAGGGGGAAGAAACGGAACCAAGGGGAAAAGAGACAGAACCGAGTTGAAAAGAGACAGAACCGAGGGGAAAGAATGAATTGAGGAGAAAAAAGACAGATCAACGAGACAGAGATCTGAGGGGAAAAAGATGAAATGGGAAAGAGATCAAACCAAGGAGAAAGATGGAACTGAGGGGAAAAAAAATGGAGAACTAGGAGGAAAGAGATGAAAGTCAAAGGAAAGAAAGAACGAAGGGGAAAGAAACAGAACTGAAGGGCAAGAGTAAACTCAGAGAAAAGAGACAGGGAACCGAGGGGGAAAGAGACAGAAAACTGGGGGAAAGGGACTGAGAACCAAGGGGAAAAAAAAAAAACGGAGAATCGAGGGGGAAAAAGACAAATGATGGGAAAGAGCTGGAGAACTGAGGATAAAGATGAAACTGAAGTGGAACTGAGGGGAAAGAGACTGAAGACCAATGGGGAAAGAGACGTAGGACCAAAAGGGGAAAGAGTTCAAGAACTGAGCAGAAAGATGATAATTAGGTGATAGAGACAAAACCAAAGGGAACGAGAATGAACTGAGGAGAGACGGAACCAAGGTGATAGAGATGGAGAATTGAGGGTAAGAGAATGAAACTGAGGGGAAAGCGATGGAGAACCAGGGGAAACAGATGGGGAACCTAAGAGAAAGGGAACAGAGGGGAATGAGACTAACGGAGGAGAGCGAGACAGAACTGAGGGGAAAGAGATGGAACTGAAGAGGAAGAGACAGAGCTGAGGGGAAAGAGACAGAACTGAAGAGGAAGAGACAGAGCTGAGGGGAAAGAGACAGAACTGAAGAGGAAGAGACGGAACTGAGGTAAAGACATGGAATCCAGGGGAATGAGGCGGAATCAAGAGGAAAGAGATGGAGAACTGAGGAGAAAGACGGGGAACCGGAGGGAAAGAGACAGAACTGAGAGGAAGTAGACGTAACCAAGGGAAAGCACGGGAAAGAGAACTGACAGGAAAGAGACTGAACTGAGGGTGGAAGAAAATAAACTTGAAGAGAAGAGACACCTTAAGAGAAAAAAAAAAACCCTGAGAGGAAAGGGACAGTAGATCTTCCCATAAAAACTGTATTAACCTTTGGATCTTGGATATCGCCAGGATGGGCTGACACAGTATGGGGGCTCCCAACGCTGGATTCAAACCTTAAACGGTATCTACAATTTAACTTTTTTCAGTATTTGGTATGCGCTGAAACACACTGCAGCCCCGGCTCCTGAGACCCCACTGATCGTCCGAATTTTCAGAAGTGTGTTGCTCCGGGGGATAGAAGCGATCAGTGTACACAGAGCGCTGTACCGTGCATTAGTGCACTGGAGTGATGATCTGCACTCCAGTCTTTACCCATCATGGCCACTTTGACAGGATGCCCCCATCCTTCACCAAGACGCAGTCATGTTGGAACAGGAAAGAGCATGTCCCAAGCTTTCAGCAAAGCAGGGTAATTGTTTGGAAATTAGGAGCTGAACCCTTAACACAATCCCAGGCTACCACCACTCTTCCACCATATTTTACTGTTGGCTCTATGCAGTCCCATAGGCATCATTCTACGGGTACCAGCCAAACCTAGATTCCTCAGACTTTCAGATAGGGGCAATCCATCAGTCCAAAAAACATTATGTGCAGTATACCACTGCAGCTGATGCTCGGCATTCTCCATGCTGATCTTAGGCCATTGTGCAGTTACTTGACCATAAAAAAAACATTTGTGAAGCTTCAGGCACTCACGCTGATGTTACGTCCAGTTTGAAGCTCTTTAGTGAGCGATGCAAGACAAGAAAGCCGATTTTTACACTTTATTCACTGGATGGACACTTTATGAGTGTAATCACTATTTTGCTGGTGGAGTCGATGTGTACACATGTATAGCGACATCTACTCCCACAAGACTACCAACCCCGAAGCCATCGATAAGTTCCTGTCAGGTATCACTAATCATCTTGATCCTGCAGGCGTGTCAGGAATTCTGTTGCCTTCTACAGTTTGACCACTAGTAGCCGCTATTGTTCACTTTAATAATTATGCTGCAGTTTCACTCCTTACCACTGGAGGCTGCTGTTGTGTTCTACAATTGCCCTTTTCCTAGATGGCGGATTCTAAATCTATGGAATCCATCTGGTTTCCTGTTTGGTTCCTACTTAAAGCCACATGGATCTCTCACTCATTGCTTGAGTATTGTGTCTAGCTGTTAGCTTAGCTTCAGTCTCCAGCTCCTGAACATTCTTACCTAGTCTGTTCAATTTATCTACGGATTGTTTCCTACAACTCCTTGCTATCTCCAAGAACTTCTATTATTATTATTATTATTAATTATTATAGCGCCATTTATTCCATAGCACTTTACATGTGAAAAAGGGGTATACATACAAGAACAATTACAATATTACCGCTTGCTGTTCCGGCTTGTGCTCCTTTGGCTACTGGTTTTCAGCAGTACTATGCTAGTATCGTAACAAGGCGCAGGGGCCATAGACGTCCCTCTGACGGTGGACAAATTGCTCTCGGATGCTAAATGCTTAGGATCAACAAGATCCTGGGCAGGGACGGTCTTCCTGTGGAGCGCTATGTAACGCTGGGAGACCTAAACTGTCCAGACCTGTTAGAACTGTACGAGGAGATGGTGATGGAGGGCAGAATGCCTCCGTCTTTGAGTGAAAGAATGGTCACGATCCTGTACAAGCAAAAGGGAGAGGGGTGCGACCTGAAGAATTGGCGTCCCATCACTCTTCTGAACGTAGACAAGATCCTGGCCAAAGCAATGGCGACAAGATTGAAGACTGTCATAGGACTGATTATCCACCCGACCAGACTTACGGCTTTCCTGGACATTGAATCGGAGACAGCCTCGCTCTTGTGTTGGAAATGGTAGAGTACATCAGGGCCCACTGTACACACACAGCCCTGGTCAGTTTGGATCAGGAAAAGGTCTTTGTACAGGTTTCCCATGAGTTCATGGGCAAGGCGCCGCACAGGTTAGGTTTGGATAGCATGTTTTGATCTTATGTTTGACTAATTTATTTTGACATTCACAGTACGGTGTTGGTTAACGGCTAGAAGACTAGCCCCTTTCCGGTCCTCTCTGGGATCAGACAGGGCTGCGCTCTTTCACCTCTTCTTTTTGTTTGCATGGTATTCTCAGAGGCTATCCGGCAAAATGGAGTGATCAGAGGAATCACTGCACCGGGACCGGAATGACACGAGGTCAAGTGCTTGCTTTACATGGACGATGTGACCGTTTTCTGCTCTTACCAAAGCTTAGTCGATGCCCTCATCCACACATGCGCGACCTTCGGAAAAGCTTCAGGGGCTAAGGTCAAGTGCAGGAAGTCGGAAGCCATATTCTTTGGAGACTGGCAACTGGCCTCCTGCACCCTCTTCCCATTCAACATCCAGCCCGAGTCTGGTTCATGAAGGAAGGAGCAGCCCTCAAGTTTTGGGAACAATGCGCGGCAAAGGTAAACCAGAGATTTGGACTATGGAACGTGAGACCCCTCACTCGTGAGGGAAAGGTGCTGGTCCTGCATATCGAGGTACTGCCCGTGCTGGAGTACATGGTGCAGGCCTGGCCTCCCCCATGTCACCGTGTCCATGGCCATTACCAGGACAGTGTTTCGCTTTGTCTGGGGTTCCAAGATAAACAGAGTGAAGTGAATAGTCATGTTCAAGAAGCCACACATGGGCGGGAATGGCGTCCTGAATATCCCCACCCACCTGTGGACCTCCTTAGTCTGCGACTGCATTCCTCCGCCTCTGCGAGTGAAGAGAGTCTCTGCGGGCAGGTCCAGGTCTTGCTTCTTCATGCTTTCTCTTTGGAGGAGCCTCGGCTGGGAAAAGTGGGACAGCTTCTACCCTTACAACTGGAAGACACCCTTGTTCTACGGAGAGGTCCCGTTTGTGGGGGGGGGGGGGGGGGGGGGGTTTCTGGGGGGGGGGGGAGAACACCACCTGGAGTCCAATTTGTGGAAGCCACAGACTCCACAAACTCTTCAGAGCCAAGGACGAAGAGGAGAACATTCCAGGACTCCACGCCAACATGTCGATATCCGCGTTGACTAATGTGTCGAACAGTTTGATCAGCGGTCACAAGGATGGCGATACGGGGTGGGCTGCCCATCTGGTCATTCATGCATGCACGGAACTTGTGCATGACCAACTACTGCCCAATATGGCCCTTCATAGAAGAAACATCTCTGCATGTTTTTTGGGATTGCCGTTTTGCACAGCACCTGTTGGTTGCCCTGGAGGACAACCTGAGGAACTCTGTCCCCAAAGCAAGCCTATCATACCATTCAGTCCTTTACGGACTTTTCCCTTTGAAGCAATCCAGGATACTTTATGAACTGTTTTAAGGACGTTTTTTTTTTTTGGGGGGGGGGGACGCCAGGAACCAGTTCATCCTGAGGAGGGAGGGAGAGCATGTTCAACTGGGACTGCGGCAGGCTGATCCACAGCCTGCTCAGATACTACTTCATTTGGAGGGTCCGGAGGGCGAGGAGTCAACCCCTTTTCCTCCCTCTCTCTCCACTATTTGTCTGTGCATTTCCCCTCCCGATCGTCTCCTTCCCTCTACCCTTCCCTTATGGCTACAGTTCGTTGTACTTTATTGCTTGACTTGTTGGTTTTTTTTGTAGTAAAGGAGTTTGATGTATAGGGCATTACTTATCCTGTATGGATCCTGGAGTTACATGCTGTATTTTATGCTCCAGGAAACCTCTAGACTGTAGCATTAAGAATTCTGCTTTTACCATCGGATGCTTCAGCCCTTCTGCTTATAGGAATCTGCAGAGCAGTTGCTATTCAAGCAATTCCCAATTACAACCTCCACATTACTTTTGCAAAAAAAAAACAGGACGACAGCACATTTTTATGTTTCAGTGTTTTTTATGACTGCCATAAAATATCTAAAAGTGAACAAACAACATCAGACTATAAAAAGCCAGTGTGGAAGATCAGTAAAATGAGGACCTACAAATACAGCCAGGAAGAAAGTACACCCGGGGCGATAACAAGGGGGATTTTACCTGTACGACCCCAAAGTCCCCAGTGCAAGAGGCTACACTAAGCTATGACGTCCCACCTGGAAACCAGACGGGTTGTGACAGCTAGGACCCCCGGCGATCACTAGTACAAAGGGGAAGCGGCAACTGTAAAGTGACAACTTTGGATTTTTCACTATTTGCTGAAATGCGACCCACATTACCGGGCGCAAAAATGATTTCATTGTGGGCTATGTCCGTCTAGGTCATCACCGCCCGGATTCACCTTCTCTTTTAAAATGTGGCATTTTTAGATATTAAAAAAAAAAAAAAAGTGCTCCCTTGAGGGGTATGGACTTCAGAGGACAATTTTTCTTCCTTTTTGTACTTCATATATGTATAAAAATTAACTCTCTGAAGGTTTTACATGCACTTTGCAATTCTACCCATTTAATAAGGTTGCAACAACCCCTTTAAGTGACATTCATTGTAAAGTCCTACTGGAGGTCACAGCTAATGGTCTACCCCCTAAATGTGATATAGGCTGTGGTCCGGGCCTAGAGGAACAGCTCACGATACCCAACACGTATGTTCTTTTCTGAAAAGTAGGCACAACTAACGACACAATGGAACAGCAACAAGAAGGTAAAGACTGGAAATCCTTCATCTTCCCGATACTAAAGGACCAACAATCCATACTCCAGGCCATGTTTACAGATAGAAATGTTATCGTTTATGTGCAATAACTTTACTAGAAACCTTCATTATGTCCTTGGATGAACCGGGTCCCATCAGTAAAGGCGGCTACGTTCTGCTTCGGGTGGAGCCGACCTACAGGTTGGTGTCACGTGCAGTTTTTGGAGGTCTTATCAGACAATCCTAGGAGTGGATACGACAGGAGATTTGTGCGTCTTCATCACTCTACACATCGCTCCTTCCTTTTGGATCCACGCTTGTGTTGGCAATAAACCTGCACGTGTTATTATTCCAGCCCTTAGGGGGGTTATTCTCTTTTACCCGGCGAGTCCCATGTGCCGGCACAGGACGTATCCTAGGGGGACCCGACCGTCTACTTTAGCCGTGGCTTTGAAAAGCAGCAATGATGGAGAAGCCTGCGTCCGGAGCCAGCTGGGTGCGGTACTCGGTGTCACGTTTGGGCAGACGATCATCGACCCCTGTCTGCCGGTCTCTTTGTTTTCGTTTTCTTAGCTTTGTCGTAGCTCCGGTTTTTCAGCACACACACGCAGGCGGACACCCCAGCCACTGTCTTCGGCAGGTCCGTTCCTTTCACCCACTTCTTCCTTTCTTTATCATATATTTGTACAGTTCTGGAGAAAGCCGTGTTCTCCCAGCTGTAGCCCCCCAGGATATAAATCTTATTGTCTAGAACGGCTGCCCCGGACTCACTGTTGGGCTGAAGCAGTGGAGCGACCCGCGTCCACTGATCGCACTGGGGGCTGTAGCACTCCACCGCCAGAATGTCAAACCGCTCCATAGACTCCAGGTTGTCATCGCTGCCCCCTATAGCATATATACTGTCATCTAGCGTGCACATACTGTGCCAGCCACGGGCAACGGTCATGGGTCTCCTCTCCTCCCAGGCGTCAGCTCGCGGGTCGTAGCACAGCAGGTTCTTCCTGTAGGGGCCAATCTGGTAATCGTGTCCTCCAGAGATGTAGACATAGTCCTTGTGTACGGACCCAGCGTGTCCATATGTGAATCTGAAATATAGAAGCAGCGTCATTGTACATTTAGAAATTATCTGCGTATCATGAGCCCGAACCATAGATCCCCCATACACATGATGTGAAACATGAATTCTTTTGTTCTCTTGAGATAAGTCGCTGTCGAGGGGTCTGCGAGAGGAGTGGGTGGGGAGGGGGTGGGGGGGGGGGGGAGAAGAAAGGGTCTGCCAGAAAGGGGTGGGGGACCGAAGAAGGGTCTGCCAGAAAGGGGTGGGGGACCGAAGAAGGGTCTGCCAGGAAGGGGTGGGGGACCGAAGAAGGGTCTGCCAGAAAGGGGTGGGGGACCGAAGAAGGGTCTGCCAGAAAGGGGTGGGGGACCGAAGAAGGGTCTGCCAGAAAGGGGTGGGGGACCGAAGAAGGGTCTGCCAGAAAGGGATGGGGGACCGAAGAAGGGTCTGCCAGAAAGGGATGGGGGACCGAAGAAGGGTCCGCCAGAAAGGGGTGGGGGACCGAAGAAGGGTCCGCCAGAAAGGGGTGGGGGACCGAAGAAGGGTCCGCCAGAAAGGGATGGGGGACCGAAGAAGGGTCCGCCAGAAAGGGATGGGGGACCGAAGAAGGGTCCGCCAGAAAGGGATGGGGGACCGAAGAAGGGTCCGTCAGAAAGGGATGGGGGACCGAAGAAGGGTCCGCCAGAAAGGGATGGGGGACCGAAGAAGGGTCCGCCAGAAAGGGATGGGGGACCGAAGAAGGGTCCGCCAGAAAGGGATGGGGGACCGAAGAAGGGTCCGCCAGAAAGGGGTGGGGGACCGAAGAAGGGTCTGCCAGAAAGGGATGGGGGACCGAAGAAGGGTCTGCCAGAAAGGGGTGGGGGACCGAAGAAGGGTCTGCCAGAAAGGGGTGGGGGACCGAAGAAGGGTCTGCCAGAAAGGGATGGGGGACCGAAGAAGGGTCTGCCAGAAAGGGGTGGGGGACGGAAGAATCGTCTGCCAGGAGGGAGGGGTAGGGTCTGCCAGAGGTGGGGGGGGCGCGGAAGAATCTGTAGGCTATGGCAGCTATTCCTCCTAGTGCCCCTCTTCACGTGCTGTAGACTGGGCTCAATTGGGCTTGTATGTGGTTTTAATAGAGAAAAAGGAATAAGCTGCTGCCAGATACCCCTGTCCTCCTCCAGACTCCTCCGTCCTCCTCCTCCAGACACCTTTGACTTTGGTTTATCTCCTGTAAGCACAAATGATTGGACTTGTGGAAATCCATATAACTGCCTTTATTGTACTATAGATGTGCAGTTATATACGTTGCCGTCTTGCCGTTGGTAACATTGTATTTGTTTCCATCAGCTAAGTGGCTACAGACGGGGGTCCTGACTGTCCTGCCCCTCAGCTGGCAATGCAGTTACTAGTAAAGCCCCGCAGTGGCACAATGTCTCCACGATGACAGTGACTTGCAGGTTGCTATTCTGGAACCCAGAGATAAACGTGAAGGAATCAGAAGTTGCGGTATTTAGCCAATGGAAGATTATCTCGACAGAAACAACTGTACCAAACCCTCAGCTGTAAGAGGTATGACAGTCATGGCAAAATTTTTGAGAATGACACAAATTTTGTTTTTCACATTTTGCCTCTTCAGTGTTTTCACTCTTTTAGTCGGACAATTAAAACATTTCATACGTTCAGTCCCTGTACTTCCTGCAGAATGTCAGTCTGTCCTTGATGTTTTCTTGGAGAGAAGTAGCTGATTTGCTTCCCTACCTCACAGAAGATGTTGGCACCTGCCTGCTGCCGTTCTTGAGCAAGCTCAGCACTGGGGCTGAACCAATCCGGTAGCTGAATCCTCTTAAGGAGGCGTCCCGGCACTTGCTGGACTATTTTGGGCACTATTTTTCTTTCAAGTTCTTGATGATCTGATAAATGGTTGATTTAGGAGCAATCTTACAAGCAGCAATGTCCTTACCTGTAAAGCTCTTTTGATGCAAAGCAATGGTGACGTCACACGTTTCGTTGGAGGTAACTACGGTTAATAGAAGACAAGGATTTCAGCACCTGCTAACTTTAAAAGCCACCAGTCCACCATGACAGAGCGACATCAGCTGCCTTGTCCTGGTTACAACTTTCTCCTGAGCTAATGAATAGATCACTGGAATGATGGAACAGGTCATTTTGTGGCAGAAGTGAAAATCAGTGGAAAGGAGGATTTTGTGAATAATTCTTTTGCCGTGAAAATTTAACAATTTTCAATTCTTCTGATCTCTTCTAGATCTAGAGTTAATGCAAATTTCCACTATGAAAACTGAAGTGTGAAACCCAAAATGTCTGTCCATCTCAAAACTTTTGGCCACGACTGGCAGGTATAGGCACAATGAATCTTTTTGCAGAGTTTTTTTTTTTTTTTTTGAGCAAAAACCTGATCAAAAACTGAAAGGTTTTGAAGAGTTTTGAGGAGGATTTGGGAGAGTTTTTGCTCCAAAAGTTCTTCAATAAAACTCAAGTGTGAACAAACCCTTGGATCAAGAAGATTTTTAGGCTTTTTAATGTAAACAGCAATCAGAGATCTTGAAAAAGTGCAAAGAAATGATCACCTCGGCAGCTCGGACATGTAGCTCCAGAGATCGAGCTGCGGGCAGTAGACTTCCACTGAGGACAGGGCGCCATTTTCATTCCTTCCACCGACTGCGACGAGTTTATCAGTCACGGCACCTAAATAGAAATCCACGCGGTGCTGATTCATGGAGGCCACCTGCGAACGGCAAACGTGACATTCAGGGTTTCCATTTTTTTCTAAAGGCTTATTCTCGTTTCAGACATCCATGGTGGGGAGACTAAAATATCAGCGTCCAAGCGGCACCCACAGGAAGTCTACGGGAACCGCCGAGCGCCGACCTGTGGCGTTTCCGTCCGTGGTACTTTTGACGCTGATATTACGTTACCACCATTAGAGCTTTTCCTTCTGTAACAAATGCACCATTTTACTTCAAAAGGCGCAGCTATATCTACGCGAGGTGTCTCACCTGAATCCACAGACTCCAGCGGGGATCGTACCTGTAGAGCAGGTTGGATGCAGCATCCCCGCCATTGTCCCGGGAGAAGCTTCCTCCGGCCACATAGATAAAGTTGCCCAGAGCGGTGACGCAGTGGTGACTCCTCCTCGCGGGGAGCTGCGTCTCCGACATCCACTGCTCCTTCTGAATGTCCAAACTGTAGACGTCGTCGCTCAGCTCCAGGCAGTGTTCAGAAACCTCTCCACCCACGAAGAGGAGGCGCTCCGACCCCATACGGAGAGTGCTCCGAACGTTCTGCAGCAGGGGCTGTGCCGCCACGTTGCTGTGGTAGTAGATGGCTTCCTCCACCAGGCTCTCACAGTTGGACTCTTTGGGGAGCAGAGAAGATACGGCGGGCTTCACCCGGTGCAGAAGTTCGCTCTTTGAGATGAGCTGGAAGCGGATGTTCTGCAGAAGCTGATAGGCCTGAGCCTCCCGCTGCGGAGAGTGAGTCGCCCACTGGAGCGCGGACTGCAGCAGGTCGTGCTCGCTGCCGTGCTGCACCTGGCCGCTCATCAGATACAGGCAGAGCTTCTGCAGAGGGATGTCCTGCAGGAAGGCGCTGGTGAAGCAGAGGGCGCTGTAGCTGCGCAGGATGAACGAGTCGATGAAGCAGCCCAGCCGCTCCAGGCTGTAGATGGAGGCCAGCTCCTGCAGGTACAGATAGTTCTCCTCATTCACCTCACTCTCCAGGTACTCGCAGCAGAAGTCCACCACTTTCCAGATCTGCAGAAGGTGAGCCGTTTCCAGGACGTAATCAATGTTCCCTCCGTCCAGCATCAGGTCACCGGTGTACAGGAAGTCCACCGCGGCTTTGAGGCCGATGAAGGACGCGCCGACCAGCTCCACCTCCGTCTGGTGCGCCTCTTTCATTCCTATGGTGAACATGGAGTTGAAGTAGTCGCTGCAGGCGGACAGGTAGTTCCTGTGGGCCGGCACTCGCTGATCATCGGCCACCAGTACCACATCACAGAAATGGCCCTTCTGCCTCTGCTCACTGAGCCTATGGAGGACGAGGCAGGAGAGGTCGCTCCACCGGTACAACTGCGGAGAAAGAGGAGGCGTTACTGGCTGCAGGGGGCGCTGCATCACTCCATCTTACAGGCGGTCTCTACCATACTAAGAGACATCTGCTGCACCATCACTGCGGACTGGGGGGCTCCCACCGTCTCAGACATTTATGACAGAACGACATGCAAGTCCGCCTGCTCGTGAGGCATCTGGAGGTGGAGGGGGGGGCAGAGGCGTCGTCATCTGGAGGTGGAGGGGGGGGCAGAGGCGTCGTCATCTGGAGGTGGAGGGGGGGGCAGAGGCGTCGTCATCTGGAGGTGGAGGGGGGGCAGAGGCGTCGTCATCTGGAGGTGGAGGGGGGGGCAGAGGCGTCGTCATCTGGAGGTGGAGGGGGGGGCAGAGGCGTCGTCATCTGGAGGTGGAGGGGGGGGCAGAGGCGTCGTCATCTGGAGGTGGAGGGGGGGGCAGAGGCGTCGTCATCTGGAGGTGGAGGGGGGGGCAGAGGCGTCGTCATCTGGAGGTGGAGGGGGGGGCAGAGGCGTCGTCATCTGGAGGTGGAGGGGGGGGCAGAGGCGTCGTCATCTGGAGGTGGAGGGGGGGGCAGAGGCGTCGTCATCTGGAGGTGGAGGGGGGGGCAGAGGCGTCGTCATCTGGAGGTGGAGGGGGGGGCAGAGGCGTCGTCATCTGGAGGTGGAGGGGGGGCAGAGGCGTCGTCATCTGGAGGTGGAGGGGGGGGCAGAGGCGTCGTCATCTGGAGGTGGAGGGGGGGGCAGAGGCGTCGTCATCTGGAGGTGGAGGGGGGGGCAGAGGCGTCGTCATCTGGAGGTGGAGGGGGGGGCAGAGGCGTCGTCATCTGGAGGTGGAGGGGGGGCAGAGGCGTCGTCATCTGGAGGTGGAGGGGGGGGCAGAGGCGTCGTCATCTGGAGGTGGAGGGGGGGGGCAGAGGCGTCGTCATCTGGAGGTGGAGGGGGGGCAGAGGCGTCGTCATCTGGAGGTGGAGGGGGGGCAGAGGCGTCGTCATCTGGAGGTGGAGGGGGGGCAGAGGCGTCGTCATCTGGAGGTGGAGGGGGGGCAGAGGCGTCGTCATCTGGAGGTGGAGGGGGGGCAGAGGCGTCGTCATCTGGAGGTGGAGGGGGGGCAGAGGCGTCGTCATCTGGAGGTGGAGGGGGGGCAGAGGCGTCGTCATCTGGAGGTGGAGGGGGGGCAGAGGCGTCGTCATCTGGAGGTGGAGGGGGGGGCAGAGGCGTCGTCATCTGGAGGTGGAGGGGGGGGCAGAGGCGTCGTCATCTGGAGGTGGAGGGGGGGGCAGAGGCGTCGTCATCTGGAGGTGGAGGGGGGGGCAGAGGCGTCATCTGGAGGTGGAGGGGGGGGCAGAGGCGTCATCTGGAGGTGGAGGGGGGGGCAGAGGCGTCATCTGGAGGTGGAGGGGGGGGCAGAGGCGTCATCTGGAGGTGGAGGGGGGGGGGCAGAGGCGTCATCTGGAGGTGGAGGGGGGGGCAGAGGCGTCATCTGGAGGTGGAGGGGGGGGCAGAGGCGTCATCTGGAGGTGGAGGGGGGGGGCAGAGGCGTCATCTGGAGGTGGAGGGGGGGGGCAGAGGCGTCATCTGGAGGTGGAGGGGGGGGCAGAGGCGTCATCTGGAGGTGGAGGGGGGGGCAGAGACGTCATCTGGAGGTGGAGGGGGGGGCAGAGGCGTCATCTGGAGGTGGAGGGGGGGGCAGAGGCGTCATCTGGAGGTGGAGGGGGGGGCAGAGGCGTCCTCTGGAGGGGGGGGGCAGAGGCGTCCTCTGGAGGGGGGGGGCAGAGGCGTCCTCTGGAGGTGGAGGGGGGGGGCAGAGGCGTCCTCTGGAGGTGGAGGTGGGGGGCAGAGGCGTCCTCTGGAGGTGGAGGGGGGGGCAGAGGCGTCATCTGGAGGTGGAGGGGGGGCAGAGGCGTCATCTGGAGGTGGAGGGGGGGGCAGAGGCGTCATCTGGAGGTGGAGGGGGGGGCAGAGGCGTCATCTGGAGGTGGAGGGGGGGCAGAGGCGTCATCTGGAGGTGGAGGGGGGGGCAGAGGCGTCATCTGGAGGTGGAGGGGGGGGCAGAGGCGTCATCTGGAGGTGGAGGGGGGAGGCAGAGGCGTCATCTGGAGGTGGAGGGGGGGCAGAGGCGTCATCTGGAGGTGGAGGGGGGGGCAGAGGCGTCATCTGGAGGTGGAGGGGGGGGCAGAGGCGTCATCTGGAGGTGGAGGGGGGGGCAGAGGCGTCATCTGGAGGTGGAGGGGGGGGCAGAGGCGTCATCTGGAGGTGGAGGGGGGGGGCAGAGGCGTCATCTGGAGGTGGAGGGGGGGGCAGAGGCGTCATCTGGAGGTGGAGGGGGGGGGCAGAGGCGTCATCTGGAGGTGGAGGGGGGGGGCAGAGGCGTCATCTGGAGGTGGAGGGGGGGGGCAGAGGCGTCATCTGGAGGTGGAGGGGGGGGCAGAGGCGTCATCTGGAGGTGGAGGGGGGGGCAGAGGCGTCATCTGGAGGTGGAGGGGGGGGCAGAGGCGTCATCTGGAGGTGGAGGGGGGGGGCAGAGGCGTCATCTGGAGGTGGAGGGGGGGGGGCAGAGGCGTCATCTGGAGGTGGAGGGGGGGGCAGAGGCGTCATCTGGAGGTGGAGGGGGGGGGCAGAGGCGTCATCTGGAGGTGGAGGGGGGGGCAGAGGCGTCATCTGGAGGTGGAGGGGGGGGCAGAGGCGTCATCTGGAGGTGGAGGGGGGGGCAGAGGCGTCATCTGGAGGTGGAGGGGGGGGCAGAGGCGTCATCTGGAGGTGGAGGGGGGGGCAGAGGCGTCATCTGGAGGTGGAGGGGGGGGCAGAGGCGTCATCTGGAGGTGGAGGGGGGGGCAGAGGCGTCATCTGGAGGTGGAGGGGGGGGCAGAGGCGTCATCTGGAGGTGGAGGGGGGGCAGAGGCGTCATCTGGAGGTGGAGGGGGGGCAGAGGCGTCATCTGGAGGTGGAGGGGGGGCAGAGGCGTCATCTGGAGGTGGAGGGGGGGCAGAGGCGTCATCTGGAGGTGGAGGGGGGGCAGAGGCGTCATCTGGAGGTGGAGGGGGGGCAGAGGCGTCATCTGGAGGTGGAGGGGGGGGCAGAGGCGTCATCTGGAGGTGGAGGGGGGGCAGAGGCGTCATCTGGAGGTGGAGGGGGGGGCAGAGGCGTCATCTGGAGGGGGGGGGCAGAGGCGTCATCTGGAGGGGGGGGCAGAGGCGTCATCTGGAGGGGGGGGCAGAGGCGTCATCTGGAGGGGGGGGGGCAGAGGCGTCATCTGGAGGGGGGGGCAGAGGCGTCATCTGGAGGGGGGGGCAGAGGCGTCATCTGGAGGGGGGGGCAGAGGCGTCATCTGGAGGGGGGGGGCAGAGGCGTCATCTGGAGGGGGGGGAAGGACAGAGGCGTCATCTGGAGGGGGGGGAAGGACAGAGGCGTCTGGGGGGGGAAGGACAGAGGCGTCTGGGGGGGGGGGGAAGGACAGAGGCGTCTGGGGGGGGGGAAGGACAGAGGCGTCTGGGGGGGGGGAAGGACAGAGGCGTCTGGGGGGGGGGGGGAAGGACAGAGGCGTCTGGGGGGGGGGGGGGAGGACAGGCGTCTGGGGGGGGAAAGGACAGAGGCGTGGGGGGAGGGGGGAGGACAGAGGCGTGGGGGGGGGGAGGACA
Organism: Phyllobates terribilis; assembly: GCF_046119375.1. Taxonomy (NCBI): domain Eukaryota; kingdom Metazoa; phylum Chordata; class Amphibia; order Anura; family Dendrobatidae; genus Phyllobates; species Phyllobates terribilis. The sequence continues at coordinate 35,618,037 of NW_027362774.1, read as the reverse complement.
GAGGCGTCGGGGGGGAGGACAGAGGCGTCGGGGGGGAGGACAGAGGCGTCGGGGGGAGGACAGAGGCGTCGGGGGGGAGGACAGAGGCGTCGGGGGGGGAGGACAGAGGCGTCGGGGGGGGGGGGAAGGACAGAGGCGTCGGGGGGGGCACAGAGGCGCCGGGGGGGGCACAGAGGCGTCGGGGGGGGCACAGAGGCGTCGGGGGGGGCACAGAGGCGTCGGGGGGGGCACAGAGGCGTCGGGGGGGCACAGAGGCGTCGGGGGGGGCACAGAGGCGTCGGGGGGGCACAGAGGCGTCGGGGGGGGCACAGAGGCGTCGGGGGGGGCACAGTGGCGTCGGGGGGGGCACAGAGGCGTCGGGGGGGGCACAGAGGCGTCATCTGGAGGTGGAGGGGGGGGCAGAGGCGTCATCTGGAGGTGGAGGGGGGGGCAGAGGCGTCATCTGGAGGTGGAGGGGGGGGGCAGAGGCGTCATCTGGAGGTGGAGGGGGGGGGCAGAGGCGTCATCTGGAGGTGGAGGGGGGGGGGGCAGAGGCGTCATCTGGAGGTGGAGGGGGGGGGCAGAGGCGTCATCTGGAGGTGGAGGGGGGGGCAGAGGCGTCATCTGGAGGTGGAGGGGGGGGCAGAGGCGTCATCTGGAGGTGGAGGGGGGGCAGAGGCGTCATCTGGAGGTGGAGGGGGGGGCAGAGGCGTCATCTGGAGGTGGAGGGGGGGGCAGAGGCGTCATCTGGAGGTGGAGGGGGGGGCAGAGGCGTCATCTGGAGGTGGAGGGGGGGGCAGAGGCGTCATCTGGAGGTGGAGGGGGGGGCAGAGGCGTCATCTGGAGGTGGAGGGGGGGCAGAGGCGTCATCTGGAGGTGGAGGGGGGGGCAGAGGCGTCATCTGGAGGTGGAGGGGGGGCAGAGGCGTCATCTGGAGGTGGAGGGGGGGGCAGAGGCGTCATCTGGAGGTGGAGGGGGGGGCAGAGGCGTCATCTGGAGGTGGAGGGGGGGCAGAGGCGTCATCTGGAGGTGGAGGGGGGGCAGAGGCGTCATCTGGAGGTGGAGGGGGGGGCAGAGGCGTCATCTGGAGGTGGAGGGGGGGGCAGAGGCGTCATCTGGAGGTGGAGGGGGGGGCAGAGGCGTCATCTGGAGGTGGAGGGGGGGGCAGAGGCGTCATCTGGAGGTGGAGGGGGGGGCAGAGGCGTCATCTGGAGGTGGAGGGGGGGGCGTCATCTGGAGGTGGAGGGGGGGGCAGAGGCGTCATCTGGAGGTGGAGGGGGGGGCAGAGGCGTCATCTGGAGGTGGAGGGGGGGCAGAGGCGTCATCTGGAGGTGGAGGGGGGGCAGAGGCGTCATCTGGAGGTGGAGGGGGGGCAGAGGCGTCATCTGGAGGTGGAGGGGGGGCAGAGGCGTCATCTGGAGGTGGAGGGGGGGCAGAGGCGTCATCTGGAGGTGGAGGGGGGGCAGAGGCGTCATCTGGAGGTGGAGGGGGGGCAGAGGCGTCATCTGGAGGTGGAGGGGGGGCAGAGGCGTCATCTGGAGGTGGAGGGGGGGCAGAGGCGTCATCTGGAGGTGGAGGGGGGGCAGAGGCGTCATCTGGAGGTGGAGGGGGGGCAGAGGCGTCATCTGGAGGTGGAGGGGGGGCAGAGGCGTCATCTGGAGGTGGAGGGGGGGCAGAGGCGTCATCTGGAGGTGGAGGGGGGGCAGAGGCGTCATCTGGAGGTGGAGGGGGGGCAGAGGCGTCATCTAGAGGTGGAGGGGGGGCAGAGGCGTCATCTGGAGGTGGAGGGGGGGCAGAGGCGTCATCTGGAGGGGGGGGGCAGAGGCGTCATCTGGAGGGGGGGGCAGAGGCGTCATCTGGAGGGGGGGGGCAGAGGCGTCATCTGGAGGGGGGGGGCAGAGGCGTCATCTGGAGGGGGGGGCAGAGGCGTCATCTGGAGGGGGGGGCAGAGGCGTCATCTGGAGGGGGGGGCAGAGGCGTCATCTGGAGGGGGGGGCAGAGGCGTCATCTGGAGGGGGGGGGCAGAGGCATCATCTGGAGGGGGGGGGCAGAGGCGTCATCTGGAGGGGGGGGGGAGGACAGAGGCGTCTGGGGGGGGGGGGGAGGACAGAGGCGTCTGGGGGGGGGGAAGGACAGAGGCGTCTGGGGGGGGGGGAAGGACAGAGGCGTCTGGGGGGGGGGGAGGACAGAGGCGTCTGGGGGGGGGGGGGGAGGACAGAGGCGTCTGGGGGGGGGGGAAGGACAGAGGCGTCTGGGGGGGGGGGAAGGACAGAGGCGTCTGGGGGGGGTGAAGGACAGAGGCGTCTGGGGGGGGGAAGGTCAGAGGCGTCTGGGGGGGGGGGGGGAGGACAGAGGCGTCTGGGGGGGGGGGGGGGGAGGACAGGCGTCTGGGGGGGGGAAAGGACAGAGGCGTCGGGGGGGGGGAAAGGACAGAGGCGTCGGGGGGGAGGACAGGCGTCTGGGGGGGGAAGGACAGAGGCGTCGGGGGGGGGAAAGGACAGAGGCGTCGGGGGGGGGGAAAGGACAGAGGCGTCGGGGGGGGGGAAAGGACAGAGGCGTCGGGGGGGGAGGACAGAGGCGTCGGGGGGGGAAGGACAGAGGCGTCGGGGGGGGAAGGACAGAGGCGTCGGGGGGGCACAGAGGCGTCGGGGGGGGCACAGAGGCGTCGGGGGGGCACAGAGGCGTCGGGGGGGCACAGAGGCGTCGGGGGGGGCACAGAGGCGTCGGGGGGGCACAGAGGCGTCTGGGGGGGGGCACAGAGGCGTCTGGGGGGGGCACAGAGGCGTCTGGGGGGGGCACAGAGGCGTCTGGGGGGGGGCACAGAGGCGTCTGGGGGGGGGCACAGAGGCGTCTGGGGGGGGGCACAGAGGCGTCTGGGGGGGGCACAGAGGCGTCTGGGGGGGGGGCACAGAGGCGTCTGGGGGGGGGGGCACGGAGGCGTCTGGTAGTGAACTCCACTCACTTACCAAAAAGTAATATGTGCCCTGGTGCCCACCCCCGACAAACAGTATGCACTGGGCTGAGGCTTTGTGGC